>NC_056733.1:193579588-193929588 GCF_019279795.1 Protopterus annectens
TTTTAAGTGGAGCATGTCCAACAGGTCTGGGTTTGACATAGCTTTGTATGTTAGGCAGAGATCGCCCCTGAGTAAGGCGATATGCGATGGAGTAAAGCTGTAGCTTTTTTTAGACGGTCTGCATAGGGCATATGTTTGAGGCCAGTAATCCTCTTTGTGAGGTATTTCTGTGGTCTTTCCAGTTGTTGTAGATGTCTTGTGAGGTACATACCAAAAGGGGCGTTGTACTCTATAATGGGTCTAATGAGTGATGAGTAGAGGGGAACAATGACCTCTTTTTTTCTGGATGAGAATCCTTTTTTGATGAGATGAGCCACGTAGAAGTATTTCCTGACCACTGTGGCGATGTGATTATCAAAGGAGTGACTACTGTCCACCTGTGTCCCAAGGTCTTATCACATTTTCGGCATTAAGTAGACTACCAGCTATGTGGTAGTTCATGGGTACAGAGTTTTTACCAAAGGGGATGACAATACACTTTTTGGCATTGAGCTTCAGGCCATGGCTTTGACACCAGGTATCTGTCTCATTGAGGCCCTTTTGTAGTTTGTCCACATCGTTAGAAGTTTCGATTATGGCTCCTAGTTTGCAGTCATCTGCAAACTTTGTTAGCCAAAGACCTGTGTTGGCCTGCACTTCAGAGAAGTAGATACCAAACAGGAGAGGAGGACCCAGGACTGAACCCTGTGGTACTCAACTTGTCACTGGTCTGATGTCGGATTTGGAATCCGCTACTTTCACAGTGTGGGTTCTGTCCGTGAGCCAGTTGGCAACCCATCTTGTGACATAGGGATTTATACCTAGTTTAGTGAGCTTATCTATAATTCCAGAGTGGGGGATGGTGTCGAAAGCCTTGGCGAGATCTAGATAAGCTGTGTGAACCATTTTACCCTGATTTATGGCTTTGGTGACTGCTTCAAAGAAGTCAATCAGGTTTAGGAGACATGATCTGCCTTTTACAAATCCAAACTGTGTAGGGTCCAGAGTTTGGAGATTACCAATGTCTTTGTTTATGAGTTCCATGATGATACGTTCCATGGCCTTGCAGACCAGGCTCGTCAGGCTAATGGGGCGGTAGATGTTCGTGTTTCACTGTTGCAGCCATGACTGTAGGGTTCTCCCCTGCCGGCAGGCAGTCCTTGGTCGGCCAGAATCCCAAAGTCTGGGTCCGGCATCTGCTGTTCAGCCATGCTCCCTGACGTCAGAGCGCCAGGAGTACAAAGCTGACAGCCGACGCCATGTTCTCCAGTCTTTCTTGCCGTGCGGTGATAGCAGTTCGCAAGTGCTGGTCGGCTGACTCCTGACAATTTTTTCTAAACAAACATCAGTCCGAAGACTGACTTCTCCTACTCAAAGCTAAGTACCCCGTTGGGGAAACTTTTTTCTTGCTCCAGTCCGATGTCAGAAAAAGTTAATAATTGTATTTCATGTGGGAAGCAAATACCTCATAAGGATTTTCATTCTTACTGTATTCCTTGCTTAGGCCCTGACCTCGATGTAGCTAGTTGTCGGTTTTGTGCTAGATTCAATCAACGTACTATTAAACAAAGGTACGATTTTGCATTTCATTACTTCGGTAGGCGTTTTAATTACAAAATGTCGTCGGATACGGTTCCGGCTACCGGAGTTCACAAACGGCGCAAGGACAAAGACAGGCCTCCGAGGTCCAAATCAGACTATATCGCACAAGCAGAGCCAGCTTCAGGTTCAGCCGTCGTTAGTGAGGCGCTTTTGCAGCCCCTGTCGGCCATTTCGGAACTGATAGCCGAAATGGACTCCCACGAGGAGCCAACTAGGCCTTTGAATTTTTCTGTTGCAGGACCTTCGGACAATGCTCCTTCGGATGGGTCCGGAGCCGCTGTGCGGGTACCGGCTTCCGAAGGGGTTTTCAGGCCTACTCAGCTTCTAATAAAGGCCAAGACAAAGGCAAAGACTCCTTCCAAAACAGACCAGCCCAGGCCTCTTCTGATCCGGCTCCCAAGTCTCAGAAACAGTTACTTAAGATGGCGGAGGACTTACTATGATTAGGGGTTCACATCCCCCTCCAGATAAAAGGCCAAGGCAGGAAGTTTATTATGACTCCTCTGATCAGGATTCTGTTTCTTCAGATGTTCTTCGTTCCCCATTGCTGCAGTCCTTACTATTGGGTAGTCCGCTTATCCAGTCGGCCCGAATACCAGAGTATAAGGCTGACGTCGGTCAGGGCGCATTAGACTGACGTCAGTACGTCAGGGTACTAATGCGCATGACCGACGTCATATCCTCAGTCTTTTTTGCCGCATGGTCCGATGCAGAAGCAGTTTTGCGAGTGCAGGTTGGCGTTCTGAAATATTTCCGAAACCGGAGTTTCAGACCGAAACAGAGTTGGCTAAGCACCCGCTG
This sequence comes from Protopterus annectens, assembly GCF_019279795.1. NCBI lineage: Eukaryota > Metazoa > Chordata > Ceratodontiformes > Protopteridae > Protopterus > Protopterus annectens. The sequence continues at coordinate 193,581,971 of NC_056733.1, forward strand.
GGGAACATTTTGGTTTTTTCTTGCCTCAGTATTTAACCGGATGTCAGAAAAAGTGAATAACTGTATTTCTTGTGGGAAGCAGATACCTCATAGGGATTATCATACATTGTGTATACCTTGTTTAGGGCCTGAGCACGTTGTTGGTTGCCGTTCTTGTGCTAGATTTAACAAACGCACTATTAAGAGGAGGCTAGACTGTGCCAGGTTAGTGTTTGGGAAGCGTTGCAATTATAATATGCCGTCGGATGCTCCGGCCGCTTCCAAGAAGCGCAAGGACAAAACAGTGAAGCCTAGGGTTGATGAACCGGCAGTCCCGGACGTCGGTTCTTTAGAAGGCTCAGTGGAGCCAGAGGTTTTGCCAGGAGTTTCAATAGAGTCTCAGGCAGAAACTTTACTGTTACAGGATGTGCCTTCTCAGGAGGTAGGCCAGGCTGAGGGGGCTTCTCAGGTATCTGTTCTTCCATCTCTTCCCAAGGTAGTTAGAGCCTCTCCTTCTGTTGCCAAAACTTCTTTTAGAGGTAGGCCAAGTTCAGCTTCTGTGGGGGCTTCTCCTAGCATTTCGGGTTCTGTGCCTAAGAAACATATGCTTAAAATGGCAGAAGATTTGATTACTATGATTAGAGGTTCTATGCCCCCGCCTGATAAGAGGCCTAGGGTGGAACAGGAGTTTGATAGTTTTGAACAGTGTTCAGAGGCTTCAGAGTCTTCTGCGGAAGACTTACAGGAGTATCCTACTTATTCTGATTCTGATGTGGATGATTCCACTCCTACAGCTTCTCCTCCTGAGGATTTCTCATTTTCAGAGACTCTGCACTCCATGAGGGAGCACTTTAAATGGGAAGGCCAGGATTACTCTGATTCCAGGAAAAGGCTTAGGGAATTCTTGATTTTACCCCAGCATAGACCCTTAGCTATTCCTCCTGTGTTGAATGTGGTGGAAGATGTTTTTGCAGAGGCTTCCTGAACCCTGACTCCTTGCCTCCTGCTCCTGTTAAGCCTGATAGGTATTATAGGGTGCCCAAGCTCATAAGTATTTGTTTAAGAGTCCTAGGGCGGCCCAGAAACCATTTCTCAAGGGCCTAAAGGTGTTAAGGCTTCTGTAGTTAAAAATCCTGTTCCCACTGATAAAGAGGCAAGGGCTTTGGATAGGTGGGGAAAGAAAGTGTATACTTCTTCCACTCTAGCCATGAGAGCTTTGAATTGTCAGTTTCACATGCTAAAATATCAGAATTATCTCCTTTCACAATTAAAATCTAAGGTGGATGCTTTGGCGGAAGGTATTGAGTGTAAAGAGTTGCTGGATTTGGTTCATGTGTCTGAACAAGTGGGTAAGCATTCTTTGCAATGTGGTTTTGATGCTGTACAGGCCTCCTCGAGGGTGGCTGCTACTGGTTCTGTTCTTCGCAGGCATGCCTGGTTGAGGGATCAGAATTTAGCTGAGCATGTTAAGACAAGGATTTTGGATGCTCCTTTACAGTCTGATGTGTTGTTTGGATCGCCTGTGGAAGCAGTTTTAAAGAAAATGGAGGACAAAGCTAAGTCTATGCAAACTGTTAAAGATTTTTTGCAGGTGCAGCCACCGAAGTTTAGTAGAAATTGGCCTGCTAAGGGGTGGACATATCCTGCTTATGATTCCCAGTTTAGGGGTAGGTCTAGACGTGGTAGGGGCAGGGCTCAAGGTTCTTTTCGGCCTAGATCAGGGAGTTCACCTGCTCAGACTTCTGGTGAGGGCAGGGGTCAGTCCTTTCGTAAACAGACCCAATGACCTGTCCTTTCAGCTGCCAGTAGATTCTCGTCAGGCAGCTCCTTTGGGAGGAAGATTGTCTCTTTTCAAAGAAAATTGGGATTTAATTACTCAAGACAAATGGGTGTTGGATATCATACACCACGGTTACAGATTTTATTTCCATACAATGCCCCCTTTCAAAGGCATGCCAGACGTTCCTCCTCCACAAAGAAAAGAGGCTCACAAGCAAGTTTCTCAGTTACTCCAGATGGGGGCCATTCAGCCAGTCCCTGTATCAGAAAGGGGCCTAGGATTTTATTCTCGCCTGTTCCTAGTACCAAAGAAGGGGAACACATGGAGACCAATTTTGGATTTATCTCTCCTCAACACTTTTCTGGACATTCCCAAGTTCAAGATGTTGACGTTGCAACAGCTTTTACCTCTGTTGGGCAAAGATCACTGGATGGTAACTTTAGATCTCAAGGAAGCTTACCTTCATGTGCCTATAAGGCTAAGTTGCAGGAAGTATCTGCGGTTTCGAGCTGGAAATTCTCATTATCAGTTCTCTGCATTGCCCTTTGGCTTATCTACTGCCCAGAGTATTCACAAAGGTTCTGGCTCCAGTGATAGCTTACTTCAGGCTTCAAGGAATTCAAATCTATCCTTACCTGGACGACTGCCTGATTCTGGCTCAAGAAAAAGAAGACCTTCTACAGCATCTGGAATATGTTATAGCAGTGCTAAGATGCCTAGGGTATTCTGTGAACGAAATAAAGTCCAGTCTAGTACCCTCTCAAGACATGTGCTTTCTGGGTGTGAGACTGAATACAGCAGCCCAGATGGCCTTTTTAACCCCGGACAAACAAAAGAGTCTATCACTTTACTTCCATCAACTATCTCATCAGTCCGTGCTGACTGCAAGGACAGTCCTTCAAGCATTAGGGTTCATGGCATCTTGTATTCTGGTGCTTCCCAATGCCAAACTGCATATGAGGAAGCTACAATGGTATCTCAAAATGTATGGACACAGCACTGCCAGGATTTGGACACTGTCATTCAAATAATACCTTGCCTTCAGAAAGAATTTTTGTGGTGGGCTCAGGAATGTCACCTAAACAAGGGACTCTCTGTGACCCGGCCAGAGGCGAGTCAGATTTTAACGACAGATGCCTCGGACATTGCTTGGGGAGCTCATCTAAATGGAAAGTGGATACAAGACAAGTGGCCTGCCAGACTACAGCATCTACATATCAACATGAAGGAGATGTTAGCAGTCCAGTTTGCATTTGTGGCTTTCAAGGAGTTACTTCTTCCAGGGCAGGTGTTGATTCTAACAGACAACACAACTGTCATGTGGTACATCAACAAGCAAGGGGGAACACATTCTTATCCTCTATGCAGGCAAGCAATGATTTTATGGGAGACTGCTAAGCTTGCAACTAACTCTTCAGGCAAGGTTTCTGCCGGGAGCACAGAACTCCTTAGCAGATGTGTTAAGCAGACAAATCATGGATCCCCACGAGTGGAAACTGGATCTTCATGTATTTCAAAATTGACAGTGTCATGGGAACTCCAGACATAGATCTGTTCGCTTCTCCACTAAACCACCAGCTGCCACAGTATTGCACAAAGGGGTTTCATCACACAGCTTGGAAAGTGGATGCTCTGTCGTTCAGTTGGAAAAACCTTCATGTGTATGCCTTTCCTCCTCTGCCTCTTCTTCCAAAGGTACTATTAAAGGTCAGACAAGACAGGCCAAGGATGATTTTGATAGCTCCAGACTGGCCTCGGCAACACTGGTACCCACTTCTACGGAGTCTGGTAAGGAAGCCTCCATGGCCTTTACCTCTGATTCCTCATCTGTTATCTCAGAAGGATGGTCATCTGCTCAATGTCAAGCTTCAATCTCTTCATCTAACAGCCTGGCATATTCTGTGTTGAGACACAGCAGGTCTCAACTTCCTCAACAAGTTTTAAATGTGATTATGGAAGCTAGAAGACCTAGTACAAGGAAAGTGTACGCAGAAAAATGGAAGAGATTTTTATTTTGGTGTACAGCAAAGAATTTGCAGGTTTCTGAGCCTAGTTTGAGTGCGGCTCTTCAATACCTTACTGAGTTATTGGACAAAGGTTTGTCCTTCTCTTCCATTAAGATTCATGCTGCAGCAATTTCAGCTCACTATGATTGTGACCCACCATTGTTTTCTCATCCTTTGTTCAAACAGTTTCTTAGAGGGGCAAAGAATATAAGACCCCCACGTAGAGCTCCTACTCCTGCTTGGGATCTCAATTTTGTGTTGGAAAAACTTACTCTACAACCTTTTGAGCCTGCGGCTACTGCTGAATTGAAATACTTGTCATGGAAGACTGCTTTTCTGTTGGCTATTACTTCTGCAAGAAGGGTGTCTGAGTTGCAGGCCCTTATGGCAGTAGAGCCCTTTTTGATTTTCCATAAGGATAGGGTATCATTACGTACTAATCCTTCCTTTATGCCTAAGGTGGTTTCTAGTGTGGCTTTAAACCAAACTATTCATTTGCCTACGTTTTATGCAGACCCCCAAAATAAAGGGGAAAAGATTTTGCACACTTTAGATGTTCACAGGCAATTGCGTTATTACTTAAGCAGGACTAAGGATTTTAGGCAGTCTCAACAGTTGTTTGTTTCTTTTGCTTTGAGTTCGCAGGGCAAGCCTGTGTCAAAACAAACTATTTCTAGGTGGATTGGCTTTTGCATTGCATTTTGTTATTCCCATCATGGTAAGGAGATTCCAGCTGGGATTAGGCCTCATTCCACTAGGGCTACTGCCACTTCAACAGCATTTCTAAGGGGGGTGGCAACTAAGGATATTTTGGAAGCAGCTACTTGGAGTTCAGTGCATACTTTTTCTAAGCATTATCACCTGCCTATCTACTCTAAGTCTAGGGCTGGTTTTGCCACAGCTGTTTTGCAAGGCATGTTGTCAGCTCCTGCTTCTTTATGATTTGCCAGCCTCCCTTACCTCTGCTTTGGGATTCTACCCAATAGTAAGGACTGCAGCAATGGGAGCGAAGAACATAGTACAGTTTTGTACCTACCATAAATGTAGATGTTCGAGGATCCCATTGCTGCAGTCCAATTTACCCTCCCTCCTTCCCCTCTGTGTTTAGGGGTGGTTGTGTAGGTGAGGTTACATGCTGATATTTTTGTATATATTCTTGTATTTATTGTACATATTTGTGGTGCAGGTATTTTGGGCCTTGTCTTTTTAGGGTCTTCTGACATCTGGGGCAAGAAAAGACTGAGGATATGACGTCGGTCATGCGCATTAGTACCCTGACGTACTGACGTCAGTCTAATGCGCCCTGACCGACGTCAGCCTTATACTCTGGTATTCGGGCCGACTGGATAAGCGGACTACCCAATAGTAAGGACTGCAGCAATGGGATCCTCGAACATCTACATTTATGGTAGGTACAAAACTGTACTTTTCTTCTTCTGACCAGGAATATTCTTTCCCGCCTTATGAGGATTCTGATGCTGAGGAATCCATTCTTTCATCTTCTCCCCCTGAGGATTTCTCTTTTGGGGAAACTTGGCATGAAATGAGGGAACATTTCCACTGGGAAGGACAGGAGTATTCGGAATCTAAGAAAAGACTAAGGGATTTTCTTCTTCTTCCCCAACATAGATCCCTTGCTATTCCTCCTATTATGGATATTGTGGATGATGCTTTTTCGGAGGCTAACTTAACTCCTGACTCTTTTCCTCCTGCTTCTGTTAAGCCTGATAGATATTACAGGGTTCTTGATTCCCACCAGTTTTTATACAAGAACCCTTCTGCTGACCCTGAAACCATATCTCAGGGTCCGAAGGGCGTAAAGGCCGCTTCTGCTAAAAACCCCATTCCCACTGAGAAGGATTCCAGATCTTTAGAAAGATGGGGCAAAAAAGTGTACACTTCTGCTACTTTATCTATTAGGGCTTTAAACTGTCAGTTTCATATGCTGAAATACCAACAATTTCTCCTGTCTGTTCTAAAACAAAAGCTTACTTCCATTTCCACCTGTGCAGATAAGGAACTACATGACTTAATGCATGCCACTGAACAAGTTGGGAAGCATGGTTTACACTGTGGATTTGATGCCTTGGAGGCTTCTTGTAGGGCTGCTGCCTCTGGCACAGTAATTAGAAGGCATGCATGGTTAAAGGAACAAAATTTGCCAGATCAAGTAAAAGCTAAATTATTGGATGCTCCTGTTCAGCATAATATTTTGTTTGGATCTAAAGCTGAAGAGGTGGTTAAAAAGATGGAGGACAAGGCAAAATCCATGCAAACAGTTAAAAATTTCTTACAAGTACAGCCACCCAGATTTAGTAGGAATTGGCCTACAAAAAATTGGTCCTTTCCCAATTCAGACAGGCCTCAGAGGGGTAGATACAGACGCTCCCGAGGAAGGCCTCAAACGCAAGCCTCTTATAGACCAAGACAGTGGACTGCTTCCACCCCTAGGGGAGGAGATGACAGGTCGCAAGCTCATAGGAAATGACTCCCTCTGTTGGGCTGCAGGAACTTCTTGCCTGGAAGCCCCTCTCTGAGGAAAACTTTCTCTTTTTCACCTAAATTGGACTCATATAACCCAAGACAAGTGGGTTCTGGATGTAGTTTCAAGAGGTTACAAATTCCATTTTCATACCCCACCAAGGCCAAGCGGATGGCCAGATCTTCCAAAACATCAATGGTCAGAGGCCTTAAACCAGGTGAAAGCTCTCTTGGCTATGAAAGCCATAGAACTAGTTCCACTTTCAGAGATGGGACAAGGTTTTTACTCAAGGCTCTTTCTAGTCCCGAGACCTATTCTGGATCTGTCAGTCTTGAACACTTTTCTAGAGATACCAAAATTCAAGATGCTTACTCTACAGCAGTTACTTCCAATGCTGACCAAAAATGCATGGATGGTAACTTTTGATTTAAAGGAGGCATATTTACACATTCCCATCAGGCATGAACGCAGGAAATACCTCAGGTTCAAGGCTGGATCGAGGCACTATCAATTCTCTGCTCTGCCCTTTGGATTGTCTGCTGCGCCCAGGGTCTTCACCAAATGCCTGGCTCCAGTAGTAGCTTATTGCAGACTCAAGGGAATTCAAATTTACCCTTATCTGGATGACTGTCTTATTCAGGCAGACAGCAAGGATGTCTTACTCCAACATCTAGAGTTTGTTCAGAATCTTCTTAAGTTCCTGGGATTCACTGTAAACATAAAAAAGTCAAATTTGACACCCTCACAACAGATAATTTTTCTGGGCGCTTCTCTAAACACAACAACCCAGATGGCATTTCTGACATACGAAAAACAATTACAGCTGGCCTCAACTTTCAAAACCTTGGCAACTTTAATTCGGCTATCTGCAAGGAGATTCCTGCAGGCTTTGGGTTACATGGGCTCCTGCATCCTTCTCGTACCATATGCAAGACTACATATGAGGAAAATACAGTGGTACCTAAAAAGTGTATGGTCTCAGCATTGCCACAGTTTAGACATGCTGATCTCTGTCCTGCCTTGTCTTCAAAAGGAATTCCTTTGGTGGTCCAAGGCATGTTCTCTAAACAAAGGAAACCCCTTCTGTCTGCCTCCTGCCACTCAGATACTGACCACGGACGCCTCAGATTATGCATGGGGAGCCCATTTTCAGGGCAACTGTCTACAGGGCCTTTGGACAAAGGATCAGAAGCACCTGCATATCAATTTAAAGGAAATGTTAGCCGTTCAGAAAGCTCTATTGGCCTTCAGGACTCTTCTACAACCAGGACAACTACTGATACAGGCAGACAACACCACAGTTATGTGGTACATAAACAAGCAAGGGGGATCTCATTCCTATCCCCTTTGCAGACTAGCCATGGATCTTTGGAACACAGCTCTAGCTTGCAATTTGGACCTTCAAGCACAGTTTCTACCAGGGAAGCAAAACTTCCTGGCAGACCATCTGAGCAGAAACCTTTCAGACCCACACGAATGGATGCTGGACACCGAAATATTCAAGATGATTCCTGCAGTCTGGGGATGTCCTCACATAGACCTCTTTGCATCCCACTTCAATCATCAACTACAGATTTTTTGCACCAGGACTTTCCACAAACAAGCTTGGAAAGTGGATGCACTATCATTCAGTTGGAGAAACCTCTCGGGATATGCCTTTCCGCTTCTTCCACGGGTATTATTAAAGATCAAACAGGACAAGCCCAAGATGATAATCTTGCTAGCCCCATATTGGCCTCGACAGTTTTGGTACCCAACACTGAAAAACCTTTGTCTGGAGCCCCCTTGGGTTTTACCACAGACTCCGAACCTTCTGTCCCAACACCAGGGTAAGGTTCTACACACCCATGTCAAAACTCTCAGCCTTGGCGGCCTGGTTAATCCAGGGTCCTTGAATTATTCTCTCCTACCCAAGCAGGTTATGGATGTCATTTTAGAAGCCAGACGTCCTAGCACTAGAAAATCTTATGCAGGAAAATGGAAAAGATTTTATTCCTGGATGCAGGCTCAGGATTCTGATCCTCTTATTCCTAACATTCCTCAGATTTTACTTTACCTGACAGACCTTTTACATAAGGGTCTCTCTTTGTCTTCCATAAAGATACATGCCTCTGCTATTTCTGCTCATTATAATATAGACCCTCCAATCTTTTCCCACTAGCTCATGAGACAATTTCTCAGAGGAGCTAAGAACTTAAGGCCCCCTAGATCTCCTCCCATTCCTGCTTGGGATCTCAACTATGTTTTGGAAAAGCTCACCTTACCTCCTTTTGAGCCTGCTGCCACATCTGCCATCAAGTTTTTATCTTGGAAGACAGCCATCCTGTTAGCTCTGACCTCTGCCGGGAGAGTTTCAGAGTTGCAAGCTCTTATGGCTGTAGAACCTTATATTATTTTTCATCAAGACAGGGTGTCTTTAAGGACTAATCCTACTTTCATGTCTAAGGTGGTTTCCAAAGTGGCTTTAAATCAAACTATTCACTTGCCAACTTTTTTCCCCACTCCCCAAAATAAAGGGGAAAGGATCTTACATTCCTTGGATGTACACAGACAACTACGTTTTTACCTGGACAGAACCAAGGACATCAAGAAATCAGAGCAATTGTTTGTTTCTTATGTTTCAAGTTCCCAAGGTAAAGCCATTTCAAAACAGACCATTTCTAAATGGATTGCTCATGGAATCAGATTTTGCTATTCACACCATGGAAAGCAAATCCCAGGGAGTATAAGGACTCGCTCTACCAGAGCTGCTGCCACTTCAGCTGCCTTCCTCAGGGGAGTTCCTACCAAAGACATTTTGGAAGCTGCAACTTGGGGTTCAGTGCATACTTTTTCCAAGCACTACAATCTACCTCTCTACTCTGTCTAGGGCACGCTTTGCTTCTGCAGTTTTGCAGGACCTTATAGCCGCACCCTCTACTTTATGACCACCTCCCTTTCATTCTGCTTTGGGATTCTACCCTACAGTCATGACTGCAACAGTGAAACATGATGAACATAGTGCAGTTGTGTACACTTACCATAAATATAGATGTTCGAGTGTCTTCACTGTTGCAGTCTGGGTTTCCCTCCCTCCTGTCCCCTCTTATTTTTTTTTTGTGTGATTCCTTTTTTCACCCTTCTTCTGAGGTATATTTGCTAAGGGTATGGGACCTTACTCATTTTGGAACTCCTGACATCTGGGGCAAGAAAAACTGGAGAACATGGCGTCGGCTGTCAGCTTTGTACTCCTGGCGCTCTGACGTCAGGTAGCATGGCTGAAAAGCCGATGCCGGACCCAGACTTTGGGATTCTGGCCGGCCGAGGACTGCCTGCCGGCAGGGGAGAACCCTACAGTCATGACTGCAACAGTGAAGACACTCTAACATCTACATTTATGGTAAGTGTACACAACTGTACTTTCCCGGTGTCCGTCGTGGCTCCCCCTTTGGGGAGTGAGATAACTGTCGCGGTGTGCCATTCAGTGGTTACAAAGCCTGAGGTGAGGCTATGATTGAACATGGTATTTGGGTAGGGTGCTAGTTCATTCTGTAGTTCGTGTAGAACGCAGCTTGGGATATTGTCAGGTCCCATGGATGCTGTGTTCTTGGCTTTGGAGAGTGTTTTTTACCTGTGCAGCCATGATTATAGGAACTTTGCATTCTTCAGGTATAGAGATGGGCCCTCTAGGGGGTGAGAGGGGGGTAAAGTTAGCACTGAACCTATCTGCTAGGATGTTGGCAATATCACTTGGTTCTGTATATTTAGTGCCATTATGCTGTAACTCAGATCAGATCTGAGTGTTCCCATTTAGATTCTTGACATAGCTATAGAATGCTTTGTGGTTGTCTTTAGAGTCAGTGGCAATTTTTGATGTTCTTCGTTTTCCATTGCTGCAGTCCTGACTATTGGGTATAGTCCGCGTCCAGTCGGCCCGAATACCAGAGTATAAGGCTGACGTCGGTCATGGCGCCTTAGACTGACGTCAGTACGTCAGGGTACTAATGCGCATGACCGACGTCATATCCTCAGTCTTTTTTGCCGCATGGTCCGATGCAGAAGCAGTTTTGCGAGTGCAGGTTGGCGTTCTGAAATATTTCCGAAACCGGAGTTTCAGACCGAAACAGAGTTGGCTAAGTACCCCGTTGGGGAACATTTTGGTTTTTTCTTGCCTCAGTATTTAACCGGATGTCAGAAAAAGTGAATAACTGTATTTCTTGTGGGAAACAGATACCTCATAGGGATTATCATACACTGTGTATACCTTGTTTAGGGCCTGAGCACGACGTTGTTGGTTGCCGTTCTTGTGCTAGATTTAATAAACGCACTATTAAGAGGAGGCTAGACTGTGCCAGGTTAGTGTTTGGGAAGCGTTGCAATTATAATATGCCGCCGGATGCTCCGCCCGCTTCATCCAAGAAGCGCAAGGACAAAACAGTGAAGCCTAGGGTTGATGAACCGGCAGTCCCGGACGTCGGTTCTTTAGAAGGCTCAGTGGAGCCAGAGGTTTTGCCAGGAGTTTCCATGGAGTCTCAGGCAGAAACTTTATTGTTACAGGATGTGCCTTCTCAGGAGGTAGGCCAGGCTGAGGGGGCTTCTCAGGTAACTGTTCTTCCCTCTCTTCCCAAGGTAGTTAGGGCCTCTCCTTCTGTTGCCAAAGCTTCTTTTAGAGGTAGGCCTAGTTCAGCTTCTGTGGGGGCTTTTCCTAGCATTTCGGGCTCTGTACCTAAGAAACATATGCTTAAAATGGCAGAAGATTTGATTACTATGATTAGAGGTTCTATGCCCCCGCCTGATAAGAGGCCTAGGGTGGAACAGGAGTTTGATAGTTTTGAACAGGGTTCAGAGGCTTCAGAGTCTTCTGCGGAAGACTTACAGGAGTATCCTACTTATTCTGATTCTGATGTGGATGATTCCACTCCTACAGCTTCTCCTCCTGAGGATTTCTCATTTTCAGAGACTCTGCATTCCATGAGGGAGCACTTTAAATGGGAAGGCCAGGATTACTCTGATTCCAGGAAAAGGCTTAGGGAATTCTTGTTTTTACCCCAGCATAGGCCCTTAGCTATTCCTCCTGTGTTGAATGTGGTGGGGATGTTTTTGCAGAGGCTTCCCTGAATCCTGACTCCTTGCCTCCTGCTCCTGTTAAGCCTGATAGGTATTATAGGGTGCCCAAGCTCATAAGTATTTGTTTAAGAGTCCTAGGGCGGCCCAGAAACCATTTCTCAAGGGCCTAAAGGTGTTAAGGCTTCTGTAGTTAAAAATCCTGTTCCCACTGATAAAGAGGCAAAAGCTTTGGATAGGTGGGGAAAGAAGGTGTATACTTCTTCCACTCTAGCCATGAGGCGTTGAATTGTCAGTTTCACATGCTAAAATATCAGAATTATCTCCTTTCACAATTGAAATCTAAAGTGGATGCTTTGGCGGAAGGTATTGAGTGTAAAGAGTTGCTGGATTTGGTTCATGTGTCTGAACAAGTGGGTAAGCATTCTTTGCAATGTGGTTTTGATGCTGTACAGGCCTCCTCGAGGGTGGCGGCTACTGGTTCTGTTCTTCGCAGGCATGCCTGGTTAAAGGATCAGAATTTAGCTGAGCATGTTAAGACAAGGATTTTGGATGCTCCTTTACAGTCTGATGTGTTGTTTGGATCGCCTGTGGAAGCAGTTTTAAAGAAAATGGAGGACAAAGCTAAGTCTATGCAAACTGTTAAAGATTTTTTGCAGGTGCAGCCACCGAAGTTTAGTAGAAATTGGCCTGCTAAGGGGTGGACATATCCTGCTTATGATTCCCAGTCTAGGGGTAGGTCTAGACGTGGTAGGGGCAGGGCTCAAGGTTCTTTTCGGCCTAGATCAGGGAGTTCACCTGCTCAGACTTCTGGTGAGGGCAGGGGTCAGTCCTTTCGTAAACAGACCCAATGACCTGTCTTTTCAGCTGCCAGTAGATTCTTGTCTGGCAGCTCCTTTGGGAGGAAGACTGTCTCTTTTCAAAGGAAATTGGGATTTAGTTACTCAAGACAAATGGGTGTTGGATATCATTCACCACGGTTACAGATTTTATTTCCATACAATGCCCCCTTTCAAGGGCATGCCAGACGTTCCTCCTACACAAAGAAAAGAGGCTCACAAGCAAGTTTCTCAGTTACTACAGATGGGGGCCATTCAACCAGTCCCTGTATCAGAAAGGGGCCTAGGATTTTATTCTCGCCTGTTCCTAGTACCAAAGAAGGGGAACACATGGAGACCAATTTTGGATTTATCTCTCCTCAACACTTTTCTGGACATTCCCAAGTTCAAGATGTTGACGTTGCAACAGCTTTTACCTCTGTTGGGCAAAGATCACTGGATGGTAACTTTAGATCTCAAGGAAGCTTACCTTCATGTGCCTATAAGGCTAAGTTGCAGGAAGTATCTGCGGTTTCGAGCTGGAAATTCTCATTATCAGTTCCCTGCATTGCCCTTTGGCTTATCTACTGCGCCCAGAGTATTCACAAAGGTTCTGGCTCCAGTGATAGCTTACTTCAGGCTTCAAGGAATTCAAATCTATCCTTACTTGGACGATTGCCTGATTCTGGCTCAAGAAAAAGAAGACCTTCTACAGCATCTGGAATATGTTATAGCAGTGCTAAGATGCCTAGGGTATTCTGTGAACGAAATAAAGTCCAGTCTAGTACCCTCTCAAGACATGTGCTTTCTGGGTGTGAGACTGAATACAGCAGCCCAGATGGCCTTTTTAACCCCGGACAAACAAAAGAGTCCATCACTTTACTTCCATCAACTATCTCATCAGTCCGTGCTGACTGCAAGGACAGTCCTTCAAGCATTAGGGTTCATGGCATCTTGTATTCTGGTGCTTCCCAATGCCAAACTGCATATGAGGAAGCTACAATGGTATCTCAAAAATGTATGGACTCAACACTGCCAGGATTTGGACACTGTCATTCAAATAATACCTTGCCTTCAGAAAGAATTTTTGTGGTGGGCTCAGGAATGTCACCTAAACAAGGGACTCTCTGTGACCCGGCCAGAGGCGAGTCAGATTTTAACGACAGATGCCTCGGACATTGCTTGGGGAGCTCATCTAAATGGAAAGTGGATACAAGACAAGTGGCCTGCCAGACTACAGCATCTACATATCAACATGAAGGAGATGTTAGCAGTCCAGTTTGCATTAGTGGCTTTCAAGGAGTTACTTCTTCCTGGGCAGGTGTTGATTCTAACAGACAACACAACTGTCATGTGGTACATCAACAAGCAAGGGGGAACACATTCTTATCCTCTATGCAGGCAAGCAATGATTTTATGGGAGACTGCGCTAAGCTTGCAACTAACTCTTCAGGCAAGGTTTCTGCCAGGAGCACAGAACTCCTTAGCAGATGTGTTAAGCAGACAAATCATGGATCCCCACGAGTGGAAACTGGATCTTCATGTATTTCAGAAATTGACAGTGTCATGGGGAACTCCAGACATAGATCTGTTCGCTTCTCCACTAAACCACCAGCTGCCACAGTATTGCACAAAGGGGTTTCATCACACAGCTTGGAAAGTGGATGCTCTGTCTTTCAGTTGGAAAAATCTTCATGTGTATGCCTTTCCACCTCTGCCTCTTCTTCCAAAGGTACTATTAAAGGTCAGACAAGACAGGCCAAGGATGATTTTGATAGCTCCAGATTGGCCTCGGCAACACTGGTACCCACTACTACGGAGTCTGGTACAGAAGCCTCCATGGCCTTTACCTCTGATTCCTCATCTGTTATCTCAGAAGGACGGTCATCTGCTCAATGTCAAGCTTCACTCTCTTCATCTAACAGCCTGGCATATTCTATGTTGAAACACAGCAGGTCTCAACTTCCTCAACAAGTTTTAAATGTGATTATGGAAGCTAGAAGACCTAGTACAAGGAAGGTGTCATGAAAAATGGAAGAGATTTTTATTTTGGAGTAAAGCAAGGAATTTGGAGATTTCTGAGCCTAATTTGAGTGTGGCTCTTCAATATCTTACTGAGTTATTGGACAAAGGTTTGTCCTTCTCTTCCATTAAGATTCATGCTGCAGCAATTTCAGCTCACTATGATTGTGACCCACCATTGTTTTCGCATCCTTTGTTCAAGCAGTTTCTTAGAGGGCAAAGAATATAAGACCCCCGTGAGCTCCTACTCCTGCTTGGGACCTCAATTTTGTGTTGGAAAACTTACTCTACAACCTTTTGAGCCTGCGGCTACTGCTGAATTGAAATACTTGTCATGGAAGACTGCTTTTCTGTTGGCTATTACTTCTGCAAGAAGGGTGTCTGAGTTGCAGGCCCTTATGGCAGTAGAGCCCTTTTGATTTTCCATAAGGATAGGGTATCATTACGTACTAATCCTTCCTTTATGCCTAAGGTGGTTTCTAGTGTGGCTTTAAACCAAACTATTCATTTGCCTACCTTTTATGCAGACCCCCAAAATGCAGGGGAAAAGATTTTGCACACTTTAGATGTACACAGGCAATTGCGTTATTACTTGAGCAGGACTAAGGATTTTAGGCAGTCTCAGCAGTTGTTTGTTTCTTTTGCTTTGAGTTCACAGGGCAAGCCTGTGTCAAAACAAACTATTTCTAGGTGGATTGGCTTTTGCATTGCATTTTGTTATTCCCATCATGGCAAGGAGATTCCAGCTGGGATTAGGCCTCATTCCACTAGGGCTACTGCCACTTCTACTGCATTTCTAAGGGGGGTGGCAACTAAGGATATTTTGGAAGCAGCTACTTGGAGTTCAGTGCATACTTTCTCTAAGCATTATCACCTTCCTATTTACTCTAAGTCTAGGGCTGGTTTTGCCACAGCTGTTTTGCAAGGCATTTTGTCAGCTCCTACTTCTTTATGATTTGCCAGCCTCCCTTACCTCTGCTTTGGGATTCTACCCAATAGTCAGGACTGCAGCAATGGAAAACGAAGAACATAGTACAGTTTTGTACCTACCATAAATGTAGATGTTCGAGGATTCCATTGCTGCAGTCCAATTTACCCTCCCTCCTTCCCCTCTGTGTTTAGGGGTGGTTGTGTAGGTGAGTTTACATGCTTATGTTTTTGTATATATTTTTGTATATATTGTACATGTTTTTGGTGCAGGTATTTTGGGCCTTGTTTTTTTTAGGGTCTTCTGACATCTGGGGCAAGAAAAGACTGAGGATATGACGTCGGTCATGCGCATTAGTACCCTGACGTACTGACGTCAGTCTAAGGCGCCATGACCGACGTCAGCCTTATACTCTGGTATTCGGGCCGACTGGACGCGGACTATACCCAATAGTCAGGACTGCAGCAATGGAATCCTCGAACATCTACATTTATGGTAGGTACAAAACTGTACTTTTTCGTAACTAGCTTTGGAGGATTTTATGAGGGATCTCAGCTTCTTACTGAGGTTGACAAGGGAGTTCCTCCAGTCATGGGATTTTGCTCTTTTTTTTTTTTGCAACAGTTTCTTTCTTCTGTTGTAGAGTTTGTTTATGGCAGAGGTCCACCAGATTAGCTTCTTTTTTTTTTTTTTTTAGAGGATAACATCTTGGTTCTATTAGGGATAGCATGATCCATACACTCGTGTAAGTGCTTATAAAGTGCATTTGTGTAAGATTCGGCAGTCATACTTCTATTGTCCGTCTGCATGGGAGTCATGAAGTTTGCCACTTCTGTCTTAAGAAGTGTGAAGTCGGCTTTTGAGAAGTTTTTTACGATGGTTTCCCTAAATGGGGCTGGGGGTGGGATGTGGATGTCTAGGCTGATTAGCTTGTGGTCGGATCTGACCAACGAGGAATTGACCTCTGGTGTGGAACACCGGTTTCCCATGTTGGTAATGACCAGGTCTAGGATATTGCTGCCCCTGGTGGGGGTGTGAATAAGTTGATCCAAGGCGTTGGAATTTATGAATTCTAGAAAACGTTGAGCAAAAGAGTTGGTGCACGAGTAGTTTTCCCAGTTAAAGGTGGGGTAGTTGAAATCGCCCATTATTAGGGTGTTTGGTTGTTCCCTAATACTTTCCAGTGTATCAAGAAATGAGGAGTGTGAATCCTGGGGCATGGTGGGGGGTCTGTAGCAAGCTACAATTTGGATTGCGGTCTTGCCCAGAGTTAGTTGCACTTGGATAATCTCGGATGCATTATGCTATGCAACTAGCCTGGAGGTGTGGATATCCTTAATGAATATGGACACGCCTCTGCCTTTAGTGCTTCTTTCTGGGTTAGGTGGCCGAAAGGTGTGGCATGAAATGAAGCCTGGTAATGCAGGGGTGCTCTCTGGAGCTTTGAACCAGGTCTCTGTCACTGCACAGATGTCAATGTTCTCCATTTTAAGGAGTGCCTCGAGTGAGTGCATTTTGATGTTTAGACTTCTAGCATTGAGTAGCATTACCCTCAGATTTTGCTTACTTGTACCGGTTACGGTGGTGAATTTGTCATTTGAACCTTGCCTAAAAAAGGCACTATAGGGGTTACAAGAGTCTTAGCCAGTATCCGGAATCCTAAGGGCGACAGGTGCAGGCCATCTCTGGCAAAGCATCGCGGACTATCAATCATGTCGTCCCAGGCAGATAAATACTGGATCCCCCTAGAATGACACCAGAAGCTTAGCCAGTTGTTAAAGTCAATCATTTTATCCTTGTACTGTGATATCATTCTGGGTGATGGCAGGATGTTACTCAGGGTTAGGGTCACACCTGCCTGGGATACAATATAAAATATATGTATGTGTGTATGTATGTGTGTATATATATATATATATATATATATATGTATATATATATATATATATATATATATATATATATATATATTTGTGTGTGTGTGTATATCTATATATATATATATATATATATATATATATATCTCTATATATATATATATATATATATATATATATATATATATATATATATATATATATATATTTGTGTGTGTGTATAAAACACGCACACACGTGTGTGTCTTAACCTGTAGAGTTGCTTCATTGTCCTACTGGGGCCTCTAGAAAGAAATAGAGCTTGGCAGTAAGAATTTTGCAGATTCTTTTCTGCACTTAAAACATAGTGACGGATGGAACACTATTTTTAGCTAATCTTAGGTGGATTACACTACTCTGTAGTTTTCTGTATGTTATCTATCCATAGTAGTAAATATATTTAAGTAATAAGCATCATTTTATTGTTTGGGGAAATTTTCCCATTTGCTTGTCTACTTTTCAAACATTTTATTTGATGTATTTCAAGAAAATGTTTCACTGTTTTGAAATGCTTATGGCTGGCGATTTATGAGCTGGAGTATGTACATTTATTCTGGTGTACTGACCATTGTTTTGTATCTGAAGAGCAACTTCTGTGAACCAAACACAACTGTTTAAATTGTAAAAAAGGCTAACTTATTTTAAGGGTAAACATTAATTTGTTTTCTTGGTTTGCTGAGGGAGTTTGTCATTACCATGAATTACAGGTGAAGGTGGTATGACTGAAAGATTTAGTCCCCCCTACAAAATAGTGTGTGGGGATGAGTGTTTGTAAAATAATTTTGGGCAGTTTTAATTGCTGTTGGCAAGACTGTACTTAAAGATAGTGGTTTCAGGCTAATGTAAGCAAAATCCTGGTGAACCAGTGATTTTTTATTAACTGTGAGCTGCAGCTGCAGTCCGTAAAGCTTTTTTGGGTGTGACATGTTTTTGTTGCTATCCAAGACAGCCGTTTACATTTACCATATGTCCTTAAGGCCTGTTGCCCATGTCATGTTAATGTGGTTTTTGCGGGACGGACTCATTCACCGTGTACTTATCACGTTTGGTTTTAGGTGGGATTTATACATATAAGGGTGCCATTTGTGATTATGGAGAAGCATGGCCTTTATGAAAATACTTAACTACTGCAGCTGAGCAGCTTAATAGGAGCCCACTTGTTTGACCTATGTTAGATGCATTTTTTTAAGATACCATTATATTGTACACACTTTTTTCTCTTACTTATCTCTGCTTTCTGAGGAAGGAACTAGAGGAGAGAGAGAGATGATGAAGACTTAACCGTGCCTGATGTTCTTCGTGTTTCACTGTTGTCATTACATTATACCCCTGACTACCTGACATCATCGAAGAAGAGATGGCATCTGACGCAGGACCCAAGACTTTGATAATCAGGCTGGCTGAGGGATACCTGTAGGCAGATAACCCAAATGTAATGACTGCAACAGTGAATACACTCTAACATCTACATTTATGGTAAGTGTATACATTTATGGTAAGTGTACACAACTGTACTTTCTTAATACTGGTCTGGTGCTTGAGCTGTATTGTGTGACCTGTTGGAAATGTTTATTTCAGAGATCTGCAGTTTTGGTAAGTGTCTTGCGTAACTCTACTTGTTCAGCATTTGTATGCTTGCAGAGTGCTTGCATATCACACTGAATGTTATGTTCAAAAATGAGTAGATTCTCTTCTGGGGCTGTTAATCAGCTACCAGAACACTGTGATTGAAGCCACCAGTAATGGGTTATGTCAGCCTTATCCCATTGTTTAACTTTTTGTTATGCAAGTACTGCCACCTCTGAAGTATGCTCTTGAAACTGTTCCTGGGTGTCAGCACCAGTATTTTCAGAGTGAATGCACTTGCAGTGTAAGTTTATTGGCTGTAAGTGTGATTTTGTCATGTTTTAAGGTACCGTAATAATCTGTTGTGGTATATTCTTCTATGGCGGTATTAAACTGTTCATGGGCCTATCTTTAGTACCTGGCACCACCCACAAGTGCAAGTGTAAACTGAAGCTATGACCTGTTAATGTGGGACCTTTCAAATGAGAAGGGTGAAAGGCATTGTTAATACAGTAGTTTTGCAGGTTTAGCGTGTGTGCCAGAATTTGTATATAATAATTGCAGATGTTAGGTAGTCCGATCTCACATTCATTTTTACATATGGGTTCGGAGCCGATCCTCTGCTCTGACTCTGCCAATTTACAAGCTGGAAGACTTCTGGTTGGCCCATGGCTAAGCAGGTGTCCCATGGTGCACCAGTACAATCCCAGATCTCATGTGACGCGTCGACGAGTTCGGATGTTTTTCGTGTTAAACTGTTGCAGTCATTACATTTGGGTAATCCTGCTGGCAGGTTGCCCTCAGTCGGCCTGAATTCCAAAGTCCTGGGTCCTGCGTCACCTGCTATCGCCCCTTCCCTGACATCAGGTCGTCAGGGGTATAAAAGATACGGCCGATGCCATTTTCTTTAGTCTTTCTTGCCGCGCGGTGCCAGAAGCAGAAGCAGTTCACAAGTGCCGGTCGACCGACTCCTGAGATTTCCGTGTTCGAGTTTCAGATCCGAAGTCTTCAATAAAGCTAAGTACCCCATTTAGGAAACTTCTTTCTTCCTCCAGACTAATGTCAGAAAAAGTTAATAATTGTATTTCTTGTGGAAAGCATATACCTCATAAGGACTTTCATTCTTGCTGTATTCCTTGCCTAGACCCTGATCACAACTTTGCTCGTTGTCAGTTTTGTGCTAGATTTAACCAACGCACTATTAAGCGTCCGTATGATTTTGCTTTAAACTATTTTGGAGAGCCGGTTTAATTATCAAGAAATGTCATCGGATAGCCATCCAACTTCCAAAGTTCATAAAAAACACAAAGAAAAGGAGAGATAGACAACCGAGGCCCAAAACAGACGAAGCTTCTCCTAAGCCAGTTGCTGGTTCGCCGGTTCTCAGGTGCTTTCGCAGCCCCTGACGCCCGCTACTTTAGAGTCGCAGCCCGCTACCGACTCCCACGTGGAGTCAGCCATGCCACTGGAAACTCAAGGTATTGGAGCCTCGGATACGATTGCTTCAGATGGGTCCGGAGCCACTGAGCAGGCACCAGCTTCTGAGGGTGTATTCAGACCTAAACATCTTTACATTAAGCCAACCTCAGCTTCAAAGACAAAGACTAAAGTACCTTCTAAAGCAAAGAAACAAACTCAAGAGCCACGTGGGCAGGCCTCTATGCCCAAAAAACAGATGCTCAAAATGGCCGAAGACTTAATTACCTTGATCAGGGGTTCCCATCACCCTCCTGATAAGAGGCCTAGGCAAGAGACTGACTATGAATCTTCAGATCAGGTCTCTTTTTCTTCTGATTCCTCTTTTGATCAGGAATATTCTCTTCCCCCCTATGAGGATTCTGATGCTGAAGAATCTATTCCTTCAGCTTCTCCGCCAGAGAGCTATTCTTTTGGAGAAACCTTGCATACCATGAGGGAGCATTTCCACTGGGAGAGCCAAGATTTTTCAGAATCTAAAAAGAGGCTCAGGGATTTCCTTTTACTTCCTCAACACAGGCCACTAGCCATTCCACCTGTGTTAGATATTGTAGATGATGTGATGTTAAGTTGTCAATCTCGCCTTCATTCTTGCTGGATGGGTTCGGAGCCAATCCTAGTCCCCGACTCGGCACTTGCTAAGCTCGAGAGTCACTTTTACCAGCTCGAGGCAGCCCCATATCCCATGATGCAAGACTGTAATTACCCAGATCTCGTTTGCCGCTTCGCTAATGAGGTCATCCTTTTTACCAGCTCCTGGTAAGTGATTTATTATTGCTATTTGTCTCAGAATTAGGTATCCCAATACCATTATTTTTTATTCTTGATAGTTTTTTAGTGAACCTTACTGTGTTGGCTCCATCCCATTTCCCTTTAGTTCCCTTATTCACAGTTTTTTCTGTGTTCGGGCCTTAGGCCTTACCCACCCTCACAGTTCCTGTCAGGTTTTCCTTAGGTGTGTGTGGATGTTGTGTTTCACTATTCTAATTTTAATTTTTAACATTTAATATTTAGTGTCCTTGGTCTGTTTGGTGTGTGTGTGGTATTAGGACTTAGACATGTCCAAAGATACTAGGGTCTCAGGTTTCAAGAAGTGTGACTCGTGCTGTCAGAAGATGTCTCTGACAGACGGTCGCACTTCTTGTATTTATTGCCTGGGACCCCTACACCTGCAGGACTCCTGTGCTATCTGTCATTCTTTCAGCCAGAGTCTCCTGCAGGAACGTAGAAATAAGTTGATCCTCAGGGGTCTTCTTAAGCCTGAGAGCTCCCCGGCTAAGGTCGGCTCCGGGAAGCCCTCTAAGCCTCCCAAGACCCAGACTTCGGTGTCCAAGTCTGTGGTCTTGGCTCCGACTCCACCGGAGCCGATCCTTCCTTGTTGGAAGTTTCAGTACCGGTGCCGTTCGGCGCCGATACCCTAGCTTCGACACCTGTGTCGGCTCCGGCTGGAGCCGACACCCTAGCGTCGAAGCATGTCTCGACTCCAGCTGGAGCCGAGATATCTTTGTCTCCGCTCGGAGCCGACAAGTTGTCGGCTCCGCCTGGAGCCGAACATTCTTCGGCTCCGATAAAAAAGGGGTCTAGATCTCCTTCACTGGAATCTATACACTCGGCTCCAGCTTCCCCCTTGCTTTCGGAGCGGAGCCATCGGAGCCGATCATCGAGGTCTTCCAGGCTCTCAGACCATGACTTAGAGAGAGTGGTAAGTAGGCTATTAAAATCACAGGCACTAGCCCAGATGCTCCATAGCCCGTCTCAACAGACGACCGCTATTCTATATTCTCCTGAAATTCCTCCTTCGACTCTCCTTCAGAGTTCGGAGCCGGAGATTATTGATACCGTGACTGTTGCTGCTTCGGAGCCGATACCACACCTTTCGGCTCCGTCGTCCTTGACTCCTATCTCCTCCTTGCGACCTTCCTTGGAGGGATCCGGGCATCGGGCTTCCCTGGTCGGCTCCGAGGGGGCGAGTGGCATCGGACCCTTGTCCGACCCCATTCTCCCTCTCAGGGCTTCGGCCTTGGTAAGCTCGGCCCTGACATCTGCTTAGGAGCCTTCCCTTTCGGTGGGACCAGGGATCCCTGTTTCTTCGGAGCGGGATCTCTTGGCCCTACCTGGGAGGGGAGCCTTCGAGGTGATGAGGAGTGTGCTAGCCCTCGAGCTTAGTCAGCAGTCGGTTCCTTTAGCTCCTCCATCTATGGTGCCTATAGATGCCTCTTCCCGCTCTCTTGCTCCCGGACCCAGAGATCCATCGCCCCAGGTCTCCTCATTGGGAAGAACTTCCTCTTCCGAGGTTTCTCCTGATCCTTCAGGTGAACCCCCGCGTAAGAGGACCTGCAAGAGGAAGCACTTAGACTCCCCTGAGTCTACAACATCAGATACCAATTTAGATGAGTCGGAGGGGTCCCCAAGATCTCCCGCTGAGGATGTCTCCTTTTCAGACATCCTTGAACTCCTGAAACAGAGGGGGAACTGGCCCTCCATTAATCCCTCCGAGGATGAATCGGTATACCTGGAGGCTTTTGGATCACGACCCTCCACCTCCTGGGTGTCTCCGCCTTTCGACCCCCCTCATGGAAGTCATAGCTCGAAAGGCGTGGGCATCTCCTGATACAGTGGAACCAGTCCCCAGGAGACCTTCAAAGTTTATTACGGCCCCCGCTGAAAAGCAGTTTCTTACTAAGGGTGTCCCGGTTGATGCCATGGTGGTGGCGGCCGCCACCAAAAAGGAACTTGCAGATCCTTCTGTGCCAGTCCATCCTCCTAACAAGGAATCTAGGTCCATGGACAGGTATGGCAAGCGGATGTTTTCCTCAGTGACCTTTGCTATGCGTTCGCTGAATTATTTATGTCACTTCACCAGACTTGAGAGACATCCTCAAAGAATTGGGTGAAGTAGTACAGGATCAGTCAGCAGCAGGAGCTCAAGAAAAGATTGCCTCTCAGCTGGGAATCCTTAATTCCATAACCAACTCCTCCATGCGGCTCATTTCTTATGCAGCCGATGGGGCGAGTAGAGCGGCAGGCACAGGAGTGGCTCTCAGACGTCAGTACTGGATGCGGCTCTGTAATTTTGCAGACCCCTTTAAGGTGTCCTTCACAAACTCTCCCTTTGATGGGACAACATTGTTTGGCCTACAAGTGAAGGACACTTTGACCAGGTGCGAGCAAGATGGCAAGACTCTTTCTGCCGTAGGAGTCAGTTTCTCCACCCCTTCTAGACCTTACCCCAAAGGTCAGAAGGGAGGGAAAATGTGGTTCCGAAAATCTCAGGGAGTCACGCCTGACGCAAGTGGTCAATTTACCCCCAGAGGCAGAGGGGGTAATAATAATAGACGCCGCCCTAGGGGCAGAGGAGGTCCGCAGAACCAGGGCAGCAGAGAGCCTCTCTCTGACAAGCCCTTCCAGCATCCCTGAGGTGTTGCCCGACTGTCCACCCTTGGAGGCAGTCGGGGGGAGATTGTCGCTGTACCCAGAAGCCTGGTTTTCCCTCTCAAGACAAATGGGTACAGTCGATCATATCCGAGGGTTACAAGATTCCTTTCGAGGAAAGCCCCTTCCCTCAAAAAGGTTCCCTTCCAGACGTTCCACCCGGTCTAAGGGAAATTGCAAAACTAGAGGATGTTCTTCATCTCACATTGCTGCAGTCCTTACACTTGGGTAGTCCGCTGTCCTCGGTCGGCCCGAATATCAAAGTATAAGGCTGACGTCGGTCAAGGCGCATTAGACTGACATCAGGACGTCAGGGTACAAATGCGCATGACCGACGTCATATCCTCAGTCTTTTTTGCCGCATGGTCCGATGCAGAAGCAGCGTTGCAAGTGCCGTTCGGCGTTCTAAAATTTTTCGAATTCGGAGTTTCAGACCGAGTCAAAGTTGGCTAAGTACCCCGTTGGGGAATATTTTAGTTTTTTCTTGCCTCAGTGGTTTACCGGATGTCAGAAAAAGTGAATAACTGTATTTCTTGTGGGAAACAGATACCGCATAGAGATTATCATACTTTGTGTATTCCTTGTTTAGGGCCTGAGCACGACGTTGTTGGGTGTCGCTTTTGTGCTAGATTCAATAAGCGCACTATTAAGAGAAGGTTAGATTGTGCCAGGTTAGTCTTCGGGAAGCGGTGCAATTATAATATGCTGTCGGATGCTCCGGCGTCCGCTTCTTCAAAGAAGCGCAAGGATAAGGCAGCTAAGCCCAGGTTAGACGAGTCGTCGCAGACGCCGGTTCTTTAGAGGTGTCGGTGGAGCCGGTGGTTCCACCGGAGGTTTCTCTGGAGTCCCAGGGGGAGACCTTGTTATTGCAGGATGTGGCCTCTCAGGAGGCAGGTCAGGCTGAAGGGGCTTCTCAGGTTACTGTACTCCCCTCCATTCCTAGGGTGGTTAGGCCCTCTCCTTCTGTTTCCAAGGCTTCTCCCAGAGGCAGGCCAGGTTTAGCTTCAGTTGGTGTCACTCCTAGTTCTTCAGGATCTGTGCCCAAGAAGCATATGCTTAAAATGGCAGAAGATTTGATTACCTTGATTAGAGGTTCTTTGCCCCCTCCTGATAAGAGGCCTAGGGTGGAACCTGAGTTGGGGAGTTTTGAGCAGGCTTCAGATGTTTCAGAGTCTTCGGCTGAAGACTTGCAGGAGTATTCTCCTTATTCTGATTCTGATGTGGGTGATTCTACTCCTTCTGCTTCTCCTCCTGAGGATTTTTCTTTTTCAGAGACGCTTCATTCCATGAGGGAGCATTTTAAGTGGGAAGGTCAGGACTTCTCTGATTCCAGGAAAAGGCTTAGGGAATTTTGTTTTACCCCAGCATAGGCCTTTGGCTATACCTCCTGTTCTGGATGTTGTGGAGGATGTGTTTGCAGAGGCTTCTCTTAATCCTGATTCTTTGCCTCCTGCTCCTGTTAAGCGGATAGGTATTATAGGGTGCCTGAAGCTCATAAGTATCTTTTAAGAGTCCTAGGGCGGACCCAGAAACTGTTAGTCAGGGGCCTAAGGGTGTTAAGGCTTCTGTTGTTAAAAATCCGGTTCCTCCAGATAAAGAGGCCAGGGCTTTGGATAGATGGGGAAAGAAAGTCTATACTTCTTCCACCCTAGCTATGAGGGCTCTGAATTGCCAGTTTCACATGTTGAAATACCAAAACTATCTACTGTCTCAATTGAAGTCTAAGGTAGATGCTCTGGCGGAAGGTATTGAGTGTAAAGAGTTACAAGATTTGGTACATGTCTCTGAACAAGTGGGTAAGCATTCTTTGCAATGTGGTTTTGATGCTGTACAGGCCTCGTCTAGAGTGGCTGCCACTGGGTCAGTTCTTCGCAGGCACGCCTGGCTAAGGGATCAGAATTTATCTGACCATGTTAAGACAAGGATTTTAGATGCTCCTTTACAATCTGATGTGTTATTTGGTTCACCTGTTGAGGCAGTCTTAAAGAAAATGGAAGACAAGACTAAGTCTATGCAGACTGTTAAAGATTTTTTGCAGGTTCAGCCTCCGAAGTTAAGCAGAAATTGGCCTACCAAGGGGTGGACGTATCCTTCTTATGATTCCCAGTCTAGGGGTAGGTCTAGACGTGGTAGGGGCAGAGCTCAGGGCTCTTTCAGGCCTAGAACAGGGAGTTCACCTGCACAGTCTTCGGTGAGGGCAGGGGTCAGTCCTTTCGTAAACAGACCCAATGACCTACCTTTTCAGCTGCCAGAGCCTTCTCGTCTGGCAGCACCTTTGGGAGGAAGGTTGGCACTTTTCAAGGAAAATTGGAGTTTAGTTACCCAAGACAGATGGGTATTGGATATCATACACCAAGGTTACAGGTTTTATTTCCATACCTTGCCTCCTTTCAAAGGCATGCCAGACGTTCCTCCTCAGCAAAGAATAGAGGCTCACAAACAGATTTCTCTGCTGCTCCAAATAGGAGCCATACAACCGGTCCCTTTGTCAGAAGTGGGCCTAGGATTTTATTCTCGCCTGTTCCTAGTACCAAAGAAGAGGAACACGTGGAGGCCAATTTTGGATTTATCTATCCTCAACACTTATCTGGACATTCCCAAGTTCAAAATGTTGACGTTACAACAGCTTTTACCTCTGCTGGGCAAAGATCACTGGATGGTGACTCTGGATCTCAAGGAGGCTTACCTTCATGTTCCTATCAGGCTAAGTTGCAGGAAGTATCTACGTTTTCCGGCTGGGACTTCTCATTATCAGTTCTCTGCATTGCCCTTTGGCTTATCTACTGCGCCCAGAGTGTTCACGAAGGTTCTGGCTCCAGTGATAGCTTTCTTCAGGCTAAGAGGAATACAGATCTATCCTTATTTGGACGATTGCCTGATTCTGGCTCAAGGAAAGGACGAACTTCATCTACACTATGTGATAGCAGTGCTAAGATGCCTGGGGTATTCTGTGAACGAAATAAAGTCCAGTCTAGTACCCTCTCAGGACATGTGCTTTCTGGGTGTGAGACTGAATACAGCATCCCAGATGGCCTTTTTGACCCCGGACAAACAAAAGAATCTTTCTCTCTACTTCCATCAATTGTCTCATCAGTCCAGGCTGACTGCAAGGACAGTCCTTCAAGCTTTGGGGTTCATGGCATCTTGTATTCTGGTGCTTCCCAATGCCAAACTGCATATGAGGAAGCTACAATG
Organism: Protopterus annectens; assembly: GCF_019279795.1. Lineage (NCBI taxonomy): Eukaryota > Metazoa > Chordata > Ceratodontiformes > Protopteridae > Protopterus > Protopterus annectens. The sequence continues at coordinate 193,608,614 of NC_056733.1, forward strand.
GTATCTCAAAAATGTATGGACACAGCACTGCCAAGATATGGACACTGTCATTCAGATAATACCTTGCATTCAAAAGGAATTTTTGTGGTGGGCTCAGGAATGTCACCTAAACAAGGGACTCTCTGTGACCCGGCCAGAGGCGAGTCAGATTCTAACGACAGATGCTTCAGACAAAGCTTGGGGAGCTCATCTAAATGGAAAGTGGATACAAGACACGTGGCCTGCCAGACTTCTACATCTACATATCAACCTGAAGGAGATGTTAGCAGTTCAATTTGCATTAATAGCTTTCAAGGATTTACTTCTTCCAGGGCAGGTGTTGATTCTAACAGACAACACAACTGTCATGTGGTACATCAACAAGCAAGGGGAACACATTCTTATCCTCTGTGCAGACAAGCAATGATTTTGTGGGAGACTGCTCTCAGTTTAAAGCTAAATCTTCAGGCAAGGTTTCTGCCGAGCACAGAACTCCTTAGCAGATGTGTTGAGCAGACAAATTATGGATCCCCACGAGTGGAAATTGGATCCTCATGTATTTCAGAAATTGACAGTGTCATGGGGAACTCCAGACATAGATCTGTTCGCTTCTCCACTAAACTACCAGCTGCCAAAGTTTTGCACAAAAGTTTTCATCCCACAGCTTGGAAAGTGGATGCTCTTTCATTCAATTGGAGCAATCTTCATGTGTATGCCTTTCCACCTCTGCCTCTCCTCCCAAAGGTACTTCTGAAGGTCAGACAGGACAAACCAAAGATGATTTTAATAGCTCCAGATTGGCCTCGACAGCATTGGTACCCACTACTGAGAAGTCTGGTGCGGAGCCTCCATGGCCTTTACCTTCGATTCCACACCTGCTGTCTCAGGAGAACAGTCATTTACTCAATGTCAAACTTCACTCTCTTCACCTGACAGCCTGGCATATTCTGTTTTAAACCCTGGAGGGTTTCAGCTTCCACAGCAAGTTTTGAATGTTATTTTGGACGCCAGAAGGCCTAGTACAAGGTAAGTGTACGCAGATAAATGGAAGAGATTTTTATTTTGGAGTGCAGCAAAAGCATTTGATGTTTCTAAGCCTAATTTAAGTGTGGCTCTTCAATATCTTACTGAGTTACTGGACAAAGGTTTGTCCTTCTCTTCTATTAAGATTCATGCTGCAGCAATTTCTGCTCACTATGATTGTGACCCACCATTGTTTTCTCATCCTTTGTTTAAGCAATTCCTTAGAGGGGCAAAGAATATAAGACCCCCACGGAGAGCTCCTACTCCTGCTTGGGATCTCAATTTTGTGTTGGAGAAACTCACTCTACAACCTTTTGAGCCTGCAGCTACTGCTGAGTTGAAATATTTATCTTGGAAGACTGCTTTTTGTTAGCCATTACCTCTGCGAGAAGGGTTTCTGAATTACAGGCCCTTATGGCAGTTGAGCCTTTCTTAATTTTCCATAAGGATAGGGTATCTTTGTACTAATCCTTCCTTTATGCCTAAAGTGGTTTCTAGTGTGGCTTTAAACCAAACTATTCATTTGCCTACCTTTTATGCAAACCCCAAAATAAAGGGAAAAGATTTTGCACACTTTGGATATACACAGGCAGTTGCGATATTATTTGAGCAGAACTAAAGGGTTCAGGCAGTCTCAGCAGTTATTTGTTTCTTTTGCTTTGAGTTCTCAGGGCAAGCCTGTGTCAAAACAAACTATTTCTAAGTGGATTGGGTTTTGCATTGCTTTCTGTTATTCCCATCATGGCAAGGAGGTTCCAGCTGGGATTAGGCCTCATTCCACTAGGGCTACTGCCACTTCAACAGCTTTTTAAGGGGTGGCAACTAAAGATATCTTGGAGGCAGCTACTTGGAGTTCAGTGCATACTTTCTCTAAGCATTATCACCTTCCACTTTACTCTAAATCTAGGGCTGGTTTTGCCACTGCTATTTTACAGGGCATTTTGGCAGCTCCTGCTTCTTTATAGTGGTGCCATCCTCCCTTACCTCTGCTTTGGGATTCTACCCAAGTGTAAGGACTGCAGCAATGTGAGATGAAGAACATAGTACAGTTTTGTACCTACCATAAATGTAGATGTTCAAGATCCACATTGCTGCAGTCCAATTTACCCTCCCTCCTTCCCCTCTGTAGTTAGAGGCGGTTGTGTGGGTTGGATTGTAAATATTGTGTATATTGTATATATTGTACATATTATTAGTGCTAGGGTGGTTGGTTGGTTGTTTGTTGTCTTTGGGTTTTGACCTTTCTTGTTAGGGTCTTCTGACATCTGGGGCAAGAAAAGACTGAGGATATGACGTCGGTCATGCGCATTTGTACCCTGACGTCCTGATGTCAGTCCAATGCGCCTTGACCGACGTCAGCCTTATACTTTGATATTCGGGCCGACCGAGGACAGCGGACTACCCAAGTGTAAGGACTGCAGCAATGTGGATCTTCGAACATCTACATTTATGGTAGGTACAAAACTGTACTTTTCAAAGCTTCTAAAAAAAAAAAAAAGGGCCATCCAGCCAGTACCAACAGATCATTTAGAGTCCGGAATCTACTCAAGATTCTTTTTGGTCCCCAAAAAGACAGGAGACTGGAGACCAATATTAGACCTCAGCAGGCACAACAAGTCTGTCAAAAAGACAAGATTTCGGATGGTCACACTTCAATCGATTTTGCCCTTTCTGGGCAAAGACAACTGGATGTGCTCCATAGACCTTCAGGATGCGTACTATCACCCACAGACGCTCCAGAAGTTTTCTCCGCTTTCGGCTGGGGACCAGTCATTTTCAATTCAGAGCCCTGCCCTTTGGTCTCACTACAGCCCCTAGAGTGTTCACCAAATGCATGGCAGTGGTCACGGCTCACCTGAGACGTCAAGGATTCCAGGTGTTTCTGTATCTCGACGACTGGCTCCTCTCAGCCGCCACCAGGCATCAACTTCTCCAAGCCAGAGATTACACTCTACGTCTCTGCGGTCAGTTAGGAATTTCAGTCAACTTCGAAAAGTCTTCCTTATCGCCCTGCCAATCTATTACCTTTATAGGCGCAAATATAGACACTACTCGGATGTCAGCAAACCTAACAAGTCAGAGAATCCTAGACATCCAAAACCACGTTCGGATCATCCTATCCAGCAAAAGGGTACAAGCCAGGTTGGTCCTGAAAGTGTTGGGCCTCATGGCAGCTGCCATCACACTTCTTCCTCTGGCCCGTTTTTACATGCGTCTCCTACAATGGATGTTGTTCACCCAATGGTCCTTCCAGCAGCTTCCCATGCGTCACAAGATCCTGGTGACACAAACCTGCAAGAACCGTCTATCCTGGTGGATTTCCTCTCCTCTAGTCCATCAGGGCAGACCATTTGTTCCCCCGGCCCCGGTAGCTACGGTCACTTTGGATGCCTCCCTGATCGGGTGGGGAGGGCATTATCAGGGCAGGATGGTTCATGGCACGTGGCAACCGTTCGAATACCACCTGCACATAAATGTTCTAGAGATGAGAGCAGTGCCTTTAATGTTGGAAGCCCTCAACGACTTTCTTCCTTTAGGGACTATTGCAGTTCACACGGACAACATGTCCGTCGTGTGGTACATCAACAAAGAGGGCGGAACCAAGTCCTATCCCTTGTGTCGAGAAGCTCTCAGACTTTAGCAATGGGCGATCTCCTCTCATCGCTTTCTGGTAGCAACGCGTATCCCCGGGAAAACCAACATAATAGCGGACAGATTGAGCAGAGCTATACTCATGCCTCACGAGTGGTCTCTCAAGCAATCCATAGTGGAGGAGATTTTTCAGAAGTGGGGCCGCCCATGTTGCGATCTTTTTGCTACACCTCAAAACAGCAAATGCCCAGACTTCTTCTCTCTTTTCCCACTTCCGGGCCATCCCCCCAGAGACGCTCTTACCCAAGATTGGCCCCAGGGACTCCTTTATGCTTTTCCTCCCTTTCCTTTGATACCGCAAGTACTCCAGAAATCTACCGTCTTGAGAGCCAAAATGATTCTCATTGCCCCTTACTGGCCTCGACAAATTTGGTTCCCGTTCCTTCATCGCCATCTCTTGGTGCAGCCTTGGCATCTGGACCCAGCTCCAGATCTTCTGACCCACCAGTCGGGTCAACTGCACCGGTCCGTTCCTTCCCTCAACCTCACAGCTTGGTTGCTCCACTTCCTTCCTTAGCCAGGCTTCCTATGATCTCTAATCCCGTTAGAGATATCATAGTAGCTTCTCAAGTCCTCTACCAGGAGGATTTACTCTAGCAAGTGGAAACGCTTCTCCCTTTGGGCAAAATCTAAGAACATAGACCCCTTTACTGCCCCTGTTCAGTCGGTCTTGGATTTCCTAGCAGAAATTTTTCACTCAGGTTCTTCGTCTTCCACAGTCAAAGTTCAGTTGGCAGCAATCTCGAACTTCCATGTCGGGTTTGCAGACCACAACATTATGTCCCACAAACTTTGTAAAGCCTTTCTCAAAGGAGTGTTCCTTCTTAAACCCCCTGTTAGGGATCCTCCACCACAGTGGGACCTAAATTTAGTACTGACATCCTTGATACTTCCCCCTTTCGAACCAGCTGCTTCATGTTCATTAAAGTTTCTTTCTTGGAAGACACTTTTTCTAGTCGCTATTACCTCGGGTAGAAGAGTGTCTGAACTTCATGCCCTCTGTGTTCGTTCCCCTTATTTGGTCTTCCACAAGGACAGAGTATCCTTAAGAACCAATCCATCCTTTTTGCCCAAGGTTGCTTCTAAGACAAATTTAAACCAATCCATTGATCTTCCTGTATTTTTTCCAAATTATTCTAACAGGGCGGAACAAAATTTACATTACCTAGATGTTCATCGCCAACTCAGATATTACTTGGACAGAACGAAGCAATTTAGGAAGTCCGATCAGCTCTTCCTTTCTTATGCTGAAAATAAAAAAGGTCTCCCTGTTTCTAAAGTGACCTTAACCAGATGGCTATCTTCCACCATTTCTGACATTTATCAGCTTAGGGGAAAACAGCTGAGCTCAAAACCTAAAGCTCATTCCACAAGAGGTCTAGCCACTTCTACAGCTTTTCAGGCTAGGCTACCCTTAGATACTATTTGTGCAGCAGCCACTTGGGCCACTCCTCATACTTTCGTTTCTCATTATAAATTGGATTTGGCCTCCAGGGACAGGGCAAGCTTTGGTTCCACTGTTCTCAAGAGTCTGTTCCATTGAGCCACCCAGGATAGAGGTGCTAGGGACGTGGTCCCATCCAGCAAGAATGAAGGCGAGATTGACAACTTAACATTTAGAAGTTATGTACCTACCATAACGTTCCATGTTAGTTGTATTCTCTCGCCTTCTTTCTTGCATCCCTCCCTCCTGTCCCCCTTGCCTGGACAGACCTTGATCTCCCTTTTTCTATGGAAGATTCTTCTTCCTTGGACACCAGTTAGTTCTTGTCCTTGATTACCTGGTTTCCCTTTACAGCCTTTTTAGGTTAGTTGTTCCTCTTTCCTTGATGGAAAGTTTTATAGGCAGTTTTTCCTCTAGATACCAAACGAGATCTGGGTAATTACCGCCTTGCATCATGGGATATGGGGCTGCCTCGAGCTGGTAAAAGTGACTCTCGAGCTTAGCAAGTGCCGAGTCTGAGCCGAGGATCTGCTCCGAACCCATCCAGCAAGAAAGAAGGCAAGAGAAGACAACTAACATGGAACGTTATGGTAGGTACATAACTTCTAATTTTTGGAATCTAGTCCTACCTCAAGTCTTACCCCTGACTCCTTACCTCCAGCTCCTGTTAAGCCTGACAGATATTACAGGGTTCCTGACTCTCATAAATTCCTTTTTAAAAACCCTGCTGCAGACCCAGAAACTATTTCACAGGGTCCCAAAGGAGTTAAGGCTTCCGCTGCAAAAAACCCTACCCCCCTCTGACAGAAATTCTAGGGCACTGGATAGATGGAGAAAAAAGGTTTACACATCTGCTACCTTGGCTATAAGAGCCTTAAACTGTCAGATCTGAAGCAGGAGATTCATTTGTCTGCAACCTGTGGGTTATGGATCCGATATCGGATCCGAACCGGCATGGTTTTCCAGCTATGGATCCGAGCTCTCAGCTCCTCCCCTCACCCATAATGCCCTGCTCTCCCTACATGACCTCAGATCTAGTTTGCCGCGCTGGTGACCAGACTGGATTTTAGAGCTCTTCAGCTAAGTGTATTTTCTTGTATTTACAAGCGTTAAAATTTAAAGTTTTAGTCAGTTTTGTGTGGAAGTGTTAGGTTCCCTATCTTTTAAGTTTAAAATTTAAAGTTTTTGATAACTTTTATAACTTTTATTTATCCCTCCCCTCGCTGGTGCGTAGTGTGTGTTTGGGCTTGTGTTTTGTGGCTAGTTAGCACTTATTTTAAAAAAAAAAAAAAAAACCTTAGAATGTCTGAGGCCCCTAAGGCTTTCTTTTCGAAGTGCTCCGAGTGTGGCCATAAGCTTTCTCCTGCTGATGGCCACACTCGGTGCGTTCGATGCCTTGGGGTTGAACACCTCACTTCTGGATGTTCCATTTGTGCAGGGTTCAACCCCAGGGCATTGAAGGAGCGGAGGTCGAAGCTGGTCCTGGCGGGATTTCTGCCCCCGGACACGGCTTCGGCTACCGCTCCTTCAGGGGGTACCGTGTCCTCTGTTCCCTCCTCTCCTGCTCCCCCTCCTCCACCTGGGACTCAACCTCCCTCTAGTGGTTTGGAGGAGAGGGAAGCAAGGAAAAAGGACCGGAGAGAGAAGCACCATAAGCGGCGGGCCGAGACCTCTGTTTCGGCCCCACCTGCCAAGCGGGCTTCTCCTCCGGCCTCCTTGTCTGCTGTCTCTCCCCCTCCTCGGCTCCGGTCTCCAGTATGCTTCTCACCGGGACCTGAAGAGGAGGAGACCCGATCTCCGTCGAGGCTATCGAGGAGGCACTCAAGGCCTACCTCGGTAGCCTCGTCGAGATCTACATATAGTTTATCTGACGCTGATCTGGACCGGATGATGAGAAGGTTCATCCAGGCCCAGATGCAGATGGGAGTGCTCCTGCCTCCCCCCCTTTGGGGGGGAGCTCGACCCCTTTTTTCAAACCTATAGCTCCTTCTCCGACCCGCTACCCGGGTTCGGAGCGATTGGAGCCGAGCAGCTTCGGAGCCGGGGGTGGGTCGGCGCCGATAGTACTAGGTACTTCGGATCCGACCCTGCCCTCGAGTGCTTCGGATCCGAGCTTCTGGTCCGGGGGGATTAGTGTTCCTTCGGCGCCGTCGGTGTCGGAGCGCACTGGCCCCTCGAATCCGAATGCCTTGGCGCCGGCTCCGATCCACTCTTCGGATCCGAGAGGGAGCCGATTGTCGGATCCTTTGGTCGAGGTTGGCTCCCCCTCTGCTTTTGATGTAGTGGAGAGGGCCCTGTTGAGGGTTTCCGGACCCCCGGCACTTGCTTCGGCTCCGTCCCGCGCTCCATCTGCAATGGGTCAGGCTTCCACCATTCAGCCACTGGGACAGCCCGCTCCATTGCCCCAAGCTGTTCCATTGGAACAGGACACCGCTTGCGAGGGTTCCTCGGACAGTCCCCCTGAGGATGCACCTCGCAAGCATACGTGTAAAAGGAGGCACATAGACTCCCCCGAGTCTCTCACAGAAGACATGGATTTGGAGGAAGGGGAAGGCTCCCCAAGATCACCCCCCGAGGATGTCTCCTTTGAAGACATCATGGAAATGCTTCGCATAAGGGGGGGGTGGTCTGCCCCCAAGTCTTCCTCGGACGAGTCCGTGTTCTTGGAGGCATTTGAAGCGGGCCCGTCTACCTCTTGGGTGTCCCCTCCTGCCGACCCCCTGGTGGACCTAATTACCACCAGGGCGTGGAAGGATCCGGACACCGTGGAGCCAATCCCCAAAAGGCCAGACCGCATCCTTAGTCCCCCGGCAGACCGTGCCCACTGGAGCAAGGGGCCTCCGGTAGATGCCATGTTGACGGCTGCAGCCACCAAGAGGGAACTTGCCCAGGAGAGTCCCTCAGTCCATCCTCCGAGCAAGGAGTCTCGGATGATGGACCGCTTGGGGAAGCGAATGTTTAGTTCAGCGACCTTTTCAGTGAGGGCGCCAAACTACTTGGCACATGTGATCAGGATGCAGCGCGATCTTATCAAGGAATACGCTGCACCCCCCCCCCCAGAGTCCATGTCGGAGGAGGACAAACTGTTGCACTCCACCCGTATGGCCACTCTCAGGTCCGTGACAAATACCGCTATGCAGTTACTGTCCCATGCTACGGAGGGAGCCGCTAGAGCTGCAGGGGTAGGCCTAGTTACTAGACGTCAGGCCTGGCTCCGACATTGCGATTTCACGGAGCCCTTCAAGGCGTCATTCACGCCCTTCGATGGTTCTGCCCTTTTTGGCAAAACTGTTTGCGATACTTTGACCCAGAGCGAGAAGGACGGGAAGACGCTGTCTGCCGTCGGAATCCGCTTCTCTGTGCCCCAGAGGCCCTATTCTAGGAACCAAAAGGGCCAAAAGAAGATGTGGTTCCGGAAGTCGCAGCAGTCCCAACCCGCTCCGGACAACCAGTCCTTCCGTGGCAGAGGAGGACAGGGAGGACGCCGCCCCAGGGGCAGAGGGGCTCCCAGGAACTTTGGGTCCAGAGAACCTTTCTCTGAACGGCCCGCGCAGCAGCCCTGAAGGGTTGCCCGGCTGCTCCACTCTGGAGGCAGTCGGACGTTTTTCGGAGCACCTAGCGGCATGGGAGTCCATAACATCAGACCGCTGGGTCCTCCGCATCATATCCCGAGGATACCTCATTCCATTTCATCACATCCCAAAATTGAAGTCCCTCCCCGACGTTCCACCCGGTCAGTGGGAGGCCGCTTTGGCAGAAATTGGCCATCTGCTGAAGAAAAGAGCCATCCAGCCCGTCCCCCCAGACCAGATCGGATCAGGGTTCTACTCCAGGTTCTTTTTAGTGCCAAAAAAGACGGGGGACCTAAGACCAATATTAGACCTGTCACTCTTAAACCTGGCAGTTCCCAAGGAGAAGTTCCGAATGGTTACCTTGCAGTCCATTCTCCCCCTTCTGGGAGAAAATCACTGGATGTGCTCTATAGACCTCAAGGATGCGTACTACCACATTCTAATGGACAGACGCTCCAGGAGGTTTCTTCGCTTCCGGCTGGGAGCCAGTCACTACCAATTCAGGGTCCTTCCCTTTGGTCTCACCACAGCCCCCAGGGTGTTCACCAAAGTATTAGCACTGGTAGCGGCCCACCTGAGGCTTCAGGGGGTACAGGTCTTCCCATACCTGGACGACTGGCTCCTCACCGCCCCAACAAGGCATCTACTGTTATTGGCGCGAGATTCCTTTCTCCATCTAGCTCCCCGCCTGGGCATCACAATAAATGCAGAAAAGTCCAACCTAGCCCCTACGCAATTCATAGATTTTATAGGTGCCAGGTTAGACACGAGACAGTTAAGAGCCTTCCTCACTGCGGACAGAGTTCAGAATCTGCAGCTCCAGGTGCGGGCCATCCTCCACTCCAGCTCAGTTCCGGCGGAGTTGGTCCTGAGGGCTCTAGGGTCCATGGCAGCAGTGATAGCTCTTCTTCCTCTCGCCAGGTTCAATATGCGGGTCCTTCAATGGACACTCCTAGTTCAGTGGTCTTATCTTGCTCTTCCTATGCATCATCCCATTGCGATCAGCAAGGCTTGCAAGCGGTCCCTCCTGTGGTGGCTCCACTCACAAGATCTCCACGGAGGCCACCCCTTTTGTGCTTCTCCCCCTCTCGCCACAGTGACCACGGACGCCTCCCGCCTCGGGTGGGGGGGGGCATTTTGCAGGCCGGACGGTCCAAGGCACGTGGAACGATTCAGAGACCTTACTGCATATCAATGTTCTAGAGATGAGAGCAGTGCTCTTAGCGTTGCAAGCACTACAGGCCTTTCTTCCCTTGGGAACTATTGCAATTCAGTCGGACAACATGTCTGTCGTCTGGTACATCAACAAACAGGGGGGAACCAGGTCTTACCCTCTTTGTCGAGAAGCCACGAGAGTGTGGGAATGGGCAATCTCCAACAACCGCTTTCTCATCGCAACGCATATTCCGGGTCGGTCCAACATCCTTGCGGACAAACTCAGTCGCACCATTCTCTCCCCTTACGAGTGGTCTCTCAATGCTCAAGTAGCGAAACGCATCTTCGCACGGTAGGGAACTCCTTGTTGCAATCTTTTTGCGTCTCCCTCAAACACCAAGTGCGACAGTTTTTTCGCTCTAATCCCTCCTCCCGGAGATACCCCAAGAGACGCTCTGGTGCATGCTTGGCCCCCCGGTCTTCTTTACGCTTACCCCCCTTTGCCTCTGATGCTCCAAGTTCTTCAGAAAGCCTCTCGGTTGGGGTGCAGAATGATTCTCATTGCCCCATTCTGGCCTCGACAGATCTGGTTCCCTTTCCTAAGGTCTCACTCAGTGAATCCACCTTGGATTCTAGATCCCATTCCGGATCTGATATCTCACCCATCCCATCTATCAACCCCGAATCTGGACAACCTGAAGCTAACTGCTTGGCTGCTCCAGTTCCACTCCTAGTCAGGACTCCCGGTATTTCGTCTCCAGTTAAGGCCATCCTGGTAGCGGCTCATAAACCATCTACCAGGAAAGTTTACCGCAGCAAGTGGAAACGATTCTCCATTTGGGCGGAGCGGCAAGGTCTAGACCCCTTCACAGTTCCCCTTCCTCTGGTGCTTGACTTCCTAACCACTCTTTTTAATGATGGTGCCAGCAGTTCCACGGTCAAAGTGCAACTTGCGGCAATTTCTCACTATCATATTGGTCAAGACTCCAGTCCACTGATGTCTGCCAAATTGTGTAAGATTTTCCTAAAAGGTACTTTTCTCCTTAGACCCCCTGTAAAGCAAGTGGTTCCTCCTTGGGACCTTTCATTGGTTCTTCAGGCCTTGACCGCTCCCCCCTTCGAACCTGCGGCTACGGTAGATCTGAAATTTTTATCTTTCAAGACGGCCTTTTTAGTAGCCATTACCTCGGCCAAGAGAGTTTCAGAACTTCAAACCTTATCCATCAAGCCTCCTTACTTGGTCTTTCATCCGGACCGTGTATACCTCAGGACCAACCCGTCCTTTCTTCCTAATGTAGCTTCTGAAGCAAATATTAATCAATCCATTAACCTCCCTGTTTTCTTTCCTAAATATCAAAACAAAGGTGAATACAAGCTACATTCCTTAGATGTTCACAGACAACTTCGATTTTATCTGAACAGGACAGGTGGTCATAGGCAATCCGACCAGTTGTTTATTTCCTTTGCTAAATTCAATTTGGGTAAACCAATTTCCAAAGTCTCCTTATCACGCTGGATTTCGCAGTGCATCTTATTGGCTTATCAAGCTTCTGGAAGGCCCGCACCGGAGGGAGTATATGCCCATTCAACCCGGTCAGTCTCTACTTCAGCGGCCTTTAAAGCTAGGATTCCTCTGGATGATATTTGTTCAGCAGCCACTTGGGCTTCATCTCATACCTTTATTTCCCACTACAAGTTGGATATTGCATCTAGAGGTAGAGCATCCTTTGGCTCCGCGGTGCTCCGGAATATCCTTCCATGACGGCCGCCCAAGATTCAGGTAGCTGGGGACTCTGTCCCACAGGTTGCAGACAAATGAATCTCCTACTTCAGATTTAGAAGTTATGTACTCACCATAACGTTCCATCTGAGTAGGTGTATTCATTTGTCTGCAACCATCCCGCCCTCCTGTCCCCCTGGCCTTGTCAGTTTCCTGCATATTACGTGTTACCCTTTCTAGGGTATTTTTATTGATGGCAAACTCGATCTGAGGTCATGTAGGGAGAGCAGGGCATTATGGGTGAGGGGAGGAGCTGAGAGCTCAGATCCATAGCTGGAAAACAATGCCGGTTCAGATCCGATATCGGATCCATAACCCACAGGTTGCGGACAAATGAATACACCTACTCAGATGGAACGTTATGGTGAGTACATAACTTCTAATTTCATATGCTCAAATATCAGCAACATGTCATGGCATTGTTTAAACAGAAAATGTTAAACTTTGAATGCGCAGAAAACAAGGAAATGCAGGATTTATTGCATGCAGCTGAACAAGTTGGAAAACAATGTGGTTTTGATTCTTTGGAGGCCTCCTGCAGGGCCGCAGTTACGGGTTCTGTAATTAGGTGGCATGCTTGGTTAAAGGAACAAAATCTGCCTGATCATGTCAAACTTAAATTATTATTATTACAGCATGATACTTTGTTTGGCGTTAAGGCAGAGGAGGTGTTAAAGAAAATGGAGGACAAAGCTAAATCTATGCAAACTGTCAAAGATTTTTTACAAGTACAGCTGCCTAGGTTTAGTAGACACTGGCCTACAAATAATTGGTCCTTTCTTGTGTCAGACAGACCTCAAAGGGGCAGATCCAGACACCCTAGGGGCAGATCCCAGGCGCAAGGTTCATACAGGTCAAAACAATGGGTTGCTTCTACCTCCAAAGTTGGAGAAGACAAATCACAACCATACAGGAAAAAGTCCCAATGACTTCCCCCTGCCTGCACCAAGCACTTACCTCCTTGCAGCACCCTTAGGGGGAAAATTAGCACTTTTTTTCTCAAAATTGGCACATTATAACCCAGGGCAAGTGGGTTCTAAATATTGTGTCACAAGGGTACAAGTTCCATTTCCATACCCTGCCAAAAGCAAACGGCTGGCCAGATCTGCCAAAAAATCAATGGGCAGAGGCACAAAAACAAGTCGCATCCCTCATGAACATGGGGGGCCATTCAACAAGTACCTGAGCAAGAGCAAGGACAAGGATTTTACTCAAGGCTGTTCCTGGTACCCAGAAAGGACAAGACCTGGAGACCAATACTGGACCTATCTATTCTGAACACATTCCTGGATGTACCAAATGTAATTTGCAGCAGCTTCTGCCCATGCTGGGCAAGAACGCTTGGCTGGTGACTCTAGACCTAAAAGAGGCATGCCTGCATGTCCCAATCAGACAATTATGCAGAAGATGCCTCTGATTCAAGGCTGGCTCAATGCATTACCAATTCTCTGCACTGCCCTTTGGCTTATCTACTGCACCCAGGGTCTTTACAAAGTGCCTGGCACCAGTAATTGTATTCTGCAGACAAAGAGGAATACAAACATATCCTTACTTGGACGACTGTCTAATTCAAGCAGAGAACAAGGACATTCATCTACAGCATCTGGAGTTTGTTAAAAGACTTCTAACATGCCTAGGGTACACAGTCAACGAAAAGAAATCAAAACTAGTACCCTCTCGAGATAATATTCCTGGGTGCAAGCTTAAATACAGCTGCCCAGATGGCTTATCTCACGCCAGACAAACAAAGGCAACTGACTACCTATTTCAAAATGTTGGCAACAAAGGCCCAGTTATCTGCAAGAAAAATTCTGCAGGCTTTGGGCTTCATGGCATCCTGCATCCTACTAATTCCATATGCAAGACTGCATATGAGGAAACTTCAGTGGTACCTAAAAAGTGTTTGGACTCAACATTACCACAGCCTATAAACAATGATTACTCTCATTCCCTGCGTACAACAGGAGTTTCGATGATGGGCAAAGGCTTGTCACCAAAACAAGGGACAGCCATTCACATTACCCCCAGCCAGGCAGACATTAACAACAGATGCATCAGATTATGCCTGGGGGGCCCACATGGCAGGAAGATGCATTCAGGGCACATGGTCCTCAACCCAAATGCATCTACATATCAATCAAAAAGAGATGCTAGCTGTTCAGAATGCCCTGACAGCCTTCAAGGACCTACTTCATCCAGGACCACTACTGATAAAGACAGACAACACCACGGTCATGTGGCATATAAACAAGCAGGGGGGCACACATTCTTACCCCCTTTGCAGACTAGCCATGACTTTGTGGGACACGGCATTAACTTACCAAGTACATCTGCAGGCACAATTCCTGCCAGGAAGGAAAAATACTCTGACAGACAAACTAAGCAGAAACCTCATGGATCCCCATGAGTGGCAGCTGGATCCACAAGTCTTCAGCATGATAACAAGGAAATGGGGATGCCCGGACATAGATCTATTTGCCTCCCCTCACAACTACCAACTAAAAATATTCTGCAGAAGCACTTATCAACAGACAAGCATGGAAAGTGGACGCCAAGCATGGAAAGTGGACGCCCTATCTTTCAGCTGGAAAAACTTATCAGTCTATGCCTTTCCCCCTCTGCCTCTCTTCCCCAAGGTACTCCTAAAGGTCAGACAGGAGAAGCCAAAAATGATACTGATTGCCCCAGACTGGCCCTGCCAGTACTGGTTTCCATTCCTAAAGAAATTGTCTCAGTGCCCAGCTTGGACCTTACCTCAAATACCTCATCTATTGTCCCAGCAAAACAAACAGATCCTGCACAGCCAACTCAAGACTTTAAACCTGGCAGCATGGCTGATAATGTAGTCATACAAAACACACCTCTCAGTAAAGCTGTGATGGATGTCATTTTGGAGGCCAGAAGGCCTAGTACTAGAGAATCTTATGATGGAAAAAGGAAGAGATTCTGTGCTTGGAACCAGGCACAAGGAACTGAAACAGCTGTGCCAAACACTCCTCAGATTTTGCAATACTTAACTGAGATGCTGGACAAAGGCCTATCTTTTTCATCTATTAAAATTCATGTCGCTGCCATTTCGGCTCATTACAATACAGAGCCACATATCTTTTCTCATCCCTTATTAAAACAGTACCTCAGAGGAGCCAAACATTTAAGGCCTCCAAGGAGTTCACCAATGCCTGCTTGGGACCTCAACTATGTCTTGGAAAAACTCACCCTGCCTCCTTTTGAGCCATTTGCTACTGCTGATATAAAGTTTTTATCTTGGAAAACCGCTCTGCTCCTAGCAATAACTTCTGCAAGACGAGTTTCAGAGCTACAGGCACTTATGGCTGTGGAACCTTTTATCATTTTTTATCCCAGACAGGATCTCTGAGGACAAACCCAACATTTATGCCTAAGGTGGTTTCCAGTGTGGCTCTTAACTAAACTATTCATCTGCCAACTTTTTATCCAAATTCACAGAACAAGGGGGAGAGAATTGTGCATTCTTTGAACGTACACAGACAACTTAGATTCTACTTGGACAGAACCAAAGTTTTCAGAAAGATCAGTTTACTAGTGGCATATGCTGCATGATCACAAGGAAAGGCTATCTCAAAGCAGACTATTTCAAAGTGGATATGCCACTGCATTCATTTCTGCTACTTACACCATGGCAAGCCAGTGCCTAAGGGCATTAGGCCACATCAACCAGAGCTGCAGCCACTTCAGCAGCCTTTCTCAGAGGAGTACCAGCCAAGGACATTTTAGAGGCTGCTACTTGGAGTTCAGTGCACACCTTCACAAAGCACTATCATCTGCCACTCTAAGTCCAGGGCAGGCTTTGGCACTGCAGTTCTGCAGGGCCTCTTAGCCACTCCTTATGCTGCTTAGCCCCAGCCTCCCATCCATAGCTTTGGGACTCTACCCAAATGTAATGACTGCAACAGTGAAACACGAAGAACATAGTACAGTTGTGTACACTTACCATAAATGTAGATGTTAGAGTGTATTCACTGTTGCAGCTCAGGTTACCCACCCGCCATCCCCCTTTCTTCTGACGGAACCTATGTGGTGTATTTGCTTGTAGATGAAGGTAAAGTTTATACTGGTGCATGTATTTACATATATGCATATATGTATGTATGTGTATATATATATATATATATATATATATGAAAATGGCGTCTGCCGCATCTTTTATACCCCTGATGTCGGGGAAGGGGTGACAGCAACCGACACAGGACCCAGGACTTTGGAATTCAGGCTGACTGAGGGCAACCTGCCAGCAGAGTTACCCAAATGTAATGACTGCAACAGTGAATACATTCGAACATCTACATTTATGGTAAGTGTACACAACTGTACTTTGTGCTTCTCTTGGCTCTGGCTAAGTTTCTCAAAATTCTTCATATTGTATCATGTTCAATGCTTTATTATTGTATATTTAGTATTGCTAATATATCAGGCAGTTGCTTTGCTTGCCTTTTTTGAGTGCAACTTAGTTTTCTAGTTGTTTTTTGGTATCCTGTGTGCCAGTTAGTTTTAGGCACTGTTGCGCTTTTTTTTTTATTATTAGGTAGAGTTTTTGACGGTTTTCCGCTCTTAGTCAACAGGGACTCCTGTTGTCTTGCCTGTTGTTATTCTGACCTTTTTTGGTCACCGTTAGCAGTTGGTTTATGCTATTTTGACATTGTTTGTTTTTGGCGGGGATCCGCTTGTGAAGTTACTAGGATTGCAAGTTTATTACCTGTTTTTTCTTAAGAATAGAAAGTTAGTGTGTCATTTACAGGTTCCCTTGTGTGCATGGGCTTTCCTTTCTTGTCTGTTTAAGTTAGAAGACCTAGTTTCACTACACCGGGCTAGGCCCATTTAAGTTAGAGGAACTAGTCCTCCTTTCCCTTTCTCTCTTTCTCTTTTCAGTCTCTCTGGGCTGTATGTGTGTGTATTATGTCTAAGGAAAGTAAGGAGCATAAACCCTCATGGTTCAAAAAGTGTATGAAATGCTCCCAAAAGATGTCCTTAATGGATGGGCACAGTAGCTGTGTCTACTTGCCTAGGGGCCATCCACTTAAAGGAGTCGTGTTTGTTCTGCCTTGCTTTCTCTCGTAGAGTGTTAAAGGAGGGGCAGAACAAACATACTCAAGGGTCTATTGAAACCATGCTTTGAGGAAGCACTATCCAGTTCTTCGGCTTCCTCCAAGTCTGGGAAATCAAAATCCTCAAAAAGGCCTTCTCTGGCACCGGCTGGTGTCTCGGAGCCACCTCCTAAACAATCGAGACAATCCAAATCTGCCTCCTCGACTCAGCCTTCGGAGCTGAAGGAGAGCATCATGGTGGTGTCAGAGTCTGTTATAGGGGTTTCGGAACCTATCTCTGAAACAGTTGATACAGCAGTTGACTCTGCTACTCTGAGATGGTCTGTAAGCTCCCTACCGGTCTCCGTAACAATTAAGTCTCCAGTGCCCTCCAGGTCAAGATCCCCAACTATGTCTTCCAGGACCCTTTCAGTAGAAGATATGGAGAGAGTAGTGCTGAAACTCCTGAAGACGTCTGCCTTGCCAAAATTATTGTTGGCTCTGGAGCCCATGTGACCCAACTTTGCCCTTGTCTGCTATTCCTACTCTGAGCCATATTGGCCTTTTGGAGCTGGAGTGCTTGGTGCCAACAGAGGAAATGCCGGCTCCAACTCACCTTGTTGCTGCCTTGGAGCCGAGTTCGGCTCTGACACGCTCGGTGCTGTCCGTCGTGTCCAGGGGCCGAAGCTGTCCTGTCGGCACTGACAGGGAGGATTGGAATCTATCTTCTTTGGTTCCGAGCCTTCATCTTGGTGCGTCGGCCAGGGTGAGCTCAGACCCTGCATCTATCTCTGAGCCGACAGCTCTGGCTCTGGCGTTGATCCTAGTCTCTTCGGAGCGGGGGAGGTCAGCGTTTGAGATGATGAGGAGCAAACTGTCTCATTCTCCAGCACCTACCACTGGCACCAGCACTCTTCCCCCGAGAGCACCCACTTCAGTCTCAGCCCCTACTCTCTCTGGAGACTGCAGAGACCCACAGCCTCAGGAGCCATTGGCTGGTGGCCCCCACTATTCAGGGGCTTCCCTGGAATATCCTTCCGAGGAGCCTCCCCAGAAGATGTGATGTAAGAGGAAACATGTTGACTCCCAGGATGAGTCTTTGACATCTGACACTGACCTCGAAAAGTCTGAAGGGTCCCCCAAGTCGTCCTCTGATGATGTCTCCTTTGTGGACATTTTAGAGATCCTTAGGCAGAGGTGCGACTGGCTCACTATTAACCCTTCTGATGAGGAGTCTGTGTACCTGAAGGCTTTCGGGTCTCAACCTTTTGCCTCTTGGGTGTCTCCACCTTTTGACGAACTAATGGATCTAGTCAGTCGAAAGGTGTGGGATACTCATGACACCATGGAGCCACTCCCCAGGAGACCAAATAAGTTCTTGTCTACCACTCCTGGTAAAGAGTTCTTGTCCAAGGGTGTTCCCGTAGATGCCACGGTGGTGGCGGCCACGAAAAATCAGTTAGCGAAGACCTCTTCATCTGTTCATCCGTCAAACAAGGAGTCTCGGCAGATGGACAGATTTGGGAAGCATATTTGTAGTTCAGCGGCCTTTACCCTTCGATCGTTGAACAATCTCACGCACTTCACGAGATTGCAGAGGGATCTCATCAAGGAGTTAGGAGATTCCATACGAGGTGCGTGTATTGAGCGAGTTCCTGGCAAAATTTCTACTCAGTTGTCAAACTTAAATTCTGTGGTTAACTACTCCATGCGACTTTTATCTTATGCTGCGTGTGGAGCGAGTAGAGCAGTGGGTTCCGGAGTTGCCTTGAGGCAGCACTCCTGGATGTGCTTGTGTAATTTTGCAGAACCATTCAAGTCTACTTTCACTAACGCCCTGTTTGATGGTTCTTCATTGTTTGGTTCCAAGGTGAAGGATACACTGACTTGGTGTGAGCAAGAAGGAAAGACTCTTTCTGCCGAGGGAATGCATTTTACTGTCCCTTCCAGACCATACCCCAAAGGTCAAAGGGACGGTAAAATGTGGTTCAAAAAGTCCCAAAGGGTCTTTCCTGGCACACAGGGTGAATCCTCCTTCAGAGGCGCAGAGGAGGAGGGGGAAACGGCAGACGTCGCCCTAGAGGCAGGGACTGTCCGCAATACCAACAAGGCCATGATTCTTTTCGAGGATGGGCCTTAGCGCTCCTGATGTGGAGCCTGACTGCGCTTCTCTGAGGCCGGTCAGGGGTTGCATTTCTTTGTACCAAGAGGCCTGGCTAAATATCACCCAAGACAGGTGGGTACAAAGAGTTGTTACCAGAGGCTATATCATACCCTTTTCCCGATTACCGTTTGTTCCCAAAAGGATCTCAGATGTACCACCCAGTCACAGGGATCAGGCAACAAGTTGCTCGCAAAAAGAGTCACCCAGCCCATCCCAGTAGACCAGATAGGATCCGGAACTTACTCCAGGTTCTTTTACTTCCAAAACAAACCGGAGATTGGAGGCCAGTACTGGACCTCAGCAGATTGAACAAATCAGTGAAGGACAAGTTTCGGATGGTAAAACTGCAGTCTATACTCCCTTGTTAGGGAAAGACTTTGGGATGTGCTCTTTGGATCTTCAGGACACCTATTACCACTTAAAAATGGACAAGGCGTCCAGAAGCCATCTACGCTTCCGGCTGGGAGCCAGTCACTATCAGTTTCGCACGCTCTGCCCTTTGGTCTCAAGACAAGCCCCCAGGGTGTTCACCAAATGCATGGCAGTAGTGATAGCTCATCTGAGACATCAGGGATTCCAGGTGTTTCCTTATTTGGACGACTGGCTCCTGACCGCCCTCACCAGGCATCTACTTATTCAAAACAGGGACAGGGATTCAACTTTGTGCTCAGTTAGGGATCTCCATAAATTGGAAAAAAATCTGCATTATTTCCCTCTCAATCTGTGATTTTTATAGGCGCAGGGGTAGACATAGTGAACATGAGAGCTTGTCTCCCCACCAAAAGGGCACACAACTTAATCTCTCAAGTTCAACGTTTTCTCCCGTTGCAAAAAGTCAAAGCAAAATGGGTTCTTCAGCTCCTCGGGACTATGGCTTCCACAGTTCTATTGGTACCATTAGCCAGGCTGCACATTTGAATTCTCCAGTGGCTTCTGTTTTCCCAGTGGTCTTTCCAATTTCTCCCACTGAGTCATCCTATCCTGCTGATGTATTCATGCAAGAAGGACCTTCGTTGGTCGATAGATCCCAATCAACTGATCACGAGTGCCCCCTTTGTCCCGGCCCAACCTGTTGCCACGGATGCCTCCCAGATCAGGTGTGGGGGGCATTATCTCAGCAGGACTGTCCAAGGCACATGGCAAGAACATGAGGCTCATCTGCATATTAGTGTTCTGGAGATGAGAGTGGTGCTTCTGGCGTTGCAAGCACTTCAAGACCTTGTTCCTCTAGGGACAATTGAGATACAATCATACAACATGTCAGTGGTTTGGTATATCAACAAACAGGGCGGTACCAGATCTTACCCACTCTGTCGAGAGGCCATGTGAGTTTAGGAATGGGCAAATTCTTCCCAGCGCTTTCTGGTTGCAACGCACATTCCAAGGACTACCAACGTGATAGCCGACAAGCTCAGCCGGGCAATCTTAATGCCTCATGAGTGGTCTCTGAAATGGAAAACAATGGATCAGATTTTCCGGAAATGGGGGCAGCCTTTCTGCGACCTTTTTGCCAGCCCAGTCAATACCAGTCAATACCAAATGCAGCAGCTATTCTTCCCTCATTCCCTCTCCAGGGGAGTCTCTCAGAGACGCTCTGGCTCACGATTGACCCATGGGACTTTTGTATGATTTTCCTCCATTCCCTCTCATTTCCAAATTGATTCAGAAAGCCAGTCAGCTGGGAAGCAAGTTGATCCTCATTGCTCCTTACTGGCCTCATTAGGTCTGGTTCCCCTTCCTTGAGCCTCTCCTCCTGGATGATCCTTGGATTCTGGATCCAGCTCCAGATCTATTGACTCGCATGTCTGGTTCGCTACACCCCTCAATCCACACCCTCAAATTGACAGCATGGCTACTCCAGTTCCATCCATAGTCGAGCTTCATGATGCATCATCTTCAGTGTCACATATTCTTATGTCCTCCCATAAACCTTCAACTAGGAGGCTGTATGGCAGTAAGTGGAAAAGATTTTCTGTTTGGGCACAGAGAATGAATGTAGATCCATACACTGCTTCTATCCCTGTGATTCTGGATTTTCTTTCTGAGCTTTTTTCAACAAGGATCTGCTGCTGCCACTATTAGTCCAATTGGCGGCGATTTCTCATTTTCATTTAGGTTTTCCAGATACCAATTTAATGTCTCATAAGCTATGCAAGACCTTTTTGAAAGGGGTCACTATTGAGACCACCTCTGCAAAAACCAGTGGCTTCTTGGGATTTAAATTTTGTGTTTTCCAAATTGACTTCTCCACCCTTTGAACATTCCCACTCATCTTCTCTTGGAAGACCTTGTTTTTGGTAGCTGTCACATCAGCTAGACGTGTATCGGAGCTGCAGGCCTTGTCTATTAAGCCACCATATTTGATTTTTCAAAAAGACAGTGTGTCATTACCTACTAATCCCTCCTTTGTTCCCAGAGTTTGTTCTAATGCTACTTTAACCAATCAATAGAACTCCCAGTTTTCTTCCCTAACCACTGTAATGCAGCTAGACGTTCATAGACAGCTACGTTTTTATCTACAGCAGACTAAGGCTTTCAGGAAATCAGATCAATTGCTCATTTCCTTTTCTGACTCTAGATTGAGCTTACCAGTTTCTAAAGTGACTCTATCTAATTGGATTTCCAGTTGTATAGTCTTTATCTATAGCTCAGAGGGCAAACCTTTACCCTACAGGATCAAGGCTCATTCTACTAGGTCGCTGTCTACCTCTGCAGCCTTTCAAGCCAGGGTACCACTTGATAATATTTGTGCAGCAGCTTCATGGACTACCCCTCACACTTTTATTACACATTACAAATTGGATTTGACATCCAGGAATAGAGCATCCTTTAGCTCCACGGTGCTCAAGAGTATTTTCCAATGAGCCACCCAAGAATAAGGCGCTAGGGGACGCTGTCCCATACGTAAAAATGAAGGCGAGTTCGAACTACCTAACATAAAGAAGTTATGTACTCACCATAACGTTCCATGTTGGTAGTCCATCTCACCCTTCATTTTTACCAACCCGCCCTCCTTCTCCCATCCTGGAAGATCTGGAAGTAGTAATTTGGTTGCCCTTGGTTGGAGACCCTTTAGTATTGGTTGTTTTTATGGTTGTTTATTCTAGTGAGCAGCAAACAAGATCTGGAAATTGTACTGGTGCACCATGGGATACCTGCTTAGCCACAAGCCAACCAAAAGTCTTGCAGCTTGTAAACTGGCTGAACCCATATGTAAAAATGAAGGGTGAAATGGACTACCAACATGGAACGTTATGGTGAGTACATAACTTCTTTTTTTATTAGATTTAAGTATTTAACTTAACGTTGATAGTTATGTTGAGCCGTACATTAAGATTTTTGCCTTGTTGACTTTGTTTTAACTGGTTGTGCAAGTTTAATTGCACTGTGACTTGCAGTTGGTTTTAACAACACAGCAGAATTATTTTTAGAATATTAAAATTTTGGGTCCACAATGTATCATTATAATTTTATAGTGTGCATCGGTCCAGAGATTTGAGAGTAGACTTTAGCCTAAAGGGTGTTGCTGTGTGCATTTGAATTTGCATTTTCATTTTAATATTTGTGATTTAATTGGTTCCATATAGGTTCTGGAGTCAGTTGTGAAGAATTGTGGTCAGACTGTGCATGATGAAGTGGCCAACAAACAAACAATGGAGGAGCTAAAAGACTTGCATAAAGTAAGCTGCCTTAATTCGTGATTACAGATAACGACTGTGTGTTTGCATGTTCCACTGTACAATATACAAAGTCTTGCTGATAATGTTTAGAATTCTAGGATGAACATAGTACTGATTATTTTGTAGTTTGTAGGGCTTCTTAGTGAGTGGTATCACCCATATTTTTTTAATCTCTGCCTCTTTGAAATGTTGCAGAATAAGCGGTTCCATATTCAAATCAAAGGAAAGCTGTCAGGTTTTACTCTTAATTAAGAGAACTTGAGGAAAATTATATATGTCCTGTCAAATTGTAAAAGATTAATTGTAAGAGGTTCCCCTTGATGGAATAAGAATTTATCGAAATTATGCACATACAAAAAGACATGTTGGATAATGATGGAAGCTTCAGTGAAGAAAAGTATTAAATGTCATGAAAATTTGAAGTGGGTAAGATCTGTAGTAAGGGAAGGTAAGAAGAATTGTGAATGTAAACGGGTAAAATTTACAGGAGACAAGAAGAAAACATTTCTAAATGAGAAGCAGTTAGTTGGTTGAATGGAATATTGAAAGTTTGGAGTGCTGGCATTATTGGTCAAAAAGGGATTTGACAGAAAAACACTGACATTACTTAGTGCAAGATTGTGGTACAGTGTCTTTCTGGGGCCCTTTCCTCCATTGTATTGCTGTCTCTCAGATGGTGTATATAATTAACACTGGGTTGGGAGTGTAGATGGGCCTGCACCCTGCAAAAAAAAAAAGTTGTTTTCTCTTTATTTTGTTTGATTTTTGATTGGCTGCTGATCTAACATTTTTGTTAATTTGCCTTTGAAAGTGTGTTTTTTTTTCAGTTTATTGTCTCTTTCTGAACATTTTAGGGATTGTAGAAAGGCTCAAACTAATACAGATTTGATGGATGATAAGGTGATTATCACAGAGTTGAAAGCTGTGGTTAATAAGTTTGCAAAACCTTTTTCCTGTGGTACTGGAGCAGGGACAGGATTTTAATATGAGACTGCCATTCCACATGGTAGTAATTACCTGAGGATTAATGAAAAATGGATTAATGAGGCTTTTTCTAAACTTAGTCTCAGCACATGGAGCAGATATTTTGAATGGGATAGGGTTCTTTTTAGAATGTAATTTAATCAGTTGGTTTACCATTAAGGTGTTTGTTTTCACATTGTTTTGGTAACTGGATTAGTCCCAGAAGCTTACAAAGAAGCTTATGTCATACCCATTTTAATGGGTGAAACTTTTGAGATTGTAGATGAATCTAAGTCAGTTAACATTATTAGCATCTTAGGGAAGACATATGAAGAGTATTAATAATTTGCCAGTTAAGTACAAAGAATGTGCTTGTAAATGATGCACGTCAGCTTGGATTCTCCAAAGGGAGGTTCCTTATGGTCAGTTTGCAAGGTTTTTATTCAGAAATGTTGAAGGAAGTCAGCATGGGTGATTTCCTTCTATTCATCTGTTGCAGCATTCTTTACATGAGGGAGTTCTGTGCTGTAGGCGACCTGATGTTAGCTGGTATACGAAAGTATTTTACTAATGTAGGGTGCGTGGTACATCACAAATAGGCTGCTGTCAAACATTGGCCATAATAGCAGCGTATGCACACAGTGACCTTAGAATTTCTATGCCGCCAGTCCGAATGCCACCTCGTACATCTGTCTGCTCACCAAGTCATTAGCTGTGTTCTAGTGATTTTCTCAGATAAGTGATCTGTTGGAGAATTGCTGTTTGTTTTGGTGCTCTTTTGTGGTAAGTTCATGTCATCCAAAAAAGGCCTGAATTCCAAAGTCTTGGGTCCTGCATCAGTTTCTGTCTCCTCTTCCATGACGTCAGGTCGTTAGGGGTATAAAACTTGCAGCTGATGCCATTTTCTTTAGTCTTTCCTGCCGCACGGTGCCCGAAGCAGAAGCATTTCGCAAGTGCCGGTCGTCCGACTACTGAAATATTCGAGTTTGAGTTTCAGAACCGAAGTCTTCACTAAAGCTAAGTACCCCGTTGGGCAAACTTTTTTCTTGCTTTTTACCGATGTCAGTAAAAGTTAATAATTGTATTACTTGTGGGAAGCAAATACCTCATAAGGATTTCCATTTATACTGTATTCATTGCCTAGGCCCTGAACACACCGTACCTGGCTGTCAGTTTTGTGGTAGATTTAACCAGCGCACTATTAAGCATCGGTATATTTTTGCATCAAAGTATTTTGGAAAAAGGTTTAACTACCCAGAAATGTCGTCGGATAGCAATCCGACTACCGGAGTACATAAAAAACGCAAAGAAAAGGACAGAGAAAGGCAGTCAAGATCCAGAACCGACGACGAAGCTTCTCCTAAGCCAGTTGCCCGTCCGCCGGTACTCAGTGAGGCACTTTCACAGCCCCTGATATCCGCTACCTTCGAGTCGCAGGCCTCTACCGACACCCATGTGGAGTCCAGCATGCCGCAAGATACTCAAGGTATTGGACCGACGGATGTATCTCCCTCGGATGGGTCCAGAGCCGCTGAGCAGGCACCAGCTTCTGAGGGTGTATTCAGTCCTCAACAGCAAAAAATCCTACCCCCTCTGACAGAGATTCAAGGGCACTGGACAGATGGGGAAAAAAGGTTTATACATCTGCAACCTTGGCAATCAGGGCCTTAAACTGTCAATTTCATATGCTTAAGTACCAGCAACATGTTCTAGGATTGCTGAAACAGAAAATGATGATGATTTCAGAATGTGCAGAAAATAAAGAATTGCAGGAATTATTGCATGCAGCTGAACAAGTTGGAAAGCATATTTTGCAATGTGGTTTTGATTCTTTAGAGGCTTCCTGCAGGCCCGCAGTTACTGGATCTGTGATTAGGAGGCATGCCTGGTTAAAGGAACAAAATTTACTTGATCATGTTAAAGCTAAATTGCTAGATGCACCTTTACAGCATGATTCTCTGTTTGGTATTAAGGCAGAAGAGGTTTTAAAGAAAATGGAAGACAAAGCTAAGTCTATGCAAACTGTTAAAGACTTCTTACAAGTGCATCCACCAAGATATAGTAGACACTGGCCTACCAAAAATTGGTCCTTTCATGTGTCAGACAGAGCTAAAAGGGGCAAATCCAGACACCCTAAGGGTTCCAGATACTAGGCGCAAGATTCATACAGGTCAAAGCAATGGGGCGCTTCCACCTCCAAATCTGGACGAGATAAAGCGCAAACCTACAGAATGCAATCCCAATGACTTCCGTCTGCCTACACCAAGCACTTATCTTTTGGCAGCACCCATAAGGGGAAAAGCACTTTTTGCTCAAAATTGGCAGTTAACCCAGGACAGGTGGGTACTAAACATCATATCACAGGGATACAGATTCCATTTCCACACTCTGCCAGTGGCAGATGGTTGGCCAGATCTGCCAAAAAATCAGTGGGCAGAGGCACAGAAACAGGTTACGTCCCTCATGGATATGGAGGCCATTCATACAGTACCAGAACAGGAAAAATGACAAGGTTTTTATTCAGGACTGTTCTTGGTACCCAGAAAGGACAAGGCCTGGCAGCCAACACTGGGTTTATCGATTTTGAACACATACTTGGACATTCCAAAATTCAAAATGCTGACTTTGCAGCAGCTTCTGCCCATGCTGGGCAAGAATGCTTGGCAGGTGACTTTAGACCTAAAAGAGGCATACCTGCATGTCCCAATAAGACAATCGTGGAGAAGGTACCTCAGATTCAAGGCTGGCTTAATGCATTACCAATTCTCTGCACTACCCTCTGGCTTATGTACTGCGCCCAGGGTCTTTACAAAGTGCCTGGCACCAGTAATTGCATTTTGCAGACAAAGAAGTATACAAATATATCCTTACTTGGATGACTGTCTCATTCAAGCAGAGAACAAAGGCACTCTTATTCGACACCTGGTGTTTGTAAAAGTCAGACAAGAGAAACCAAAGATGATACTAATTGCCCCGGACTGGCCCCGCCAGTGCTGGTACCCAATCCTAAGGAACTTGTCTCAATACCCAGCTTGGAACTTGCCTCAAAGACCACAACTACTGTCCCAGCAAAACGATCAGCTCCTGCACAATCAACTACAGACTATGAACCTGGCAGCATGGCTGATCATGTAGTTATACAAACAAAACCTCTCAGTAAAGCTGTGATGGATGTCATTTTGGAAGCCAGAAGGCCTAGTACTAGAAACTCTTACGCTGACAAATGGAAGAGATTCTGTGCTTGGAATCGAGCACAAGAAACTGATACAGCAGAACTAAATATTCCTCAGATACTGCAATACTTAAGAGATGCTTGACAAAGGCCTATCTTTTTCATCAATTAAAATCCATGCCTCTGCCAATTCGGCTCATTACAATACAGAGCTACTAATCTTTTCTCATCCTTTACTAAAGCAGTATCTTAGAGGAGCCAAAAATTTAAGGCCTCCTAGAAGATCACCATTGCCTGCATGGGACCTCAATTATGTGTTGGAAAAGCTCACTCTGCCTACATTTGAACCAGCTGCTACCGCTGATATAAAGTTCTTATCGTGGAAAACAGCTCTGCTACTAGCTAAACCCAAACATAAAACTACTGTTCAATCTCAGCCTTACTACAGGATATGTGCTCAAAGAGTGGCGTACAGCAACAGTGGTCCCTCTCCATAAAAGTGGTGCCTCAACAGATCCTGGAAACTATCGCCCCATAAGCCTGACTAGCTTGGTCTGCAAAGCTATGGAAAGGATCATCATGGACCTCATAAATAAAGATATTGGGGACCTACAAACACTGGATCCTACCCAGTTCGGCTTTGTTAAGGGAAGATCCTGCCTCTTAAACCTGGTTTATTTCTTTGAAACAGTCACCAAGGCCATTGACGAGGGGTAGGTGGTCCACACAGCCTACCTGGACCTCGCAAAAGCCTTCGATACAATACCCCACTCGGGCATTATAGATAAGCTCACCAGCTTAAATATAAACCCCTATGTCACTAGATGGATTGCAAACTGGCTCAAGGACAGAACCCACATGGTTAGAATTGCTGGAGCCATGTCAGACTCCAAACCAGTTACAAGTGGTGTCCCACAAGGCTCAGTCCTGGGACCTCTCTTGTTCGGTATATATTTCTCAGAGGTACAGGCCAACACGGAAGGACTGTGGCTGACCAAGTTCGCAGATGACTGCAAACTGGGCGCCATAATCGACTCTCCACCCGACACAAGCATCCTCCAAAAGGGCCTCATAGAAACAGACAACTGGTGCCAGAGCCATGGCCTCAAGCTAAATGCCAAAAAGTGTACAGTCATCCGCTTTGGCAAAGACAAAGTGCCCACAAATTACCACATAGGTGGTAATCCATTAAGTACAGAAGAAGTAATTAGGGACCTGGGGACCCAAGTTGATAGCAATCTCTCATTTGACAACCACGTGGCCAAAGTGGTTAGAAAAACATTTTATATAGCCCACCTAATCGTGAAGGGATTCACATCTAGATCAGGGGAGGTCATCGTGCCTCTTTACTCATCCCTCATCAGGCCCATAATTGAGTACAATGCCCCTTTTGGGATGTACCTTACCAGACATCTGCAGCAACTGGAAAGACCCCAAAAGTACCTCACCAAGAGGATCAAAGGGCTCAAACAGATGCTGCCCGGTTAAAGAAACTCCAGCTCTACTCAGTGGCATACCGCCTGTTCAGAGGCGATCTGTGCCTGACATATAAAGCCATGTCCAACCCAGAATTAATGGACATGCTGCACCTCAGAAAATCCAAATCCCATCGAGCTACGCACTCGAGAGACTTGAACCTCAGCACTGAATAAATAGGACATGCTGGAGGGACAGATTCATAACCCAGAGGCTCCCTTCACTCTGGAATAAAATCCCAGTCCAGGTTAGGCAGAGTCCCTCATTTCCTCTCTTCAAGAGGAATCTTGATGAGTGGATGGGAGATCGTAGGTTTACCCCGGGTATCACTTCTGTGTCACTGTTAGACAGAGGCAAAGTATACTAACCTAGAAAAAGGGCATAGCAAAATAAATTTAAAATGGGTGGCGAAAGCCAAACCCATTCTGGCTAGGCTTATAAATGCCCTAGGGCAGATAGCCTAGTATGAACCTATGAACCTATTACTTCAGCAAGAAGAGTTTCAGGGCTACAGGCCCTCATGGCTATAGAGCCTTTCATCATATTTTACCCAGACAGGGCATCTCTGAGGACAACTCTTACTTTTATGCCTAAGGTGGTTTCCATTGTGGCTCTTAACCAAACAATTTATCTGCCAACCTTTTATCCAAATCCACAGAACAAGGGGAAGAGAATTCTGCATTCCTTGGACGTACACAAGACAGCTAAGATTCTACTTAAGCAGGACTAAAGCTCTAAGAAAAACTGAGCCATTACTAGTGGCATATGCTGCAGGTTCAAAGGGCAAGGCTATTTCAAAGCAGACAATTTCAAAATGGATAAGCCACTGCATCTGATGTCCTTCAAGAATGCAACTGCAGTCATAACATGTGGGTTGTCCTGCCTCAGGCAGCCCTCGGTCGGCCGGATTCCAAAGTCTGGGTCCGACGTCGGCTGATGTCGCATTTCTCTCCGACGTCAGAGCGGCTGGAGTACATAAGCATCAGCCGACGCCATTTTCTTCAGTCTTTCTTGCCGTGCGGTGCCCGAAGCAGAAGCAGTTCGCAAGTGCCGGTCAGTCAGCTCCTGTATTCTACAATACCGAAGTCATCAAAAAAGCTAAGTACCCCGTTGGGGACCTTTTCTTGCCTCAGCCGATGTCAGAAATTACTGAAAAAGTTAACAATTGTCTTTTTTGTGGTAAACAAATACCTCATAAGGATTTCCACTCTTACTGCCTCCCTTGCCTGGGCCCAGACCACGACGTCTCGGCCTGTGTAGCCTGTGCTCGCTTCAACAAGCGCACTCTCAGGCGCCGGGCAGAGTTCGCTGAAGATTTTTTCGGCGATAAATTTGCCTACACCATGCCGTCGGATCTTCCGACATCGCAAACTTCCAAAAAGCGAAAAGACCGGGACCGACATCCTCGGCCCGCGTCTACCACCGACTCCACGCCAAAACCTAGCGCGAGTGCTCCGGTTCCCTCTGAAGACGGTCTCTCCACCGCTCCGCACCGAAGACACCGCATTACCGACTACTCCGATTCCAGACATTACTCCGCCAGTTATAGACTTTCCTCCGGATACCGAAACCGAGGAAATGCCCGAGACCATTGCTGTAGACAAGATCACTCCTGCACGTGGAGCTGCCAGGCCTCCTATGGCCATGTCTATTAAGGCCTACACTAGGGCTAAGGCAGCCAGCAAAACAAAGCATATTACTTCTAAATCCTTACCTCAGCCGACTCCGGAGACACAAATTATGTCCATGGCTGCTGATTTAATTTCCATGATTAGAGGTTCACAGGCCCATCCTGAGAGAGCATCACAGCCTCCTCCTGATAAAAAGCCCCGGGTTGACCCCTCTGACCCTACTCCTTCAGATGAAGACTCTGAGGGCTCTGTCCACTCTGATAGCCAGGAAGAGCTCTTCCAGACCTATGAGGACTCTGATGCAGAAGATTCCATCCCTTCTGCCTCCCCTCCTCAGGATATTTCTTTTGGGGAAGTTCTGCACACCATGCGGGAACATTTCAAGTGGCAGGGTCAGGAATATTCTGATTCTAGGAAACGCCTTAGGACTTTCCTTAAGAAGCCTCAGCACAGGCCCTTAGCTATTCCTCCTGTACTTGATGTTCTGGATGATTTGTATTCTGACTCTAGTGCTACCCCTGATTCTCTTCCTCCTGCTCCAGCCAAGCCAGACAGGTATTACAGGGTCCCAGAAACTCATTCCCATTTATTCAGGGCCCATACTGCTGATTTGGAAACTATTTCACAGGGGCCTAAAGGAGTTTCTGCCTCCACCTCAAAAAATCCTTTGCCCTCCAACAGAGAAGCAAGGTCATTAGAGAGATGGGGCAAAAAGGTTTTCACATCCACTACCTTATCTATGAGAGCTTTAAATTGCCTTTTTCATATGTTACAATATCAGGATTATCTCTTAGAAGATTTACAAAAAACATTAGCTTCTCCTGATCCTTTAGACAGGAAGACTTTGCAGGAAGCTGTACATAACACTCAGCAAGTAAGCAATCACTTCCTGCAGTGTGGATATAATGCACTGGAAGCTTCATGTAGGGCAGCTATGACAGGAGCAGTGATTCGTTGACATGCTTGGTTAAAAGATCAACCTCTACCAGATCATGTAAAAGCAAAACTTCTGGATGCACCTTTGGAAAAGAACAAGCTTTTTGGTGCAAATGCTAAGGATGTGTTAAAGACCATCGAAGAAAAAGCAAAATCAGTTCAGACTGTGAAAGATTTTCTCCAGGTTCAACCCCCCAGATTCAGTAGGAATTGGCCTTCAAAAAACTGGTCCTTTCCTATTCCAGAAAAGTTTCAAAGGGGTAAGAACAGACGTGGCCGAGGAAGAGGCCAATACAGAGGCCCTTACAGGGGACGGCAATGGCAGCCAGGAAACCAAAGAAGTGACGCAGGGGTTTCACCTGTCCAACAACCACAAACTCAATGACTTTGCTTTACTACCGCCTACCAGGGAACAACTAGAAGCTCCCTTGGGCGGGAAATTATCTCTGTTTGCAGAAAACTGGCACACTGACAAAGGACAAATGGATTTTGGACATTATAGACCGAGGGTACAGGTTTCATTTTCATACCTTACCAAGAAAACAAGGCATGCCAAACCTACCACAAAATCAAAGGGCAGAGGCTATCAAGCAAATCACTCTGCTGACTCGAATGAAAGCAATAGAAAGAGTTCCACAACAAGAACAAGAACAGGGGTTTTACTCAAGACTGTTCCTTGTTCCAAGAAAAGAATCTCAATGGAGACCAATACTGGACTTGTCCGCATTAAACACCTTTCTCATAGTACCAAAGTTCAAAATGCTGACTCTACAGCAGCTCCTTCCCATGCTGGTCAAGGAGTCGTGGCTGATTACTCTGGACCTCAAGGAGGCATACCTGCATGTCCCTATCAGACACAGCTGCAGAAGATACCTCAGATTTCTTGCAGGGCCAGAGCATTATCAATTTTCAGCATTGCCATTTGGCTTATCTACTGCGCCCAGAGTATTTACAAAATGCCTGGCTTCAGTAATTGCTGATTGCAGGCTCCAGAGTATACAAATTTACCCGTACCTGGACGACTGCCTCATACAAGCGGACGACAAATTGATGTTGACAAAAAACCTGGATTATGTCATATGATTACTTCAAGCTCTGGGATACACGGTCAACTTCCAAAAGTCAAGACTGCAGCCATCCCAGCAAATAATCTTCTTAGGAGCCAAACTAGACACAGCCTCTCAGATGGCTTACCTGACAGAAGACAAGCAAGAGAAGTTAACTCATTACTTCAAAGGTTTAGCAAAACTCACCCAGATGACTGCAAGGAGATTCCTACAGGCCCTGGGTTACATGGCATCCTGCATTCTACTGGTTCCATTAGCAAAACTACACATGAGAAAGCTTCAATGGTACCTAAAAAGCATTTGGTCTCAACACAGCAACAACTTGGCGACAGTCATACCTCTCATTCCATGCCTACAAAAGGAATTCCTTTGGTGGGCCTCGGTGAGCAAGGAAAACACAGGTATGTCATTCAAAAAACCACAGATAACACAGACCATGACTACAGATGCCTCAGACCTTGGATGGGGGGCGCACATGGAAGGCAGGTGTATACAAGGACAATGGTCTCCAAAGGAAACACATCTGCATATAAACCAAAAGGAAATGCTGGCAGTAATGCATGCCATCGAGGCTTTTCAACACCAACTCCAGCAAGGCCATTTAATGATACGGACAGACAACACCACTGTGATGTGGTACATAAACAAGCAGGGGGGCACTCACTCTTACCCCCTTTGCAGACTGACAATGCAGCTTTGGGAGAAATCACTGAGCCTAAACATCCAGTTACAATCCCAGTTTGTTCCAGAAAAAGACAATGTGTTGGCGGACAGCCTAAGCAGGAATTTCACAGATCCATACGAGTGGAGGTTACATCCGAAGGCCTTCAGACAACTCACTTCGACATGGGGCAAGCCAGAAGTGGACCTGTTTGCCTCTCACCTCAACCATCTTCTACCAAAATTTTGCACAAGGACATACCATCCAAAAGCTTGGAAAATAGATGCCCTCTCATTCAACTGGAACTCCCTAGCAATCTATGCATTCCCACCTCTGCCACTGATGACCTCAGTATTACTAAAGATCAAAGCAGAGAAGCCCAAGGGAATCATAATACCTCCGGATTGGCCAAGACAACACTGGTACCCACTACTACGGAGCATATGTCACACCAGGAGGTGGGCCCTCCCTCAGTGGCCTCTACTTTTGACTCAACACAATTTCGAAACACTGCATCCAAACCTTCAGACACTGCAGCTAACAGCCTGGGAGATCCCATAAATAACTTCAGCTTATCTCTCTCCAAGGAAGTTCAGCAGATACTAACAGAGGCTCGAAGACCATCCACCAGAAAGGTTTACTTAGCAAAGTGGAAAAGATTCAGCAATTGGAATACCAGCAAGGGACATGATGCATCATTACTGAACATCCCACTTATCTTGGAATATTTGGCAGATATGTTAAAGAACGGCCTCTCATATTCTTCCAAAAAGATACATGCATCTGCTATTTCAGCTAGATACAACACTGATCCTCCTGTTTTCTCTCACCCCTTACTAAGACAATTCCTCAGGGGAATCAAGAACATTAAGCCACCAAGAAAGGCCCCAGTGCCAGCCTGGGACCTCAGTTTTGTCTTAGAAAAACTGACTCTACCTCCTTTTGAGCCAGCAGCTTCAGTTGACTTGCAATTTCTCTCATGGAAGACAGCTTTCCTGTTGGCAATTACCTCAGCAAGAAGGGTTTGAGCTACAGGCCCTAATGGCAATACCACCCTTTATTATTTTCCACAGAGACAGAGTTTCATTAAGGACCAACCCTACTTTTATGCCAAAGGTGGTATCTTGGGTTTCTCTAAATCAAGCCATTCATCTGCCTGCTTTCTTCCCCAATCCTGGGAATAAGGGGGAAAGACTTTTGCATACCTTGGACATTCACAGACAACTTCGATACTACCTGGACAGAACCAAGGCCAGTAGGAAGTCTGAACAACTTTTGTAGCTTACGCCCCTGCAGTCCAAGGAAAAGCAATTTCAAAACAGACTATTTCTAAATGGATTGGACATTGCATCAGATTCTGTTATTCCTTTCATGGAAAGACTGTTCCAGCCAATGTCAGACCACATTCCACCAGAGCTACAGCCACCTCTACAGCATTTTTAAGAGGGTGCCTACCAAGGACATTCTAGAAGCTGCTACATGGAGCTCCGTGCATACATTCTCCAAACACTACAATCTCCCTCTATATTCCAGATCCAGAGCAGGCTTTGCTTCGGCAGTCCTGCAGGGTTTGATTGCCACAACATCTCTTTCCTAGTGCATACCTCCTCCCGCAGCTAAGCTATGGTATTCTACCCACATGTTATGACTACAGTTGCATTCTTGAAGGACATAGTACAGTTTTGTACCTACCATAAATGTAGATGTCCGATAGACATGCAACTGCAGTCGGATTTTCCCTCCCTCCATACCCCTCTATGCCTAGGGTCCACTCCTATCCCTGTTACTCTTAGCTGGGGATATCTGTTATGGTGTATTTGTTTTATTGCTCATTTATTTGTTTGGAATCCTGTTTTTGTCTTCCAATTTGATTACAGCCTTCCTTGGAGGGCACCTGGCATCTGGGGCAAGAAACACTGAAGAAAATGGCGTTGGCTGATGCTTATGTACTCCAGCCGCTCTGACGTCGGAGAGAAATGCGACATCAGCCGACGTCGGACCAAGACTTTGGAATCCGGCCGACCGAGGGCTGCCTGAGGCAGGACAACCCACATGTTATGACTGCAGTTGCATGTCTATCGGACATCTACATTTATGGTAGGTACAAAACTGTACTTTTCTGCTACTTACACAATGGTAAACCTGTGTCCAAGGGCATTAGGTCTCATTCCACCAGAGCTGCACCTACTTCAGCAGCCTTTCTAAGGGGAGTACCAACCAGAGACATTCTAGAGGCTGCTACTTGGAGTTCTGTTCACACCTTTACAAAGCATTTTCTTTTGCCTCTTTACTCTAAATCCAGAGCAGCCTTTGCCACTGCAGATCTGCAGGGCCTTATAGCCGCTCCTTATGCTGTTTAGCTCCAGCCTCCCAACCATAGCTTTGGGATTCTACCCAAATGTAATGACTGCAACAGTGAAACACGAAGAACATAGTACAGTTGTGTACACTTACCATAAATGTAGATGTTCGAGTGTATTCACTGTTGCAGTCCAGGTTACCTTCCCAGCATCCCCCTGTCATTCTGGAGTTTATCTTTCCTTCTGTGTCTTCTACAACCTATGTAGTGTATTTGCTTGTAGATGTAGGTAAAGTTTATATTGATGCATGCATGTATACATATTTGCTACCTTTTTGGGGGCACCTGACATCGGGGGCAAGAAAAACTAAAGAAAATGGCATCGGCTGCATGTTTTATACCCCTGACGTCATGGAAGAGGAGACAGCAACCGACGCAGGACCCAAGACTTTGGAATTCAGGCTGACTGAGGGCAACCTGCCAGCAGATAACCCAAATGTAATGACTGCAACAGTGAATACACTCTAACATCTACATTTATGGTAAGTGTACACAACTGTACTTTCTCCATGGCTTTCTGGAGAGCTCGACTGCTTCTTCCTCCACCCTCTCCTCGTGAGCTTTTGTACTCCCCCCTCATGTAAAGAATGCTACAGTAGATAAAACAGAAGGACATAGAATAGTCGTGTAAAATCTTACTGTAATGATAGATGTCCTTCTCTTCTGTTTATTGCAGTATTCCAGTCCCTCCCTTCTTCCCACTGGTTGTTTGGTTCTTTACCTTGGATGTTCAAACCCTACTTTTCCATAGGACTGCATTCCTCCTGGAGCATTCAGTTCTGAGGTTGGTGTGTCTAGATACTGCTTTATTTGTCCAGCGTACAACAGAACAGCAGCCTATGTGCAATGTACCAAGCACCCTACAGTAGTGAAAGACTTTTGTATACTGGCTGACATTGGGTTGCATATGGCGGAGAACCCCCTCATGTAAAGAACACTGCAACAGAGAAGAGAAGGACTTATATCGTTATGGTAAGGTTTTACACAATTATTCTTTCTGCGTAATGTAATATATTTAGATCTCCATAAAGCAGTTGATACAGATCACAGACATGCATCGTTCAAAGCTATACATCATTGAGGCTTTGAATATACAGAGAGATTTCACCTGTTTGAATGACAGAAAATTGTTTTAAGATAAAAGGATCTGAATCTCTATAGCATAAAATATCAAATGAGGTCCCCAATGGTATCTATCCTTTAACCATTTGTTTTTCTTGTATTTATGCCGAGACTACTATTAAGTCTTGTGATGGTAAGTCTGTGTGAAGATTGCAGTATGGTGGAGAACATTAATGACCAAGCAAGGTTGCAGAATTATGTTGCTGAATACCTGCAAGGATTGAAAAATGAAATTATTCAAAAATATCTTGGTTATGGAGATCTAGGAGTAATTATTACAGAGGAGTTTAAATGCCATGCTTATATTAGTAAATTAATCAAAAATAGTTTTGGTTTTCCTAACATGATCAGGTGTTTCCATTTCCTCAAAAGAATGAAGTTTTGTTACATCTTTTGCAACTATAGATGTTCTTCGTGTTTTACTGTTGGTCATCACATTTGGGTTATCTGCTTGCAGTAGCCCTCAGTCGTACTGATTATCAAAGTCTTGGGTCCTGCGTCGGTTGCTGTCTCATCTTGCATGACGTCAGGTCGTCAGGGGTATAAAGCATGCAGCCGACGCCATTACATCAGTCTTTCTTGCCGAGCGGTGCCTGAAGCAGAAGTAGTTCGCAAGTGCCGGTCGGCCGACTCCTGCAATTTTCATTTTCAAGTTTCAGAACCGAAGTTTTCAACTAAGCTAAGTACCCCGTTGGAAAACCTTTTTCTTGCTCTAAACCGATGTCAGTAAAAGTTAACAATTGTATTTCTTGTGGAAAGCAAATACCTCATAAAGATTTTCATTCGTACTGCATTCCTTGCCTAGGCCCAGACCACAACATACCTCACTGCAGGTTTTGTGCCTTATTCAAACCTCGAACTATTAGTCGGTTTATTTACACTTCTAAATATTTTGGTACTTGGTTCAGTTATCCAGAAATGGCTTCGGTAAGCCTCCTGACTACCGACATTCTGAAAATACGCAAAGATAAACACAGAGACAGACCGCATAGGTCCAAAGCTGCCAACGATGCTTCTCCTAAGCTAGTCGCCAGTTTGCCGGTACTCAGTGAGGCGCTTTTGCAGCCTGTGATACCCGCTACTTCAGATTCTGAGGTCTCTACTGAGACCCATTCGGAGTCTGAAATGTTGCGAGATGCGTCTTCGACTGTGGAACCTGCGGATGTCTCTTCCTTGGATTGGTCTGGAGCCGCTGTGCAGGCACCGGCTTCTGAGGGTGTATTCAGTCCTACTGACTTGCATATTAAACCGACGCCATCTTCTTAAAGGCCTAAAACTCGAGCCATGCCTAGAAAACCAACGCCCAGACCTCATGGTCAGGCTCTTATGCCTAAAAAACAAATGATAAGAATGGCTGAAGACCTTATTACTCTAATCGGGGGAAGCCACCGTTCCCCCTCTAAGAGACCTAGGACTGATTTACCTTCTGAGTCTTCTGATCAGGACTCTGAAATTTCTGTTTCCTCTGATGACCAGGATTTACCCTTATCTACCTATGAGGATTCTGATGCAGAGGACTCCATTCCCACTGCTTCCCCTCCAGAGGATTTCTCTTTTGGTGAAACCCTGCATACTCTCAGGGAGCATTTTGACTGGGAAAGCTAGGGTTACTCTGACTCCAAAAAGAGGCTTAGGGATTTCTTATTGTTGCCCCAACACATGCCTTTAGCTATCCCTCCTGTACTGGACATTGTTGATGTCTTCTCTGAATCTAGCCTGGCCCGCAATTCTTTACCTCCTGCTCCCAGAAAACCTGATAGGTATTACAGGGATGTTCTTCATTCCACATTGCTGCAGTCCTAACTATTGGGTAGTCCGCTGTCCAGTCGGCCCGAATACCAAAGTATATGGCTGACATCGGTCAAGGCGCATTAGACTGACGTCAGTACGTCAGGGTACTAATGCGCATGACCGACGTCATATCCTCAGTCTTTTTTGCCGCATGGTCCGATGCAGAAGCAGTTTTGCGAGTGCAGGTTGGCGTTCTGAAAGTTTCTGAAGTCAGAGTTTCAGACCGAATCAAAGTTGGCTAAGTACCCCGTTGGGGAATATTTTGGTTTTTTCTTGCCTCAGTATTTAACCGGATGTCAGAAAAAGTGAATAACTGTATCTCTTGTGGGAAACAGATACCTCATAGGGATTACCATACTTTGTGTATACCTTGTTTAGGGCCTGAGCACGACGTTGTTGGATGCCGCTCTTGTGCTAGATTTAACAAACGCACTATTAAGAGAAGGTTAGACTGTGCCAGGTTAGTTTTGGGAAGCGTTGTAATTATAAAATGCCGTCGGATGCTCCGGCGCTTCGGCCAAAAAGCGCAAGGACAAAGCAGCAAATCCTAGAGTGGAGGAACCGACAGTCCCGGACGTCGGTTCTTTAGAAGGCTCAGTGGAGCCGGAGGTTTTGCCAGGAGTTTCTTTGGAGTCTCAGGGAGAGACTTTACTGTTACAGGATGTGTCCTCTCAGGAAGTAGGCCAGGCTGAAGGGGCTTCTCAGGTGGCTGTTCTTCCCCCTCTTCCTAAGGTGGTTAGGGCCTCCCCTTCTGTTTCCAAGGCTTCTTTAAGAGGCAGGCCTAGTTTATCTTCAGTGGGGGTTTCTCCGAGTGTGTCAGGGTCTTTGCCTAAGAAGCATATGCTAAAAATGGCAGAGGATTTGATTACTATGATGAGAGGTTCTATGCCGCCTCCTGATAAGAGCCCTAGGGTGGAACCTGAGTTTGAGAGTGTTGAGCAATGTTCGAGGCTTCTGAGTCTTCTGAAGACTTGCAGGAGTATCCTCCTTATTCTGATTCTGATGTGGATGATTCTACTCCTTCAGCTTCCTCCTGAGGATTTTTCATTTTCAGAGACTCTGCATTCCATGAGGGAGCATTTTAAATGGGAAGGTCAAGATTTCTCTGATTCCAGGAAGAGGCTTAGGGAATTCTTGTTTTACCCCAGCATAGGCCTTTAGCTATACCTCCTGTTCTGAATGTGGTAGAAAATGTTTTTGCAGAGGCTTCCCTGAATCCTGATTCTTTGCCTCCTGCCCCAGTTAAACCGGATAGGTACTATAGGGTGCCTGAGGCTCATAAGTATCTTTTAAGAGTCCTAGGGCAGACCCGAAACTGTCTCTCAGGGGCCTAAAGGTGTGAAGGCTTCTGTTGTTAAAAATCCTGTTCCTCCTGATAAAGAGGCAAGGGCTTTGGATAGATGGGGAAAGAAAGTGTATACTTCTTCCACTTTAGCCATGAGGGCGTTGAATTGTCAGTTTCACATGTTAAAATATCAGAATTATCTCCTTTCACAATTGAAGTCTAAGGTGGATGCTCTGGCTGAAGGTATTGAGTGTAAAGAGTTGCAGGATTTAGTTCATGTGTCTGAACAGGTGGGTAAGCATTCCTTGCAGTGTGGTTTTGATGCTGTGCAGGCCTCCTCGAGGGTGGCTGCCACTGGTTCTGTTCTTCAGGCACGCCTGGTTGAGAGATCAGAATTTAGCTGAGCATGTTAAGACAAGGATTTTGGATGCTCCTTTACAGTCTGATGTGTTGTTTGGTTCGCCTGTGGAAGCAGTTTTAAAGAAAATGGAGGACAAGGCTAAGTCTATGCAAACTGTTAAGGATTTTTGCAGGTGCAGCCTCCAAAGTTTAGTAGAAATTGGCCTACTAAGGGATGGACATATCCTGCTTATGATTCCCAGTCTAGGGGTAGGTCTAGACGTGGTAGGGGCAGAGCTCAAGGTTCTTTTAGGCCTAGAACAGGAGTTCACCTGCTCAGACTTCTGGTGAGGGCAGGGGTCAGTCCTTTCGTAAACAGACCCAATGACCTGCCTTTTCAGCTGCCAGTACATTCTCGCCTGGCAGCACCTTTGGGAGGAAGGCTGTCTCTTTTCAAAGAAAATTGGGATTTAATTACCCAAGACAGATGGGTTCTGGATATCATTCACCACGGTTACAGGTTTTATTTCCATACCTTGCCTCCTTTCAAAGGCATGCCAGACATTCCTCCTCTACAAAGACAAGAGGCTCACAAGCAAATTTCTCTGTTGCTCCAAATAGGGGCTATTCAGCCAGTTCCTGTGCCAGAAAGGGGCCTAGGGTTTTATTCTCGCCTGTTCCTAGTACCGAAGAAGGGGAACACGTGGAGACCAATTTTGGATTTATCTATCCTCAACACTTATCTGGACATTCCCAAGTTCAAAATGTTGACGTTACAGCAGCTTTTACCTCTGCTGGGCAAAGATCACTGGATGGTAACTTTAGATCTCAAGGAAGCTTACCTTCATGTGCCTATCAGACTAAGTTGCAGGAAGTATCTGCGTTTTCGAGCTGGAAATTCTCATTATCAGTTCTCTGCATTGCCCTTTGGCTTATCTACGGCGCCCAGAGTATTCACAAAGGTTCTGGCTCCAGTGATAGCTTACTTCAGACTAAAAGGAATTCAAATCTATCCTTACTTGGACGACTGCCTGATTCTGGCTCAAGAAAAGGAAGACCTTTTACAGCATTTGGAATATGTGATAGCAGTGCTAAGATGCCTAGGGTATTCTGTGAACGAAATAAAGTCCAGTCTAGTACCCTCTCAAGACATGTGCTTTCTGGGTGTGAGACTGAATACAGCAGCCCAGATGGCCTTTTAACCCCGGACAAACAAAAGAATCTTTCCAGTTACTTCCATCACCTATCTCTTCAGTCCGGGCTGACTGCAAGGACAGTCCTTCAAGCCTTCGGGTTCATGGCATCTTGTATTCTGGTGCTTCCCAATGCCAAACTGCATATGAGGAAGCTGCAATGGTATCTCAAAAATGTATGGACACAGCACTGCCAGGAATTGGACACTGTCATTCAAATAATACCTTGCATTCAAAAGGAATTTTTGTGGTGGGCTCAGGAATGTCACCTAAACAAGGGACTCTCTGTGACCCGGCCAGAGGCGAGTCAGATTCTAACGACAGATGCCTCAGACATTGCTTGGGGAGCTCATCTAAATGGAAAGTGGATACAAGACAAGTGGCCTGCCAAACTACAGCATCTACATATCAACATGAAAGAGATGTTAGCAGTCCAGTTTGCATTAATGGCTTTCAAGAAGTTACTTCTTCCAGGGCAGGTGTTGATTCTAACAGACAACACAACTGTCGTGGTACATCAACAAACAAGGGGGAACACATTCTTACCCGTTGTGCAGGCAAGCAATGATTTTATGGGAGACTGCGCTCAGCTTGCAACTAACTCTTCAGGCAAGGTTTCTGCCAGGAGCACAGAACTCCTTAGCAGATGTGTTAAGCAGACAAATCATGGATCCCCACGAGTGGAAACTGGATCTTCATGTATTTCACAAATTGACAGTGTCATGGGGAACTCCAGACATAGATCTGTTCGCTTCTCCACTAAACCACCAGCTGCCAAAGTTTTGCACAAAGAAGTTTCATCACACAGCTTGGAAAGTGGATGCTCTTTCTTTCAGTTGGAAAAATCTTCATGTGTATGCCTTTCCACCTCTGCCTCTTCTCCCAAAGGTGCTCCTAAAGGTCAGACAAGACAAGCCAAGGATGATTTTAATAGCTCCAGATTGGCCTCGCAACACTGGTACCCATTACTGAGGAGTCTGGTAAGGAAACCTCCATGGCCTTTACCTTTGATTCCACACCTGTTGTCTCAGAGGGACGGTCACCTGCTCAATATCAAGCTCCACTCTCTTCATCTAACAGCCTGGCATATTCTGTTTTGAAACACAGCAGGTCTCAACTTCCTCAACAAGTTTTAAATGTGATTATGGAAGCCAGAAGACCTAGTACAAGGAAGGTGTACTCAGAAAAATGGAAGAGATTTTTATTTTGGAGTGCAGCAAACAATTTGGAGATTTCTGAGCCTAATTTGAGTGTGGCTCTTCAATATCTTACTGAGTTATTGGACAAAGGTTTGTCTTTCTCTTCCATTAAGATTCATGCTGCAGCAATTTCAGCTCACTATGATTGTGATCCACCATTGTTTTCGCATCCTTTGTTCAAGCAATTTCTTAGAGGGGCAAAGAATATAAGACCCCCGTAGAGCTCCTACTCCTGCTTGGGATCTCAATTTTGTGTTGGAGAAACTTACTCTACAACCTTTTGAGCCTCGGCTACTGCTGACTTGAAATACTTGTCATGGAAGACTGCTTTTTGTTGGCCATTACTTCTGCAAGAAGGGTTTCTGAGTTGCAGGCCCTTATGGCGGTTGAGCCTTTTTTGATTTTTCATAAGGATAGGGTATCATTACGTACTAATCCTTCCTTTATGCCTAAGGTGGTTTCTAGTGTGGCTTTAAACCAAACTATTCATTTGCCTACTTTTTATGCAGATCCCCAAAATAAAGGGGAAAAGATTTTGCACACTTTAGATGTACACAGGCAATTGCGTTATTATTTAAGCAGGACTAAGGATTTTAGGCAGTCTCAGCAGTTGTTTGTTTCTTTTGCTTTGAGTTCAGGGCAAGCCTGTGTCAAAACAAACTATTTCTAGGTGGATTGGGTTTTGCATTGCATTTTGTTATTCCCATCATGGCAAGGAGATTCCAGCTGGGATTAGGCCTCATTCCACTAGGGC
This sequence comes from Protopterus annectens, assembly GCF_019279795.1. Classification (NCBI taxonomy): domain Eukaryota; kingdom Metazoa; phylum Chordata; order Ceratodontiformes; family Protopteridae; genus Protopterus; species Protopterus annectens. Next base: position 193,651,071 of record NC_056733.1, read on the forward strand.
TACTGCCACTTCAACAGCATTTCTAAGGGGGGTGGCAACTAAGGATATTTTGGAGGCAGCTACTTGGAGTTCAGTGCATACTTTCTCTAAGCATTATCACCTTCCTCTCTACTCTAAGTCTAGGGCTGGTTTTGCCACAGCTATTTTGCAAGGCATGTTGTCAGCTCCTGTTTCCCTATGATTTGCCAGCCTCCCTTACCTCTGCTTTGGGATTCTACCCAATAGTTAGGACTGCAGCAATGTGGAATGAAGAACATAGTACAGTTTTGTACCTACCATAAATGTAGATGTTCGAGGATCCACATTGCTGCAGTCCAATTTACCCTCCCTCCTTCCACTCTGTGTTTAGGGGTGGTTGTGTAGGTGAGGTTATATTCTGGTACTTTTGTATATATTGTACATATTTTTGGTGCAGGTATGTTTGGAGTTTTTGGTATTGGCCTTGTCTTTTTAGGGTCTTCTGACATCTGGGGCAAGAAAAGACTGAGGATATGACGTCGGTCATGCGCATTAGTACCCTGACGTACTGACGTCAGTCTAATGCGCCTTGACCGACGTCAGCCATATACTTTGGTATTCGGGCCGACTGGACAGCGGACTACCCAATAGTTAGGACTGCAGCAATGTGGATCCTCGAACATCTACATTTATGGTAGGTACAAAACTGTACTTTCCTGACTCTCGCAAGTTCCTGTTTAAAAATCCTACTGCGGATCCTGAGACCAGTTCACAGGGACCCAAGGGCATTAAGGCTACTACTGTCAAAAATCCTACCCCCTCTGATAGAGATTCCAGGGCGCTGGATAGAATGGGTAAGAAGGTATACACTTCTGCAACCTTGGCCATAGGGCCTTAAACTGCCAGTTTCATATGTTAAAGTCTCAGCAGCATATTATTGCATTGCTTAAACAGAAAATGATGTTGATTCCTGACTCTGCTGAAAATAAAGATTTACAGGATTTATTGCATTGTGCTGAACAAGTTGGAAAACATACTTTGCAATGTGGTTTTGATTCATTAAAGGCATCTTGCAGGGCTGCTGTCACTGGGTCTGTACTTAGAAGGCATGTTTGGCTTAAGGAGCAATCTTTACCAGATCATGTTAAAGCTAAATTGCTGGATGCTCCCTTAAACCAAGACCGCCTGTTTGGCAACAAAGCAGTAGTAGTACTTAAAAAGATGGAGGGAAAAAGCTAATCTATGCAAACTGTTAAAGATTTCCTGCAATTACAGCCTCTCAGATTTAGTAGGCATTGGCCCTCTAAGAATTGGTCCTTTCCTGCCTCTTCCAGGCCTTCTCAATCCAAACCCAGAACCAGCAGAACACCCAGGCTGCAGTCCCAGTGTACTCACAGGACTAAGCAGTGGGGGGCTCCTATTTCCAAAGCAGGGAGTATAAGACTCCCCCCTATGGTAAACTGTCTCAGTGACTTAACCTTAAACCTTCCAAGCCCTGCACAACTTACTGTTCCTTTAGGGGGAAAGATTGCCCTGCAGGCAAAAAATTGAGAAGTCATTACCCAGGACAAATGGGTTTTAAATATAGTTTCCCAAGGCTACAGATTCCACTTCCACTTCTTACCAACCCCAAACGGTTGGCCAGATCTACCCCCAAATCAGTGGGCAGAGGCTCAAAAGCAAGTTCTCTCTCTTTTAAGCATCAGGGTATTCAACCTGTCCCAGAAGAAGAATGGGGACAAGGTTTTTACTCAAGACTTTTTCTGGTACCCAGAAAAGACCACTTGTGGCGTCCTACCTGGTGTGTATCCTAAGCACATTATGTGAAGTTGTTCTATCTCGCCGTTTTGTTCTTGCACATGGGTCGGAGCCGATCCCTCGGCTCCGAATCGGCCGCTTTTCAAACTCAGACTCTCCGAGAAGCTCGAGACCTAGTGTATATCCCATGATGCTCTACTTTGAATCCCCAGATCTAGTTTGCTGCTGCAACGGATCAACAGCTCATCTGAGTTAGCTCGGGCCAGTGACTTAAATTTTATATTATTTTTAGTATTTCTCTTCTAATTTTTTGAGTATTATATATCTTAGTGTGGTAGTATCATAGTGTTAGGATTCTAGTTTAGCTTAATTGCTAGGACTTCTAAATAGTTTTTTTCAGGGCTTAGGCCTTCTTTATTGGGCGTGACAGGGCTCTGTCAGCTGTGTGTGTGGTGTGGTTCTTTTATTTATATATATATATATATATATATATATATATATATATGTAGTGTGCTAGTTTAGTAAATAGTGTAGTAAATAGTTTATTAGATAGTCAGACTATAAATATATCTAGTGTGATTTAGTACTGTGTTTAGATATATATATATATTTACATGCATCTTAGAACTTGTGTGTGTTGCTTAGTGTAAGAGTTAAAAGATGTCAGAGAAACAAAAATCAGGATTTAAAAAGTGTGAGTGCGGTCAAAAAATGTCTGTTAGACAACCACTCCACCTGCGTGTACTCTTTGGGCTCTGTACACCTACAAGAGGTGTGCTCTATATGCCATTCCTTTAGCACCAGGGTTCTCCTGGAAAGGCGAAGGAAACTGGTAGATAGAGGACTCCTGAAGCCTGATTTTTCAGGCTTCTTTAGATAAGGCTGACACCTCTTCCAAGGCTTCGAAGGGGTCGAAGTCTTCCAAAGGATCCTCGGAGCCCAAGTCTTCGGATCCGAGTTCCTCCGATATGGTCCGTGCATCGGCCCCACAGTCCTTGGAGCCGTGTATCGAGTCCTTACCTCAGGGCACAGTTGTGGAACCGATATTGGAGACTCCTCAGTCTCCAATTCTTCAATCTGTTCTATCTTCTGCACCTTCGACCCATCCCTCGACGCATTCTTCGAGGCTTTCCGATGTGGATCTGGACCGAGTGGTTAAGAGGCTCTTAGAGAACCCGGCCCTAGCCAAAATGCTATCTGCTTCGAGCCATTCGGCTTTGAAGCCTGAAATCCCTCCCAAGGCTTTTCCACCTCCTCCTCCATAGCCAATCGAGCGTTCGGAGCCGGGGCAGACGGAACCGTTATTGGTAGAACCCTTGGAGCCGAGGTTTGATCCACCTCCCTTGGCTCCATCGACCTTTATCTCCTCGGTCCCGACCGGGGAATCTCGGGGCCGACAGTCCCTCGCTGGCTCCAGGGTGGAGAGTCGAACCGATACTTCGGTTCTGACTCTTCCACTCGGGGCTTCGGCGCAGGTGGCCTCTGCTCTGTCCTCTGGATTGGAGCTGAGGCTCTCGGTCTGGGGAGAGCTGCCGGTCTCTTCAGAACCGACTGACGTTTCGGACTGGGATTCTGGTGCCTTTGATGCCATGAGGAAGGTCATGGCTGCCACAAGACCACTACCTCCTCAGATCTGTCCTCCCCTCCCCCTAAGGGGGCTCGTTCTACCTTTTCCCTGCAGATCCCGACAAAGCAACGAGATCCAGGGCCTCAGATATCCTCATTGGGTGGCCCCTCATCTCTAGGGACCTCACCGGACGCTCCCACTGATGAAGTACCTAGGAAGAGATTGTGCAAGAGGAGGCACTTGGATTCCCCACAGGAATCCTTGACATCGGATACCGACTTGGGGGAATCAGAAGGGTCCCCACGGTCCCCCTCAGAGGATGTCTCATTCACAGACATATTAGAAATCTTAAGGCAGAGGTGTGATTGGCAGTCCCTTGCCCCTTCTGAGGATGAGTCGATTCTCCTGAAGGCCTTTGGATCTCAACCATACACCTCCTGGGTTACTCCGCCCTTCGATGAACTGATGGAGCTGGTTGCTCGAAGGGCGTGGGAGTCCCGTGACTCAGTGGAACCAGTCCCTCGGAGGCCCAACAAATTTATTACTTCCCCCACTGACGAGGCTTTTCTTACAAAGGGAGTCCCAGTTGATGCCATGGTGGTGGCAGTGGCCACCAAGAAAGAGATGTCTGAAACCTCTTCTGCTGTCCATCCTCCTAATAGGGATTCTAGGACGATGGACAGATATGGGAAACACATATTTAGTTCTGCGGCATTTTCCTTGAGGTCGCTCAACTACCTGACACATTTTACCCGCCTTCAACGAGATCTCCTAAAAGAGCTGGGAGATACTCTCCAGGCTAACACAGTGATGCAGTCTCTGAAAAGGTGACTGCACAACTCAACACCCTTAATTCAATAGTAAACTCATCCATGCGACTCATTTCGTATGCTGCTGATGGATCGAGTAGGGCGGCAGGCTCAGCAATAGCTCTTAGGAGACAGTCCTGGATGCGCCTTTGCTCCTTTGCGGAACCCTTTAAGTCTTCCTTTGTCAATACCCCATTCGACGGGTCCGCCTTGTTCGGACCCAAAGTTAAGGAGACACTTACTAGGTGTGAACAAGAAGGGAAGACTCTGTCTGCTGTAGGAGTCCGTTTTTCCACTCCAGCTAGACCATACCCCAAAGGGGAGCGAAGTGGGAAAATGTGGTTCCGAAAACCTCAAGGAGCTTTCCAAAACACACCTACTGATACCCCCTCTAGAGGCAAAGGAGGGGGCAAAAATGGAAGATGCCGTTCAAACGGCAGAGGCAGTCCGCAGAACCAGAGTGACAGGGATCAGTTCTCTGGTAAGCCCTATCAACGTTCCTGAAAGGAAGCCTGGCTGTCCTACTCTGGAGGCAGTAGGGGGTCGCTTAGCTTTATACCCAAACACCTGGCTAAACATCACAACGGATTCTTGGGTAAAAAGCGTCATTGCCAGAGGTTATTACATTCCCTTTACAAACCCCCCACCCATATGTACAAGGATCCCAGACGTTCCACCCAGTCTGAGAAAACTAGCAGCCATAGAAATCCAAAACCTGCTAGACAAGAGTCATCCAGCCAGTCCCGGTGGACCAAATAGGATCCGGAACTTACTCAAGGTTCTTTTTATTTCCAAAGAAAACAGGAGACTGGAGGCCCATACTAGACCTCAGCAAACCCAACAACCTTCATCAAGAAGGAAATGTTCCAGATGGTCACGCTGCTGTTGATTCTTCCCTTCTTAGCAACGGGGGATTGGATGTGCTCTATAGATCTTAAGGATTCTTACTACCACATCAAAATGGACAGATCATCCAGAGATCACCTGCGTTTCCAGCTGGGGGGCAGACTTTACCAATTCAGAGCCCTGCCCTTTGGTCTCACCACAGCCCCCAGGGTGTTCACCAAATGTATGGCAGTGGTCACAGCTCACCTGAGGCAGTTGGGATTCCGGGTGTTTCCATATCTTGACGACTGGCTCCTCACCGCCACCTCCAGGCATCAACTAATACGAGCAAGAGACTACACCATAGACCTTTGTTCCAAGTTGGGCATAACCCTAAACTTCAAATAATCTGCGTTATCGCCCTCGCAGCATATTACATTTATAGGGGCAGAACTGGACACCGTCAATGCAAGGATCAGGTTGCCCCAATCAAGAATCGTAACTCTAAAAAAATCAATTATCCAGTCCCTTAGCCTTCAACAAAGCTCCAGCGTCCCAGATACTACAACTTTTAGGCACAATGGCAGCCACATTGATAGCAGTTCCGTTAGGCCGCATGCACATGCGAATACTCCAGTGGTTACTCTTCGCGCAATGGTCTTAACAACAACTGCCCATGTCACACGAGATCCGGTTAACCAATCTTTGCAAGAAGGATCTCAGTTGGTGGTTGAACAGTGACCAAGCGATAATCGGACGTCCCTTCGTTCTTCCCCAACCCACAACCACAGTGACCACGGATGCTTCCCTGATAGGGTGGGGGGGGGCTATTTCAGGGAAGGATGGTCCAAGGCACTTGGTCAATCATGGAAACGCACTTGCATATAAATGTCCTAGAGCTGAGAGCGGTGTTCTAGCGTTGCAACACTTTCACGAGACTCTTCCTCCAGGCACAATTGCTATCCAGATAGACAACATGTCGGTTGTCTGGTACATCAACAAACAAGGGGGAACCAGATCGTACCCTTTATGCCGGGAGGCCCTAAGAATTTGGCAATGGGCTGTATCCACCAGACTCTTTCTGATAGCAATGCACATCCCGGGGTCATCCATCGTGATAGCGGACAAACTAAGCAGAGCCATGCTGTTGCCCCACGAGTGGTCTCTCAAACAGGTAGCGGAAAACATTTCCCGCAGTTGGGGCCAGCCTTGCTGCAACCTATTTGCATCTCCGATGAATGCCAAATGCAGCAGCTACTTTGCCCTTTATCCCCCACTGGGGAATGAACCCAGGGACGCGCTCGTACATGATTGGCCCCTGGGTCTCCTATATGCCTTTCCACCAATACCTCTAATTCCCAAATTCAAGCAGAAAACCAAAAGTCTGGGAAGGACTGTGATTTTTATAGCCCCGTCTTGGCCTTGACATATTTGGTTTCCCTTCCTGCGGAAGTATCAAGTGAAAGAACCATGGATCCTGGACCCAGTGCCGGATCTTCTGACTCATTCGTCGGGAGTTCTCCATCCCTCCCTCACTTCCCTAAAACTGACAGCTTGGCTGCTCTATTCCCACATTAGCCAGGTCACAAGATTTGTCTTCTGTGGTCCAACATATTATAGTTTCCTTTCATAAACTATCCACCAGGAAACTATATAATAGCAAATGGAAATGATTTGTTCACTGGGCTTCTCAACATAGCACTGACCCTTATGTAGCACCTGTCCATACCATCTTAGAGTTCTTGTCTTCCTTGTTCCATGATGGCGCGGCAGCTGCCACCATTAGAGTTCAATTGGCTGCTATCTCAAACTTCCATGTAGACTTTAACGGCTCTAACATCATGTCTCATAGACTATGTAAAGCATTCCTAAAAGGAACCCATCATCTCAGGCCACCTATTAGGCATCCTGTCTACCCCTGGAATTTGAATCTGGTTTTATTCCAACTGATGCTCGTGCCCTTTGAACCTGCTTCATCGTGTTATTTAAAGTTTTTGTCTTGGAAAACTTTATTCCTGGTAGCCATTACATCTGCACGTAGGGTCTCCGAACTTCAAGCCTTGTCCTCCAAACCCCCATACTTGATTTTTCACCCTGATAGGGTATCTCTCAGGACTAATCCTACCTTTCTTCCCAAGATCTCTTCAGAGAATAACTTAAATCAGTCCATTGAGCTCCCAACCTTCTTCAAACACCATACCAACAAACTAGAATATATGTTACACAAGCTTGATGTACATAGACAACTGAGGTTCTATCTGGATAGAACGAAGGATTTCAGGCAATCAGATCAACGCTTCGTCTTTTATGCAGAGAATAAGAAAGGTTTCGCAGTGTCAAAAACCACACTGTCCAAGTGGCTCTCTGACTGCATCAGATTAATTTATGCTTCCACTAATCAACCATTAGAAACTAGCATCAAAGCCCCATTCTACATGAGTTGTTTCTACGTCATTGGCTCATGCAGCTCGCTTGCCTTTAGATACCATCTGTGCAGCTGCCACTTGGTCAAAACCTCACACGTTTATCACTCATTACAAAGTGGATAGGACCTCCAGGGACAGCGCTACGTTTGGTTCCACTGTGCTCAGGAATGTTCTCCCGTGAGCCACCCAGGATTAGGGTGCTTGGGACGCTACCCACGCGTAAGAACAAAACGGCGAGTTAGAACAACTTCACATAAAGAAGATATGTCCTTACCATAACGTTCCATGTGAGTTGTTCATCTCGCCTCTGTTTTTACATTCCCGCCCACCTTCCCCCTCCAGTCGAGTGAGATGGTTGCCTTGGAGGATTGGTTCAGTTGTCAGTCTGTTTTATACATTCCTACTCTTCTTGTTTCCTTCTACTTTTATAGTTATCTAAGTAGGTAGACTCCATAGTCTTATTCTGTCTGTAGGCTGTCTTGATTGCAGTATACTAGATCTGGGGATGTACAGTAGAGCATCATGGGGTATAAACTAGGTCTCGAGCTTCTCTGAGAGTCTGAGCTTGAAAAGCGGACGATTCGGAGCCGAGGGATCGACTCCGACCCACGTGTAAGAACAAAGGGCGAGATGAACAACTCGCATGGAACGTTATGGTAAGGACATAACTTCTTTTTTGGTAATCCCAAAATTCAAGATGCTAACTCTTCATCATTTGCTTCGTATGCTATGCAGAGATGCCTGGTTGGCAACACTGGATTTAAAGGAAGTCTATCTGCACATCCCAATAAGGGAATCTTGCAGAAGATGCATACACTTCAAAGCAGGCTACATGCACTATCAGTTCTCTGTACTGCCCTTTTGACTTGTCTACTGTGCCCAGGATTTTCACCAAGTGCCTAGCTCCAGTCATTGCATTTTGCAGGCAAAGAAATATTCAAATACACCCATACCTGGACGATTGTCTAATTCAGGCAGAAAGCCAGGACATAACTATTAAATCTGGCATTTGTAAAGAAATTGCTAACTTCTCTGGGGTTCACCATAAACAAAAAGAAATCCCATCTTGTACCCTGCCAACAAATTGTATTCCTGGGAGCAAGCTTGAATACAACTTCCCAGATGGCCTACTTCACGCCAGAGAAACAAGTTCATTTGACAGCCTACGTCAAACTACTGGCCACAAAGACCCAGCTGTCTGCAAGAAAAACACTGCAAGCCCTGGGGTTCATGGCCGTCTGCATTCTACTAATTCCATATGCAAGACTGCATATGAGGAAACTACAATGGTATCTAAAAAGCCTATGGTGTCAACATTCTCAGGATCTAGACTCAATGATTCCTATCATACCTTGTCTACAGAGAGAGTTCCTTTGGTGGGCAGAGGCCTGCCACCAAAAAAGGGACTGCCGTTCACTCTACTGCCTGCCGCCCAAACCCTAACAACAGATGTATTAGACTATGCTCGGGGGGGCTCACCTGGCAGGGAAGTGCATTCAGGGCAAATGGGACCCAACTCAAATGCACCTGCATATCAGTCAAAAAGGAATGTTAGCTGTACAGAGTGCTCTGACAGCCTTCAAGGACCACATTCTTCTAGGACAATTATTGGTAAAGACTGACAACACCACTGTTACGTGGTACATAAACAAGCAGGGAGGAACCCACTCTTACCCTCTCTGTAGAACACAGCCTTGAGCTACGAAGTGCACCTACAGGCTCAGTTCCTGCCAGGAAAGCTAAATACACTAGCAGACTTGAGCAGAAGTCTCGTGGACACACGAGTGGAAACTGGAACCAAAGATATTCAACATGTTGAGAAACAAATTGAGTCCAGAGATAGACCTGTTTGCCTCTTTCCATAACTACCAGTTGGGCAAATTCTGCACAAGGACTCCCCACAAACAAGCTTGGAAAGTGGATGCCCTGTCCTTCACCTGGAAAAAAACTATCAGTTTATGCCTTTCCCCCTCTCCTTTCCAAGGTATTACTAAAGATCAAACAGGACAAACCAAGGACAATACTGATTGCACCAGACTGGCCACACTAGCACTGGTACCCCCCTCTTGCACATTGTGTCACTGCTGGCACCATGGCGCTTGCCTCCGACCCCTGCCCTGCTGTTCCAGCAGGAGGGCCAGATTCTGCATTCACAGCTTCAAACCCAGAACCTGGCAACCTGGCTAAATTACCTGATCTCTCCATTACCATCCCTCAGTAAGCAAGTGATGGATGTTATTCTATGCTGAAAAATGGAAAAAAATTCTGTTCCTGGAACCAAACTCGGGATGGACACAGCAGTGCCCAATTTACCTCAGATTCTTCAATACTTAACTGAGATGCATCACAAAGGCCTTTCCTTTTCCTCCATCAAAATTCATGCCTCAGCCATTTCAGCTCATTACAATACAGAACCACCCCTCCTCTCTTATCCACTGCTGAAGCAGTTCCTCAGAGGGGCCAAAACCTTAAGACCACCCAGGAGAGCCCCTACTCCAGCCTGGGACCTTTAACTTTGTATTGGAAAAACGCACTCTACCTCCCTTTGAGCCAGCTGCAAATGCAGAGTTGAAATTGCTTTCTTGGAAAACAGCCTTCCTTCTAGCCATCACTTCAGCAAGAAGGGTGTCTGAATTACAGGCCCTCATGGCAGTGGAGTCTTTCATCATCTTTCATGTGGATAGGGTGTCCCTCAGGACCAATCCCTCCTTCATGCTCAAGGAGGTATCCAGTGTGGCCCTTACTCAGTCCATTCATTTGCCAATCTTCTTTTCTAATCCACAGAACAAAGGGGAACGAGTACTGCACTCCTTGGACGTGCGCAGACAACTTAAATTTTACTTGGACAGGACTAAACTTCTCAGGAAATCTGAACAGCTGCTGGTTGAATTTGCTGCAGGGGCAGAGGGGAAGGCCATTTCAAAGCAAACCAATTGTATTTATACTATTGAAAATCAATAAAAAAAATGAGGAAAAGCAAACCATTTCTAAGTGGATAGGCCACTGCATTCATTTCTGCTATAAGCACCATGGAAAACCTACCCCACAGGGGATAAGACCACATTCAACCAGGGCTGCATCTACCTCTGCAGCCTTTCTCAGAGTTGCCCTACCAGGGACATCCTAGAAGCTGCTACCTGGAGTTATGTACATACCTTCACCAAGCATTACCACTTGCCAATTTTTTTTCTAAATCCAGAGCTTCTTTGCCACTGCAGTCTTGCAGGACCTTATAGTTGGTCCTAATGCTATCTGATTACCTCCTCCCTTCCTTAGCTTTGGGAATCTACCCAAATGTTATGACTACAACAGTGAAACATGAAGAAAATAGTACAGTTGTGTACACTTACCATAAATGTAGATGTTCAATTGTGGTCACTGTTGCAGTCCTGGTTACCCTCCCTCCAGCCCCCTGACTTCTATTGACTATACCTCTATTCTTGTTTACTATGCTTAAAACATTTTGGTGCATTTGCTTTTTTGTTGGAGGTGTGTAACCTTATATATAATTGCTTCCCATTATGGGGGCACCTGACATCTGGGGCAAGAAAAACTGATTTAATGGCATCAGCTGCATGCTTTATACCCCTGACGACCTGATGTCATGGAAGATGAGACAGCAACTGACGCAGGACCCAAGACTTTGATAATCAGGCCGACTGAGGGCTACTGCAAGCAGATAACCCAAATGTGATGACTGTAATAGTGAATACACTCAAACATCTATGGTAAGTGTTCACAACTGTACTTTAGGCCTATACTAGAGTATAGAGTTGGATGCTGCATATGTGTTAATGACCTGAGACGTTTAGAGAAAGAAACCACAAAAAAAATGTAAAACTAAACCAAGCTAAAAAAAAAAACTGAGGACTGGGCACGGAGTAGACAAGAATGTTGTTCTATTAAGCACTTTTCCTTTGTTTATTTAAACAAACTTCTTCAGATAAAAACTCATATATTCAGGAATTAAAATAACATGCATAAAAAGATGCATGTGACATTGTCAAACCAATCAAACAGTACAAGAGCCTGTACGTCATAGTTCAAGTACTCTTAAAGCAACACAGACACTAACTATTGTTACTTATTAAAAAAACAGTCTGGCATACAGTACAACGGCATTAAGAATCTTGTTACTTGTAATACATAAAGTGATCTAAAAAAAAATGTCTACTTTTTAAGGCATCTTATTATCTTAAAAAGTTCTTGAAGTATATGTAAAACATAAATGCTTCTAAAGAAGAAAACACTAGATAATTAGTTATGTTACTAGGGGCAACTTGGCTACCTTTTTAGGCTTTTCAATTTCAAAAGGCAAGTGATGTTGCACATATCATTCAAGCCAGGGTGATGGTGTGCGTTTAGTAGCAGTTGCCAATATAATTCAATCTCCTCCAGTCTCGCAGAGACTGGTCTATCCCTATTATCCATAATTAATTGATCAATTACTATGAATTTAAAACTGTGCCCTCCTGTCAATGAAGAATGTTTAGTAAGGGCATTGTCTGTCAGTGGTGTAACCAACGCACTGTTAAGCGTATGTATGATTTTGCTTTAAACTACTTTGGACGCAGGTTTAATTATCCAGAAATGTAGTCTAAAAGCCATCCGACTACCAGAGTTCACAAAAAATGCAAAGAAAAAGAAAGACAGCCGAGGCCCAAAGCCGATGACGAAGCTTCTCCTAAGCCAGTCGCCGGTTCTCAGTGAGGTGCTTTTGCAGCCCCTGACGACCGCTACTTTAGAGTCGCAGGCCGCTACCGACTCCCACGTGGAGCCGGCCATGCCGCTGGAAACTCAAGGTATTGGAGCCTCGGACACTAATCCTTCAGATGAGTCTGGAGCTGCTGAGCAGGCACCGGCTTCTGAGAGTGTATTCCGACCCAAACATCTATACATTAAACTGACTTCAAAGGCAAAGACTAAAACATCTTCAAAGGCAAAGAAGCAAGCTCAAGAGCCAAGTGGACAGGCCTCCATGCCCAAAAAACAGATGCTCAAAATGGCTGAAGACTTCATTACCTTGATCAGGGGTTCCCATCCCCCTCCTGATAAGTGGCCTAGGCAAGAGAATGACTATGAATCTTCAGATCAGGTTTCCATTTCTTCTGATTCCTCTTCTGATCCGGAATATTCTTTTCCCCCATGAGGATTCTGATGCTTAAGACTCCATTCCATCAGCCTCTCCTCCTGAGGACTATTCTTTTGGGGAAACCTTACATACAATGAGGGAGCATTTCCACTGGGAGAGCCAAGATTTTTCTGAATCTTAAAAAGAGGCTCAGGGATTTCCTGTTACTACCTCAGCACAAGCCACTAGCCATCCCTCCTGTGTTAGACATTGTAGATGATGTGTTTTCGGAGTCTAGCCTTACCCCTGACTCCTTGCCCCCCCCAGCTCTTGTTAAGCCTGACAGATATTACAGGATTCCTGACTCACATAAATTCCTTTTTCAAAACCCTGCTGCAGACCCAGAAACTATTTCTCAGGGTCCCAAGGGAGTTGAGGCTTCCGCTGCAAAAAACCCTACCCCTTCTAGGGCACTGGATAGATGGGGAAAAAAGGTTTACACATCTGCTACCTTGGCTGTAAGGGCCTTAAGCTGTCAGTTTCATATGCTCAAATATCAGCAACATGTCATGGCAATGCTTAAACAGAAAATGTTGTTAAACTCTGAATGTGCAGAAAACAAGGAAATGCAGGATATATTGCATGCAGCTGAACAAGTTGGAAAGCATACTTTGCAATGTGGTTTTGATTCTTTAGAGCCCTCCTGCAGGGCTGCATTTACAGGTTCTGTAATTAGAAGGCATGCTTGGTTAAAGGAACAAAATATGCCTGCTCATGTTAAAGTTAAATTATTAGATGCACCTTTACAGCATGATACTTTGTTTGGTGTTAAGGTAGAAAAGGTGTTAAAGAAAATGGAGGACAAGGCTAAATCTATGCAAACGGTCAAAGATTTCTTACAAGTACAGCCGCCTAGGTTTAGTAGACACTGACCAACAAAGAATTGGTCCTTTCCTGTGTCAGACAGACCTCAAAGGGGCAGACCCAGGCGCCCTAGAGGCAGATCCCAGGTGCAAGGTTCATACAGGTCAAAGCAATGGGGTGCTTCTACCTCCAAAAGTGGAGAAGACAAATCACAACCTTACAGGAAACAGGCCCAATGACTTCCACCTACTTGCACCAAGCACTTATTTCCTGGCAGCACCCTTAGGGGGAAAATTAGCCCTGTTTTCAGAGAATTGGCACATTATAACAAGGACAAGTGGGTTCTAAATATTGTGTCACAAGGCTACAAGTTCTATTTCCATACCCTGCCAATGGCAAACGGCTGGCCAGATCTGCCAAAAAATCAATGGGCAGAGGCACAAAAACAAGTCTCCTCCCTCATGGACATGAGGGCCATTCAACAAGTGCCAGAGCAAGAGTGGGGACAAGGATTTTACTCAAGGCTGTTCTTGGTACCCAGAAAGGACAAGGCCTGGAGGCCAATACTGGACCTATCGATTCTGAACACATTCCTGGAAATACCAAAATTCAAAATGTTGACTTTGCAGCAGCTTCTGCCCATGCTGGGCAAGAACGCTTGGCTTGTAACTTTAGACCTAAAAGAGGGATACCTGCATGTCCCAATCAGACAAATATGCAGAAGATACCTCAGATTCAAGGCTGGCTCAATGCATTACCAATTTCTCTGCACTGACCTTTGGCTTATCTACTGCGCCCAGGGTCTTTACAAAGTGCCTGACACCGGTGATTGCATTCTGCAGACTAAGAGGAATACAAATATATCCTTACTTGGACGACTGTCTCATTCAAGCAGAGAAGCAAGGACATCCTTCTCCAGCATCTGACGTTTGAGAAAAAACTTCTAACATGCCTAGGGTACACAGTCAACGAAAATAAATCAAAACTAGTACCCTCTCAAGAGGTAATATTCCTGGGTGCAAGCTTAAATACAACTGCCCAGATGGCTTATCTCACACCAGACAAACAAAGGCAACTGACTACCTATTTCACAATGTTAGCAACGAAGGCCCAGTTATCTGTAAGAAAAATTCTGCAGGATTTGGGCTTCATGGCATCCTGCATCCTATTCATTCCATATGCAAGACTGCGTATGAGGAAACTTCAGTGGTACCTAAAAAGTGTTTGGACTCAACATTGCCACAGCCTGGAAACTATAAATGTTATGTAGTCCAATCTCACCTACATTCTTACTCACGGGTTCGGAGCCGAATATCTGCTCCGACTCTACCAACTTTTATTTTCTAGCACAAAGACTCTTATTGGCTGGGCTAAACAGGTATCCCATGTTGCACTGCTCCATAGCCCCAGATCTCGTTTGCCGCTTGTTTAGCTAGGACGTGGTCTCACTTGGCTGTGGCTAAGTACCTCTAAATTTCTATTTTCTCTTCAGAAAATTGTTGCTAGTCAAACAAAAGCTATTTTCATAGCTATTTCTTCTGGTTTACTGTTAAAATTTTGTTGAAGTGTTGTCTGTGTGTGAGTTGGTATCCCTAACTGTTCCGGTGGGCTAGGCACGTTTAAATTAGAGGACCTAGTCCTCCTTTTTTGTGTAGTGATTTTTCCTTACACGTTCCTGGTTGTAATGAGTAGATGTTCTTCATCTCACATTGCTGCAGTCCTAACACTTGGGTAGTCCGCTGTCCCTCGGTCGGCCCGAATATCAGAGTATAAGGCTGACGTCGGTCAGGGCGCATTTGACTGACATCAGAACGTCAGGGTACAAATGCGCATGACCGACGTCATATCCTCAGTCTTTTTTGCCGCATGGTCCGATGCAGAAGCAGTGTTGCAAGTGCCGTTCGGCGTTCTGAAATTTTTCGAATTCGGAGTTTCAGACCGAAGTCAGAGTTGGTTAAGTACCCCGTTGGGGAATATTTTGGTTTTTTCTTGCCACAGTGGTTTACCGGATGTCAGAAAAAGTGAATAACTGTATTTCTTGTGGGAAACAGATACCGCATAGGGATTACCATAATTTGTGTATACCTTGTTTGGGACCTGCGCACGACGTTGTTGGGTGCCGCTTTTGTTCTAGGTTCAATAAACGCACTATAAAGCGGAGGTTGGATTGTGCCAGGTTGGTCTTTGGGAAGCGGTGCAATTACAACATGCCGTCGGATGCTCCGACGCCGGCTTCCTCAAAGAAGCGCAAGGACAAGGCAGTTGAACCTAGGTTAGAGGAGTCGTCCGAACCGGACGCCGGTTCTTTAGAGGCGTCAGTGGAACCGGTGGTTCCGACGGAGGCCTCTGGAGTCTCAGGGGGAAACTTTGATATTACAGGATGTGGCCTCCCAGGAGGCAGGTCAGGCTGTAGGGGCTTCTCAGATTACTGTACTCCCCTCCCTTCCTAAGGGGTCTAGGCCCTCTCTTTCTGCTTCCAAGGCTTCTCCTAGAGGCAGGTCTAGTTTAGCTTCTGTGGGTGTCACTCCTAGTTCTTCAGGTTCTGTGCCCAAGAAGCACATGCTTAAAATGGCAGAAGATTTAATTACTTTAATTCGAGGCTCTATGCCCCCTCCTGATAAAAGGCCTAGGATGGAACCAGTGTTGGGGGATTGGGAACAGGCTTCGGATGTGTCTGAGTCTTCGGCTGAAGACTTACAGGAGTATGCTCATTATTCTGATTCTGATGTAGATGATTCTACTCCTTCAGCTTCTCCTCCTGAGGATTTTTCTTTTTCAGAGACCCTTCACTCCATGAGAGAGCATTTTAAATGGGAAGGTCAGGACTTCTCTGATTCCAGGAAAAGGCTTAGGAATTTTTGTTTTTACCCCAGCATAGGCCTTTGGCTATACCTCCTGTTCTAAATGTGGTGGAAGATGTATTTGCAGAGGCTTCTCTAAATCCTGATTCTTTGCCTCCTGCTCCTGTTAAACCTGATAGGTATTACAGGGTCCCTGAAGCTCATAAGTATCTTTTTAAGAGTCCTAGGGCAGACCCTGAAACTGTTAGCCAGGGGCCTAAGGGTGTTAAGGCTTCTGTTGTCAAGAATCCGGTTCCTGCAGATAAAGAGGCCAGGGCCTTGGATAGATGGGGAAAGAAAGTTTATACTTCTTCCACTCTAGCCATGAGAGCTTTGAATTGCCAGTTTCACATGTTGAAATATCAAAATTATCTCCTTTCACAGTTGAAATCTAAGGTTGATGCTCTATGGAAGGTATTGATTGTAAAGAGTTACAAGATTTAGTGCATGTTTCTGAACAGGTGGGTAAGCACTCTTTGCAATGTGGTTTTGATGCTGTACAGGCCTCGTCCAGGGTGGCTGCCACTGGGTCAGTTCTTCGCAGGCATGCCTGGCTGCGGGATCAAAATTTATCTGACCATGTTAAAACTAGGATTTTGGATGCCCCTTTGCAATCTGATGATGTTAAGTTGTCTATCTCGCCTTCATTCTTGCTGGATGGGTTCGGAGCCGACCTCGGCTCCGACTCGGCCACTCTAAAAGCTCGAGAGTTGGTTCCACCGGCTCGAGGCTCCCCTTATATCCCACAAGGCTAGGCGAGAGTTACCCCAGATCTCGTTTGCCGCTACAGCTTCGAGGTTGGTTGCTTCTACCGGTTCCTGGTGAGTGTTAGCTTTTTCTTCAAAAAGTTACTCTTTTTTCCCCTTTTTAACTTAAATTCTTCCTAGATTAGTGTAGATCATAGAACTTTATCCCCGACCCTAATTTTTCCCGTTTTACTAAAAGAACCTGGTTCTTCCTTTGGGCCTTTGGCCTTCCCTTCCCTAGGGAGTGTTTGTGTAGTTTACTTTAATTTTTGTACTTAATTTTTAGTATTTCTACTAAAATTATTATTATTTTGCTGACAGGGTATAACTTGTGTGTTTGGGTGTGTGTTTGTGTACACCTGTCAGTTAGGAAATGTCAAAAGAAGCAAAGGTCTCGATTCAAGAAGTGTGATGCGTGCTGTCAGAAAATGTCTCTGACAGACGCCACACTTCTTGTGTCTATTGTCTGGGGCCTTTGCACCTGCAGGACTCCTGTGCTGTGTGCCATGGCTTCAGCCCCAGGGTCCTGCAGGAAAGAAAAACAAGTTGATTCTGAGAGGCTTGTTGAAGCCAGAGGATTCCTGTCAGTTTCAACAGGGAAGCCCTCTAAGGCATCGAGGTCTTCGGCTCCGCTTCTGAGCCGAGACCTCAGGTTGTTCAACCTTTGCCTTTATCGGCTCTGGCTGGAGCCGATAAGTCTCAGTCCACAGTTTCTGTGGCTCTCGCTCGCCGGAGCCGAGGTTATCGAGGTACCCGTGTCGGCTCCGACAAGACCTTCGGAGCCGACAACTAGAAAGAGGTCTAGGTCACCTTCTCTTGGCTCTGTTCATTCGGCTCCAGGATCTCCCCTGCTGTCTGAACGGAGCCAAAGGTCTCATTCCTCTAGGTCATCGAGGCTGTCCGATCATGACCTTCAGAGAGTGGTGAGTCGACTACTTAAGTCCGAGGCACTAGCCCAGATGCTTCAGAGCCCGACTCATCAGTCGGTGCCTGCCCCGGTCCATCAACTCTTTCCTCCTTCGACTCTTTTGAGTTCGAGCCGGGTCGGTCGGAACCGAGACTGTGATATTGCCGAGCCGAGACAATTGTCTTCGCTCCGCTTCTTCTTTGGAGGAATCTCGGCCGGACTTCCTCGTCGGCTCGAGGGTGAGTGGCATCGGACCCTTGTCCGACCCCCTCTCCCTCTCGGTGCTTCGGCGCTGGTGAGTTCGGCTCTGACATCGACCTCGAGCCATCACTGTCGGTGCCGAGGGGGTTCTTAGCTCCTCGAGCGGGACCTCTGGCTCTGCCTGACAGGGGTGCATTCGAGGTCATGCGGAGTGTGTTAGAGCCTGGCTCTACTCCACAGTCGGCTCCAGCCCCTCCCTCTATGCTGCCTCAGGGTAAGTCGACTCACTCCCTCATCCCGGACCGCAGAGAGCCAGCTCCTCAGGAGCCCCTGTGGGATTTCATCCTCTTCCGAGGCCTCTCCTGATTTGGCAGAAGAGCCCCTTGGAAGAGGAAGTGCAAGAGGAAGCACATTGACTCACCTGAGTCTATCACATCGACACAGATCTGGATGATTCTGAGGGTTCCCCTGCCCCTTCTGAAGATGTCTCATTTGCAGACATTCTGGAGATCCTTAAACAGAGGGGAAATTGGCCAGCCCTCAACCCTTCGGAGGACAAATCTGTGTATCTTGAGGCGTTTGGCTCTCGCCCTTCCACCTCCTGGGTGTCCCCCTTGACCCCCTCATGCAGGTGGTTGCTAAGAAGGCATGGACGGCTCCTGATTCAGTGGACCCCACTCCCAGGAGACCCTCTAAATTCATCACAGCTCCATCAGACAAGCAATTTTTAACAAAAGGAGTTTCTGTGGATGCTATGGTGGTAGCTGCTGCCACAAAGAAGGAACTGGCTGATCCTTCAGTGCCTGTCCATCCACCTAACAAGGAATCTAGGTCCATGGATAGGTACGGAAGCGGATGTTCTCCTCAGCGACATTTACCATGCGTTCGCTGAATTACCTGTGCCATTTCACTCGTCTTCAAAGGGACTTGATCAAGGAAGCGAGTGAAATGTTAAAGGATCCTACAGCTGCGGGTTTCCAAGATAAAATGAACACGCAGCTGGCTACCCTTAATTCCATATCTAACTCCTCCATGCGCCTTCTCTCTTATGCGGCCGATGGAGCGAGCAGAGCCGCAGGGACAGGTGTAGCCTTACGTAGGCACGCCTGGATGCGGCTATGCAATTTTGCGGACCCTTTCAAGACGTCTTTCACGAACTCCCTTTGATGGATCATCTCTTTGGTCCTCAAGTGAAAGAAACCCTGACTAGGTGCGAGACTGATGGCAAGACCCTTTCTGCCGTCGGAGTCCGTTTTTCGACTCCTTCTAGGCCTTACCTCAAAGTCCAGAAGGGTGGGAAGATGTGGTTCCGTAAACAATCTCAAGGGACTTCGCCTGACGCACAGTCGTTTTCCTACCAGAGGCAGAGGTGGGAATAACAATGGTAGACGTCGCCCTAGGGGCAGGGGGGGTCCGCAGAACCAGGGCAATCGGGGAAGCCTTTCCTGACAAGCCCTTTCAGCATCCCTGAGGTGTTGCCCGACTGCCCATCTTCGGAGGCAGTCGGGGGAAGATTGTCACTGTACCCAGAAGCCTGGCTATCCTGACTCAAGACAAATGGGTACGGTCCATCATTTCGAAGGCTATTCTATCCCCTTTCTTCGCTTTTCCAAATCAGTCAAAAATCCCTTCCAGATGTTCCACCGCTCAAAGGGATTTAGCAGCTTTGGAAATTTCAAAACTGCTTGCAAAAGAGCAATTCAGTCAGTGCCAGCAGACCAACAAGGATCCGAATCTACTCAAGGTTCTTTTTAGTTCCAAAGAAAACACGGGACTGGAGACCGATTTTGGATCTCAGTGTCTTGAACAAATCAGTCAAGAAAACAAGATTTCGGATGGTCACGCTGCAATCCATTCTTCCCCTTTTGGGCAAAGGAAACTGGATGTGCTCTATAGACCTTCGGAATGCGTACTATCACATAAAAATGAACAGACGCTCCAGAAGATTCCTCCGCTTCAGGCTGGGAACCAGTCATTTTCAGTTCAGGGCCCTGCCCTTTGGTCTCACCACTGCCCAGCAGGTGTTTACCAAATGCATGGCAGTGGTAGCTTCTCACCTGAGACGACAAGGATTCCAGGTGTTTCCATATTTGGACGACTGGCTTCTCACAGCTCCCACCAAGCATCTCCTTCTGATGGCCAGAGATTATACTTTTCGCTTGTCAAAACTGGGTATTTCAATAAATTGCGAAAAGTCTGTTTTGTCGCCTTGTCGTACTATTACCTACATAGGCAAATTTAGATACTATAAACATGTCTGCAAGGCTAACGAACCAAAGGATATCAGACATTCACAAATTGGTGTCACTTCTTCTCAACAACAACAGAGTCAAAGCCAGGTTAGTTCTAAAGGTGTTGGGAATCATGGCAGCGCCATACCTCTCCTTCCATTGGCCAGATACCACAAGCGGATCCTTCAGTGAATGCTTCTTACCCAATGGGCATACCAGGAACTTACAATGTCTCACATCATTATGAACACGCAAGCGTGCAAAAGCATCTCATGTGGTGGATGTCTTCCCCAGCTCCTGTCGGAAGACCATTTGTTCCACCTCCTCCGGTTGCTACTCTGACAACGGATGCCTCCCTGATCGGGTGGGGGGCATTATCAGGGCAGGACAGTCCAGGGCACATGGCAACCAAACGAATGCCACTTGCACATAAATGTTCTGGAGATGAGAGCAGTGCTTTTAGCGTTGCAAGCCCTTCAAGACTCTCTTCCCTTGGGAACGATTGCAATCCAGACAGACAATATGTCTGTAGTGTGGTACATCAAAAACAAGGCGGAACCAGATCATACCCCTGTGTCGAGAAGCACTCAGACTGTGGCAATGGGCGATTTCTTCTCAGCGTTTTCTGATAGCAACGCACATCCCGGAAGTCCAATCACATTGCGGACAAGTTGAGCAGAGCTATACTCATGCCTTACGAGTGGTCTCTGAAAGACTCTGTAGTGAGAGAAATCTTTCTCAAGTGGGGTCAGCCTTGCTGCGATCATTTTGCTACTCCCCAAAACAGCAAGTGCAGAGAATATTTCACTCTATTCCCTTTACCAGGCCAACCCAGCAGGGACGCTCTAGTCCAAGTTTGGCCCGGGGACTTCTGTATGCATTTCCTCCTTTCCCACTGATCTCTCAAGTAATACAGAAAGCTATCGCTCAGAAGGCCTCATTGATCCTCATTGCTCCTTACTGGCCTCGACAAGTGTGGTTCCCCTTTCTACATCGATTTCTTTTGAGCGACCGTGGAATCTGGACCTAGTTCCAGATCTTTTGATCCACCAGTCGGGTCAGTTTCATCGCTCCCTCCCCTCTCTGAACCTCACTGCTTGGTTCCTCCAGTTCCAACCGTAGCCAGGCTTCCTCAATTATCTCACTCTGTTAGAGATATATTGATAGCTTCCCATAAATCTTCCACTCGAAAGATTTATTTGAGTAAGTGGAAACGCTTCTCATATTGGGCACAAGGAAAGGACATAGATCCTTTCACTGCTTCCATCCAACTAGTCCTTGATTTTCTAGCTGAACTCTTCCATGCAGGTTCATCTCCATCTACTCTTAAGGTTCAATTGGCAGCTATTTCTAATTTCCATGTGGGCATTTCTGAATCTGCCCTAATGTCCCACAAACTTTGCAAAGCCTTTTTGAAAGGAGTTTTTCTTCTCAGACCTCCTATAAGAAATCCTCCTTCTCCTTGGGACCTAAATTTAGTTCTTGCTTCTTTGATTCTTTCCCCTTCGAACCTGCAGCTTCATGTTCCTTGAAATTATTATCATGGAAAACTCTCTTTCTGGTGGCTATCACATCAGCTAGAAGAATTTCAGAACTTCAAGCACTCAGTTGTCGTTCTCCTTATCTTGTGTTCCATAAGGACAGAGTTTCCTTACGAACTAACCCATCCTTTTGCCTAAGGTGGTTTCAACATCAAATATAAATCAAACCATTGACCTTCCTGTCTTTTTCCCAGAGTATTCAAATAGGTCTGAACAAAAATTACACTGCCTGGATGTTCATCGTCAATTAAGGTACTACTTGGATAGGACGAAACAATTCAGAAAATCTGATCAACTGTTTGTCTCCTATGCGGAAAGCAGAAAGGGACTTTCAGTTTCAAAGGTATCATTATCCAGATGGCTAACATCTTTGATTTCCCTGGTATATGAAATTAGACAACAAAAATTGCCTAATAAACCTAAAGCCCATTCCACCAGAGCTTTGGCTACTTCTTTAGCCTTCCAAGACAGACTGCCTATTGACACCATTTGTGCAGCGGCTACTTGGGCTACTCCTCACACTTTTATTTCTCATTATAAGTTGGATTTAGCTTCTAGGCATAGAGCTAATTTTGGTTCCACTGTTCTCAGGAGTCTGTTCCGTTAGGCCACCCGGGACAAGGTGCTAGGGACGCGGTCCCATCCAGCAAGAATGAAGGCGAGATAGACAACTTAACATATAGAAGTTATGTTCTTACCATAACGTTCCATGTTAGTTGTCTTCTTCTCGCCTTCTTCTTCATCCACCCTCCTTCCGCCTGGCCCGGACAGACCTAGAGGAGTTGTGATCGTGACCTCTCTTTCTACCACCTCTTTCTTAGTCATATGCTATTATGCATATTTCTTGGTTCAGGATGTAGGTCACCCTTTTTCTTCCTGTTGTTAGAGGTGGATTCTGTTTTTACAGTTATACTGTTATTGTTATAAGCTGGGGTTAGCTTACAAACGAGATCTGAGGTAACTCTCGCCTAGCATTGTGGGATATAAGGGGAGCCTCGAGCCGGTGGAACCAACTCTCGAGCTTTTAGAGTGGCCGAGTCGGAGCCGAGGTCGGCTCCGAACCCATCCAGCAAGAAGAAGGCGAGAAGAAGACAACTAACATGGAACGTTATGGTAAGAACATAACTTCTATTTTTGTTTGGTTCTCCTGTTGAGGCAGTTTTGAAGAAAATGGAAGACAAGGCTAAGTCTATGCAGACTGTTAAAGAATTTTTGCAGGTTCAGCCTCCGAAGTTTAGTAGAAATTGGCCTACTAAGGGGTGGACGTATCCTTCTTATGATTCCCAGTCTAGGGGTAGATCTAGACGTGGCAGGGGCAGAGGTCAGGGCTCTTTCAGGCCTAGGACAGGGAGT
This sequence comes from Protopterus annectens, assembly GCF_019279795.1. Classification (NCBI taxonomy): domain Eukaryota; kingdom Metazoa; phylum Chordata; order Ceratodontiformes; family Protopteridae; genus Protopterus; species Protopterus annectens. The sequence continues at coordinate 193,674,168 of NC_056733.1, forward strand.
TCTCATGCACAGTCTTCAGGTGAGGGCAGGGGTCAGTCCTTTCGTAAGCAATCCCAATGTCCTACCTTTTCAGCTGCCAGAACCTTCTCGCCTGGCAGCACCTTTGGGAGGAAGGTTGGCACTTTTCAAAGAAAATTGGAGGTTGATTACCCAAGACAGATGGGTATTGGACATCATACATCACGGTTACAGGTTTTATTTCCATACCTTGCCTCCTTTCAAGGGCATGCCAGACATTCCTCCTCAACAAAGGATAGAGGCTCACAAGCAAATTTCTCTGTTACTCCAAATAGGGGCCATACAGCCGGTTCCTATGCCAGAAAGAGGCCTAGGATTTTATTCCCGCCTGTTCCTTGTACCAAAAAAGGGGTACACGTGGAGACCAATTTTGGATTTATCTATCCTCAACACTTATCTGGACATTCCCAAGTTCAAGATGTTGATGTTACAACAACTTTTACCTCTGCTGGGCAAGGATCACTGGATGGTAACTTTGGATCTCAAAGAGGCATATCTTCATGTTCCTATCAGACTAAGTTGCAGGAAGTATCTGCGTTTTCGGACTGGGACTTCTCACTATCAGTTCTCTGCATTGCCCTTTGGCGTATCTACTGCGCCCAGAGTATTTACGAAAGTTCTGGCTCCAGTGATAGCTTTCTTCAGGCTGAAAGGAATACAAATCTATCCTTATTTGGACGATTGCCTGATTCTGGCTCAAGGAAGGGAAGAGCTTCTTCGTCATTTGGAATATGTGATAGCAGTGCTAAGATGCCTGGGGTATTCTGTGAACGAAATAAAGTCCAGTCTAGTACCCTCTCAAGACATGTGCTTTCTGGGTGTGAGACTGAATACAGCATCCCAGATGGCCTTTTTAACCCCGGACAAACAAAAGAGTCTATCCCTTTACTTCCATCAACTATCTCATCAGTCCGGGCTGACTGCAAGGACAGTCCTTCAAGCCTTAGGGTTCATGGCATCTTGTATTCTGGTGCTTCCCAATGCCAAACTGTATATGAGGAAGCTACAATGGTATCTCAAAAATGTGTGGACACAGCACTGCTAGGATCTGGACACTGTCATTCAAATAATACCTTGCATTCAAAAGGAATTTTTGTGGTGGGCTCAGGAATGTCACCTAAACAAGGGACTCTCTGTGACCCGGCCAGAGGCGAGTCAGGTTTTAACGACAGATGCCTCAGACAAAGCTTGGGGAGCTCATCTAAATGGAAAGTGGATACAAGACAAGTGGCCTGCCAGACTACAACATCTACATATCAACATGAAGGAGATGTTAGCAGTCCAGCTTGCATTAATAGCTTTCAAGGATTTACTTCTTCCAGGGCAGGTGTTGATTCTAACAGACAACACAACTGTCATGTGGTACATCAACAAGCAAGGCGGAACACATTCTTATCCTCTATGCAGGCAAGCAATGATTTTGTGGGAGACTGCTCTCAGTTTACAACTAAGTCTACAGGCAAGGTTTCTGCCGAGCACAGAACTCCTTAGCAGATGTGTTAAGCAGACAAATCATGGATCCCCACGGTGGAAACTGGATCTTCATGTATTTCAGAAATTGACAGTGTCCTGGGGAACTCCAGACATAGATCTGTTCGCTTCTCCACTAAACCACCAGCTGCCAAAGTTTTGCACAAAGGTTTCATCCCACAGCTTGGAAAGTGGATGCTCTTTCTTTCAGTTGGAAAAATCTTCATGTGTATGCCTTTCCACCTCTGCCTCTCCTCCCAAAGGTACTTCTGAAGGTCAGACAGGACAAGCCAAGGATGATTTTGATAGCTCCAGATTGGCCTCGACAGCACTGGTACCCTTTACTGAGAAGTCTGGTACGGAAGCCTCCATGGCCGTTGCCTTTGATTCCACATCTGTTGTCCCAGGAGGACAGTCATTTGCTCAATGTCAAACTTCACTCTCTTCACCTAACAGCATGGCATATTCTGTTTTAAACCATAGAGGGTCTCATCTTCCATAACAAGTTTTGAATGTGATTTTGGAAGCTAGAAGGCCTAGTACAAAGAAAGTGTACGCAGATAAATGGAAGAGATTTTTATTTTGGAGTGCAGCTAAGAATTTGGATGTTTCTGAGCCTGATTTAAGTGTGGCTCTTCAATATCTTACTGAGTTATTGGACAAAGGTTTGTCCTTCTCTTCTATTAAGATTCATGCTGCAGCAATTTCAGCTCACTATGATTGTGACCCACCATTGTTTTCTCATCCTTTGTTCGAGCAATTTCTTAGAGGGGCAAAGAATATAAGACCCCCACGACGGGCTCCTACTCCTGCTTGGGATCTCAATTTTGTGTTGGAGAAACTCACTCTACAACCTTTTGAGCCTGCAGCTACTGCTGAGTTGAAATATTTGTCATGGAAGACTGCTTTTTTGTTGGCCATTACCTCTGCAAGAAGGGTTTCTGAATTGCAGGCGCTTATGGCAGTTGAGCCTTTCTTAATTTTCCATAAGGATAGGGTATCTTTACGTACTAATCCTTCCTTTATGCCTAAAGTGGTTTCTAGTGTGGCTTTAAACCAATCTATTCATTTGCCTACTTTTTATGCAAATCCCCAAAATAAAGGGGAAAAGATTTTGCACACTTTAGATGTACACAGGCAGTTGCGATATTATTTGGACAGAACTAAAGGGTTCAGGCAATCTCAGCAGTTATTAGTTTCTTTTGCTTTGTGCTCTCAGGGCAAGCCCGTGTCAAAACAAACTATTTCTAAGTGGATTGGGTTTTGCATTGCTTTCTGTTATTCCCATCATGGCAAAGAGATTCCATCTGGGATTAGGCCTCATTCCACTAGGGCTACTGCCACTTCAACAGCTTTTTTGCGGGGGGTGGCAACTAAGGATATTTTGGAGGCAGCCACTTGGAGTTCAGTGCATACCTTCTCTAGGCATTACCACCTTCCATTGTACTCTAAATCCAGGGCTGGGTTTGCCACTGCTGTGTTGCAGGGCATTCTGGCAGCTCCTGCTTCATTATAGTTTAGCCATCCTCCCTTACCTCTGCTTTGGGATTCTACCCAAGTGTTAGGACTGCAGCAATGTGAGATGAAGAACATAGTACAGTTTTGTACCTACCATAAATGTAGATGTTCGAAGATCCACATTGCTGCAGTCCAATTTACCCTCCCTCCTTCCCCTCTGTAGTTTGAGGTGGCGGTGTGGGTTGGGTTATCCATCTGAGGTATATGGTGTATATTGTGTTTATTGTACATATTGTATATATTGTACATATTCTTGGTGTTAGGCTGGTTGGTTGTTTAGCTGTTGCCTATGGGTTTTGACCTTTTTCTTTAGGGTCTTCTGACATCTGGGGCAAGAAAAGACTGAGGATATGACGTCGGTCATGCGCATTTGTACCCTGACGTTCTGATGTCAGTCAAATGCGCCCTGACCGACGTCAGCCTTATACGCTGATATTCGGGCCGACCGAGGGACAGCGGACTACCCAAGTGTTAGGACTGCAGCTATGTGGATCTTCGAACATCTACATTTATGGTAGGTACAAAACTGTACTTTTTTCCTGGTTGAGTTTTGTGTTGTAAGGTTTCAAAGAACCGTTTAACTTAGAGGTTCTTTGGGGTTTTTTGTCTGTAGTGATAGTTTCCCGCCCTTGCTGTTTTTCGGCTAAGTCTTCTCCTTGGTCTTGGTGTTGAGTAGTTTAGTTAAGATGTCTAAGGATCAAAAGGAACATAAACCTTCGGGTTTTAAGAAATGTTCCAAATGTAACTACAAGATGTCCCATTACGGACGGACATTCCGTGTGTGTGTATTGCCTAGGAACAATTCATTTGCAAGAATCCTGTAGCTTCTGCCACGCCTTCAGTCCGAGGGTGTTACAGGAAAGAAAAAATAAATTTATATAGAAGGGTCTCCTAAAACTGTCGATCTGAATTAGTTAACTTCATTTGTCCATCAACCTATGGGTTATCGGATCCGAGCCGGCAGCTTGCAACAGCTAAGATCCGAGCTCCAAGCTCCTCCCCCTAACCCATAATCCCCATTCTATCCCTTCATGACCTCGGATCTAGTTTGCCTATGTTCTCTCAGCAGCTTGATCAAGCTTCCAGGCGTAGTGGTGTCGATTTTTGTGAGAAAAATCCTTTTTCTTACTTTAAACCGTTATTGTGTGTGTGTGTTAGCTTAGTTTCCCACTAACATTAATGTGTCTTTATCTAGTGTTTAGTTACCCCTTTTTTAGTGTTTTCCTCCCCCTCATGTACGCTTTAGTGTGTGTGTGTGCTTTGGGGCCTAGCAAGTGTGTTTTCTTATAGGTATGGCGGAGGCACCCAAAAACTTCTTTTCAAAGTGTACCGAGTGTGGCCATAAACTGTCCCCAGCAGATGGCCACACTCTGTGCGTTTTATGCCTTGGGGTTGAACATCTCTCCACCGGCTGCACTATTTGCGTAGTGTTCAACCCCAGGGCCCTCAAGGACCGGAGGTCGAAGCTGATTCTGGTGGGACTTCTGCCCCTGGATCTGGTTTCGTCATCCGGTCCTTCTGTGGCACCTGCCGTGGCTGGAACGGCGCCACCTGCTATTCCCCCTCCCCTGGCCGGGACTCAACCTCCCACCTTGGGCCAGGAGGTGAGGGAAACCAGAAAGGAGAAACGCCGGGTAAAGCATCACAAGCGGCGGGCCGAGGCTTCTGCATCGGCCCAGCCAGCCAAAACGGGTTTCTCCTCCTAGGGCCTCAGAGTCTTCTCCTTCCCGGCTCTGATCTCCCCGCTTTTTGCCGGGGCTGGAGGAGGAGGAGACCCAGTCGCCTTCGAGGTCATCATGGTGCCACTCCTGGCCCGCCTCGGTGGCCTCATCAAGGTCTACCCGCAGTATATCAGATGCAGACTTGGACCGGATGATGCGCAGGTTTCTCCAGGCCCAGCTGCAGATGGGAGTGCTCCTGCCTCCCCCCCCCCTCTGGGGGGGAGCTCGACCCCCTTTTTTGCCCAGATTGCTCTTTCTCCGACCCACTACCGGGGTTCGGAGCTGGGGGGACTGTTGGCGCCGATAGTATCGAGAACTTAGGCGCCGATGGCACCTTCGAGTCTGTCAGGTCCATTTTCTTCGGATCCGAGCTCTCGGAGCCGAGAGCTGAGCTTCGGATCTGGAGGTGTCAGTATAGCTTCAGCTCCGCCTCGGTCGGAGCATACTGGTCCTTCGGATCCGACCACGTCGGCGCCGGCTCTGATCCGCATGTCGGATCCGAGGGAGGTTTTGCTGTCTGATATTAGGGAGAGCAGCTCTCCTTCGGCGTTCGATGTCGTGGAGAGGGTTTTGTCAAAGGATTCCAGGCCCCCGGCTTCAACTATGGTTCCACCCTGCACTCCCTCTCAGATGGGTCCGCCTACCATCACCCAGCCCTAGGGACAGCCTGCTCAGACGTCCCAGATAGTTCCATTGCTGGAACATGATGTGGTTGGTGAGGCCTCCTCGGACAGCACCCCCCCCGAGGAGGTTCCTCACAAACGCAAGTGCAAGAGGAGGCACTTGGACTCCCCTGAGTCTTTGACAGAGATTTGGAGGAAGGGGAAGGTTCCCCAAGGTCACCCCCCGAAGACGTCGCCTTCGGAGACATCATGGAGATGCTTCGGATCGGGGGGGTGGTCTGCCCCAAAACCTTCATCTGACGAGTCTGTGTTTCTGGAGGCATTTGAAGCAGGCCCGTCTACCTCTTGGGTGTCCCCTCTCGCCGATCCCCTGGTAGACCTGATTACTACCAGGGTATGGAAAGAACCGGACACTGTGGAGCCCATTCCAAAGAGGCTGGACAAAATTCTCAGCCTCCCTTCAGACAGGTCATGTTGATGCAAGGGAGCCTCGGTAGATGCCATGTTGGTGGCGGCCGCCACCAAAAGGGAACTGGCCCAGGAGAGTTCCTCGGTCCATCCTCCAGACAAGGAGTCTCGGACAATGGACCATCTGGGGAAGCGGGTGTTCGCTTCAGCCACCTTTTCTGTGAGGTCACTAAATTATATGGCACATGTCATACGGCTCCAGTGGGATCTTATCAAAGAATACGCTGGGTCGCTCCCAGAGTCCATGTCGGCAGAGGACAAGAAAGTGTACTCTACCCGAATGGCCACTCTCAAATCTATCTCCAATACCTCTATGCGGTTACTGTCCCATGCCACGGAAGGGGCCGCTAGAGCTAGCGGAGCGGGCGTCGTCCTACGGTGACATGCATGGCTCCGTCATTGTGATTTCGCGGAATCCTTTAAGGCGTCATTCGCAAATGCCCCGTTTGGGTCTGCCCTTTTTGGCCAGACCGTATGCGACACACTGGTCCAGAGCAAAAAAGATGGGAAGATGTTGTCTGCTGTCTGAGTCCGCTTCTCTGCTCCCCAGAGGTCCTTTTCCAGGAACCAAAAGGGACAGAAGAAGAATATGTGGTTCCAGAAGTCTCAACAGTCCCGTTTCGCTCCAGACCACTCGTCCTTCAGAGGCAGAGGAGGACAGGGTGGATGCCACCCCAGAGGCAGAGGGGGCCCGAAGAACTTTGGGTCCAGATAACCTTTCTCTGATCGGCCCATGCACCAACCCTGAGGGGTTACCCGACTGTTCCACTCTGGAGGCAGTCGGGGGGCGTTTCTTGAGACACCTGGCAGCTTGGGAGTCCATTACAACAGATCGCTGGGTGCTTCAGATCATATCCAGAGGCTACGAGATCCCTTTTCTCAATCCCCCTCGCAGTCCCCACAGGCTCCCCGATGTCCCACCCAATCAAAGAGAGGCAGCAGCCAAAGAGATATGCCAGCTGCTAGAAAAAAGAGCAATCCAGCATGTCCCCCCAGACCAGTCCAGGTCAGGCTTTTACTCCAGGTTTTTCTTGGTGCCAAAAAAGACGGGGGAACCTCAGACCAATCCTCTACCTGTCCTTTCTGAACCTGTCAGTAGCCAAAGAAAAGTTCCAGATGGTCACTCTTCAATCCATTCTCCCCCTTTTGCAGGAGAACTACTGGATGTGCTCCATAGACCTCAAGGATGTGTACTACCACATTTTGATGGACAGACGATCCAGGAGGTTTCTCCGCTTCCGGCTGGGAGCCAGCCAGTACCAATTCAGGGTCCTTCCCTTTGATCTCACCACAGCCCCCAGGGTGTTCACCAAAGTGTTAACGGTTGTAGTGGCCCACCTGAGACTCCAGGGAATTCAGGTCTTTCTGTACCTGGACGACCGGCTGCTGACCGCCCCCACCAGGCATCTACTTTGCACTGCCAGGGATTACTTTCTCCATCTAGCTCCCCGGCTGGGCATCACAATAAACATCGAAAAGTCTTCCCTTCTTCCAACTCAAATCCTAGATTTCATCGGAGCCAGATTGAACACCAACCAGCTTCTAGCCTTCTTGACTCCGGACTGGCTACGAACTCTGAAACTCCATGTACTGACCCTTCAGTCCCCAGCTCCCCCGGCGGAATTGGTCCTGAGGGCTCTGGGCTCGATGGCGGCAACCATCAACCTACTACCCATGGTGCGTTTAAACGTGAGAGTTCTTCACCGGACCTTACAAGTGCAGTGGTCTTTGCTGCTATATCCCCTGATCTTCCACGTTCCTCTCAGCAGGGTATGCAGGAAAGCCCTCTTATGGTGGCTCCAGTCCCTGGACCTCGAGAAGGGGCGCCCCTTCTCTGTGTCCCCTCCTCTAGCCACGGTGACCACGGACGCCTCTCGCCTCAGGTGGTGGGGGCACTGCTTGGGCAGGACCGTCCAAGGCACGTGGAACCATTCGGAGACCTCATTGCATATCAGTGTCCTAGAGATGAGAGCGGTGCTTTTGGCGTTGCAAGCACTTCAAAGCCTTCTTCCCTTGGGGACAATTGCGATCCAGACCGACAACATGTCTGTCGTCTGGTATATCATCAAACAGGGGGCAACCAGGTCCTATCCACTTTGTCGGAAGGCCATGAGAGTGTGGGAATGGGCTACTTCCACCAACCACTTTCTCATAGCGACGCACATTCCAGGACGATCCAACATTTTGGCAGACTGAGTCGATCCATCCTGTCACCATACGAGTGGTCTCTGAATCCAAAAGTAGCAAAGCAAATTTTCTCCAAATGGGGTCAACCTCGCTGCGATCTTTTCACCTCTCCTTCGAACACAAAGTGCAGCGACTACTTCACTCTAATTCCGCCACCCGGGGAATCCCCCAGGGACGCTCTGGTGCATGTTTGGCCACACAGTCTACTTTATGCTTACCCTCCTCTGCCCCTGATGCTGAAGTTTCTACAGAAAGCCAGACGGTTGGGGAGCAGAATAATCCTCATTGCCCCATTCTGGCCTCGTCAAGCTTGGTTCCCATATCTATGGTCTCATCTAGTGAATCCCCCATGGATTCTAGATCCCATCCCTGATCTGATTTCTCACCCATCAGGCCTGTCGACCCCGAATCTGGACAACCTCAAGCTCACAGCTTGGTTGATCCAGTTCCAGTGATAGCTAGGACTCCCGGTATCTCGTCCCCTGTCAAGGCTGTTCTAGTAGCCGCTCACAAGCCATCTACTAGAAGAATATACAATAGTAAATGGAAGTGTTTTTCTATTTGGGTGGAGCATCGGAACCTGGATCCCTTTACAGCTCTATTGCCAGCAGTTCTAGACTTTCTGTCAGGGTTATTCGGCCAAGGTGCTAGCTCTTCTACGGTCAAAGTCCAGTTGGCCACAATCTCTCATTATCATGTTGGCAGTGATCTCGGCCCTTTGACTTCGTCCAAATTATGTAATACCTTCCTAAAAGGCACTTTCCTACTAAGACCCCCAGTAAAAGATGCAGTTCCTCCTTGGGATTTAACTCTTGTACTTCAGTCCCTAACAGCTCCTCCTTTTGAGCCTGCAACTGCGGTGGATCTAAAATACTTATCTTGGAAGATGGCTTTTCTTGTTGCCATAACTTCGGCCAGAAGGGTCTCTGAGATTCAAGCCCTTTGCGCCAAGCCACCGTATTTGGTCTTCCACAAAGAGAGAGTCGCTCTCAGGACCAACCCCTCCTTTCTGCCCAAAATTGCATCGGAGTCTAATATCAACCAATCTATTAATCTACCAGTCTTCTTCCCAAATTATCAGAACAAAGGTGAATACAAGTTGCATTCTCTACACGTACATAAGCAGCTAAGATTCTATTTGCACAGGATAGCTGATCACAGGAAATCAGACCAAATTTTTGTATCGTTTGCTAAGTCCTCTTTGGGAAAACCTGCATCAAAGGTCACATTGTCAAGATGGATTTCCCAATGTATTCTTTTGGCATATGAGAGTTTGGGCCGGCCTACACCTCAAGGAGTCCATGCCCCATTCTACCCGATCGATTTCTACCTCTGCGGCTTTTCAATCTAGGGTGTTGTTGGATGACATTTGTTCAGCAGCCACTTGGGCTTCATCTCATACATTTATAAATCACTACAAGTTGGATATTGTTTTCAGAGGGAGAGCATCCTTTGGCTCTGCAGTGCTCCAGAACATCTTTCCATGAGGACCTCCTAAGACTCAGGTAGCTGGGGACTCTGTCCCATAGGTTGATGGACAAATGAAGTTAACTACTTCAGATTTAGAAGTTATGTACTTACCACAACGTTCCATCTGACTATGTAAGCTTAATTTGTCAGCAACCGTCCCTCCTTCCATCCCACTAACCTATATGGATGTTCTAAGGTCTTCTGCTGTCATGGCAGACTATTTTCTGGTTAGAGTAGGGAGGTGGTTCTTGGTATCGTATGGTTTATGGATAGTCAAACTCGATCTGAGGTCAGGAAGGGATAGCAGGGGATTATGGGTTGGGGGAGGAGCTTGGAGCTCGGATCTTAGCTGTTGGAAGCTGCCAGCTCGGATCCGACAACCCATAGGTTGCTGACAAATGAAGCTTACCTACTCAGATGGAATGTTGTGGTAAGTACATAACTTCTAATTTGAGGAGTCTTTAGACTTGACTTCTAGTACCCAGTCTAAGGCTTCAAAGGCGAAGAAAAGATCTCCGGCTCCATCTGTCTCCTCGAAGCCACCGGAGAAAACTTCTAAACTGGACTCTACCTCCTCGGCTCCTCTGTCCTCGGGGCTGCAGGAGACATCTGTTGTGCTGGAATCGACCTCGGCTCCAATTTTATTGAAACCCATTCGGAGCCTGTCTCCCAGTGTTAGACATGGTTCTCCTAATAGGAGATCCCAGTCCCCTTCTCTGTCCTCCAAATCCTCCAGGCTTTCCTATTTTGGATGTCGATAGGGTGGTTCAGAGGCTCCTGCAGTCGCCGGTGTTGGCTAAATTATTTTCGGCTCTGACCCAGTCAGTTCCGGAGCCCATCCCGATGCTTGTGTCGATGGTTCCTCCTCAGAGTACCTTCTTGTCTTCGGAGCTGGAGTGCTCCACTCTGAGTGATGTTCTTGTGCCGACTCCGATACCCCTCAAGGGTTTATCAGTGCCGACGTCTGCTCCAACAATGTTGGCTCCATCCACAGGTTTCGGTACTCTGGTTTCCCCTGTTGGGCCCGAGGGGGATACTTCGGGACATCTGTCAGTTCCAAGCCTCCCCCTCGGCGCATCGGCTCGGGGAACTCTGAGACCGGTCAGTCCTCTGATTCAGGGGGACCCGCCTTCGAGGCCATGAGGAGCGCACTGGCCAGATCTTCAGTTACATCACCCTGATCGGTCATTCTGTCCCCTTCCACCCCGGCTAGAGCTTCTGATGCCCCCCTATCCATAGATGGCGGAGCCCAAAGGCCTGGGGATACCCCGATGAGCAGTCCCCAACTTTCTGAGGCTCCCTCAGAGTCCGTGTCTGAGGAGCCCCCAGAAAGTTGTGCAAGAGGAAGCACATAGGCTCCCAGGACGAGTCTCTCACTTCTGATACCGACCTTGAGGAGTCGGAGGGGTCCCCCAAGTCCTCCTCTGATGACGTCTCTTTCTCCAACATCCTGGAGATATTGAGACAGAGAGGCGACTGGCTGTCCAAAACCCCCTCTGAGGAGGAGTCTGTATTCCACAAGGCCTTTGGGGCTCAACCCTCTGCCTCCGGGGTGTCTCCACCCTTCGACGAACTCCTGGATTTCATTTGTCAAAGGGTGTGGGAGAATCCTGATTTGGTGGACCCTGTGCCCAGAAGGCCCAATAAATTTCTTTCTGCCCCTCCCCTGGGGAAAGAGTTTCTGTCCAAAGGGGTTTCTGTAGATGCCGTGGTGGCGGCAGCCACACAGCAGCAAGTAGCCAAGTCTTCTTCCTCGTTCCATCCTCCTAACAAGGAGTCCAGGAGCATGGACCGATACGGGAAGCGTACCCTCTTGTCAGCGACCTTCACCCTGCGGTCGCTGAACTATCTTTGTCATTTTACTCTGCTCCAGAGAGATCTCCTCAAGAAGTTAGGAGATACTTTAGCGGGTAACGTACCTGAGGCATTAGCGCACATGGTCAACGCCCAGGTGTCTACCCTCAATGCAGTTGTCAACTCGTCCATGAGGCTAATTTCATATGCAGCCGAAGGGGCGAGTAGGGCAGCTAGTTTGGGAGTAGCCCTCAGGATGCAAGCTTGGATGCACCCATGTCATTTCGCGAAGGCCTTCAAGTCTTCCTTCACTGATTCCCCCTTCGATGGGTCCTCTCTTTTTGGGACCAAAGTGAAAGACACCCTCACCAGATGCGAGCAAGAGGGAAAAACCCTGTCTGCCGTAGGGGTCCGTTTTTCCCCTTCCCTCTAGGCCTTACTCCAAGACTCAGAGAGGAGGGAAGATGTGGTTCAAGAAATCACAGAAGTCTTTCCCTGCTGCACAAGGTGAGTCCCCCTTCAGAGGCAGAGGAGGGGGAGGTTATTCTGGAAGATGCCGCCCTAGAGGCAGAGGGGGCCCCCACAACTCGGGAGACCGTGATTCCTTTCGCGCTTCCTCTTAACCCTCGTTCCTGATGTGTTGCCCGACTGTGCTATTCCGGAGCCAGTCGGGGGCCGCATTTCATTGTACCCGGAAACCTGGGAAAGTGTCACCCAGGATCGATGGGTGCTATGAATAGTTTCTGGAGGTTATACCATTCCTTTTTTGTCAGATCCCCCTCCAGTCAAGAGAATCCCGGACGTTCCACCCTGTCAAAGGGATCGCGCAGCATTATCCTCAGATACCAAGAATGATTCAGAAAGCCACATCCTTGGGAAGCAAGATGGTTCTAATTGCCCCACACTGGCCTTGCCAAGTCTGGTTCTCCTTTCTTCATCAGTTCGCGGTGAACAGTCCTTGGATTCTGGACCCAGTTCCAGACCTATTGACACATGTCAGGGCAGTTCCACCCCTCCCTGCGGACCCTCAGGTTGACAGCCTGGCTACTCCACTTCCGTCGTTAGTCAGACTTCGTTTTTCACCTGAGGTGGTACACATTTTATTCTCTTCTCTTAAGTCTTCCACCAGGAAGATTTATTCCAGCAAATGGAAGAGATTTTCCATTTGGGGTCAGACCCAAGGACTTGACCCTTACACAGCCCCAATTCCTGCTGTTTTGGATTTTTTGCCCATGCTCTTTCGGCAAGGTTCTGCCCCTGCTACCATTAAAGTGCAGCTGGCTGCTATTTCTAATTTTCATACCTCCTACGAGCCTTCCCTTATGGCACATAAAATCTGTAAGGCCTTTCTAAAGGGCACCTTGTTACTCCGGCCTCCTGTGTCAGAACTCATCATGCCCTGGGACCTAAACTTTGTTTTGCAAGCCTTGACTTCCCCACCTTTCGAACCGGCTGCCTCCTGTGAGTTAGTTTCTGTCTTGGAAGACTGCTTTCCTAATGGCCATCACATCAGCTAGACGGGTGTCAGAGATTCAAGCTCTGTCCATCAAACCCCCATATTTAGTCTTCCATAAGGACAGGGTTTCTCTTAAACCTAATCTGTCCTTTCTTCCTAAAGTAACATCTACTGTTAATCTCAGTCAGTCTATTGAGCTGCCAGTTTTCTTCCCTCAATTCTCGAACAAAGCAGAGTTTAGATTTCATCAACTGGACGTGCACAGGCAATTACGATTCTACTTACACAGGACAAAACAACTACGAAAAGAAAGTAGAGCAGGATCCTGTATTTCCAAGGTTACAATCTCCAGATGGATTTCAAATTGTATTTCCTTTATTTACTCCTCTGCAGGCAGAAATCTACCGTTCCCTGTCAAGGCTCACTCTACTAGGGCTGTTTCTGTGTCAATAGCTTACCATGCTAGACTTTTTTTGGATGATATTTGTGCTGCAGCCACGTGGGCTTCCCCACACACCTTTATTACTCATTACAAACTGGACGTGGCTTCTAGGGGCCGGGCTTCCTTTGGTTCCACAGTCCTCAGGAGTGTCTTCCTTTGAGCCTCCCAGGATAGAGGTGCTAGGGACGCTGTCCCGTGAGTAAGAATGTAGGCGAGATTGGACTACATAACATCAAGTAGTTATGTACTCACCATAACGTTCGATGTATGTAGTCCATCTCGCCTCACATTCTTACGTACCCTCCCATCTGCCCCCTTCTTGGAGGATTTGGAGGCTGGAATTGGCGTTTGAGTACCCTTCAATGATGGTAGATGTTCTTCATCTCACATTGCTGCAGTCCTAACACTTGGGTAGTCCGCTGTCCTCGGTCGGCCCGAATACCAAAGTATAAGGCTGACGTCGGTCAAGGCGCATTAGTCTGACGTCAGGACGTCAGGGTACAAATGCGCATGACCGACGTCATATCCTCAGTCTTTTTTGCCGCATGGTCCGATGCAGAAGCAGCGTTGCAAGTGCAGGTTGGCGTTCTGAGATTTTCCGAAGTCGGAGTTTCAGACCGAATCCAAGTTGGCTAAGTACCCCGTTGGGGAATATTTTGGTTTTTTCTTGCCTCAGTATTTTACCGGATGTCAGAAAAAGTGAATAACTGTATTTCTTGTGGGAAACAGATACCTCATAGGGATTACCATACATTGTGTATACCTTGCTTAGGGCCTGAGCACGACGTTGTTGGCTGTCGCTCTTGTGCTAGATTTAACAAACGCACTATAAAGAGGAGATTAGATTGTGCCAGGTTAGTTTTTGGGGAGCGGTGTAATTATAAAATGCCGCCGGATGCTCCGGCCCGCTTCGTCTAAAAAGCGCAAGGACAAAACAGCAAAGCCTAGGCTGGAAGAACCGTCCGTACCGGACGTCGGTTCTTTAGAGGGCTCGGTGGAGCCAGAGGTTCAGGCAGAAGTTTCTTTGGAGTCACAGGGAGAGACTTTATTACTGCAAGATGTAACCTCTCAGGAGGTAGGCCAGGCGGAAGGGGCTTCTCAGGTAGCTGTTCTTCCCTCCCTTCCTAAGGTGGTTAGGCCCTCCCCTGCTGTTTCTAAGGCTTCTCCCAGGGGCAGGCCAAGTTCTGTTTCAGGTGGTACCCCTAGTTCTTCAGGGTCTGTGCCTAAGAAACATATGCTTAGGATGGCAGAAGATTTGATTACAATGATTAGAGGTTCTATGCCCCCTCCTGATAAGAGGCCTAGGGTGGAACCTGAGCTTGGGAGTTTTGAGCAGGATTCGGATGATTCTGAGTCTTCGGCTGAAGACTTGCAGGAGTATTCTCCTTATTCTGATTCTGATGTGGATGATTCTACTCCTTCTGCTTCTCCTCCTGAAGATTTTTCTTTTTCAGAGACTCTTCATTCCATGAGGGAGCATTTTAAATGGGAAGGTCAGGATTTCTCTGATTCCAGGAAAAGGCTTAGGGAATTTCTGTTTTTACCCCAGCATAGGCCTTTAGCTATACCTCCTGTTCTGGACGTGGTGGAAGATGTTTTTGCAGAGGCTTCTCTGAACCCTGATTCTTTGCCCCCTGCTCCAGTTAAACCGGATAGATATTATAGGGTGCCTGAAGCTCATAAGTATCTGTTTAAGAGTCCTAGGGCAGACCCAGAAACTGTTTCTCAGGGGCCTAAAGGGGTTAAGGCTTCAGTTGTTAAAAATCCTGTTCCTCCTGATAAAGAGGCAAGGGCCTTGGATAGATGGGGAAAGAAAGTGTATACTTCTTCCACTTTAGCCATGAGGGCTTTGAACTGCCAGTTTCACATGTTGAAATACCAAAATTATCTCCTTTCACAATTAAAGTCTAAGGTAGATGCTCTGGCGGAAGGTATTGAGTGTAAAGAGTTGCAAGATTTAGTTCATGTTTCTGAACAGGTGGGTAAGCATTCTTTGCAATGTGGTTTTGATGCTGTACAGGCCTCTTCGAGGGTGGCTGCCACTGGTTCGGTTCTTCGCAGGCACGCCTGGCTGAGGGATCAGAATTTAGCTGAGCATGTTAAGACAAGGATTTTAGATGCTCCTTTACAATCTGATGTGTTGTTTGGTTCGCCTGTGGAAGCAGTTTTAAAGAAAATGGAAGACAAGGCTAAGTCTATGCAGACTGTTAAAGATTTTTTGCAGGTACAGCCTCCAAAGTTTAGTAGAAATTGGCCTACCAAGGGGTGGACATATCCTTCTTATGATTCCCAGTCTAGGGGTAGGTCTAGACGTGGTAGGGGCAGAGCTCAAGGTTCTTTTAGGCCTAGAACAGGGAGTTCACCTGCTCAGTCTTCTGGTGAGGGCAGGGTCAGTCCTTTCGTAAACAAACCCAATGACCTGCCCTTTCAGCTGCCAGAATCTTCTCGTCTGGCAGCACCTTTGGGAGGAAGGTTGGCACTTTTCAAAGAAAACTGGAGTTTAATTACCCAAGACAGATGGGTATTGGATATCATTCACCACGGTTACAGGTTTTACTTCCATACCTTGCCTCCTTTCAAAGGCATGCCAGACATTCCTCCTCAACAAAGAAAAGAGGCTCACAAGCAAATTTCTCTGTTACTCCAAATAGGGGCCATTCAGCCGGTTCCTTTGCCAGAAAGGGGCCTAGGATTTTATTCTCGCCGGTTCCTAGTACCAAAAAAGGGGAACACGTGGAGACCAATTTTGGATTTATCCATCCTCAACACTTATCTGGACATTCCCAAGTTCAAAATGTTGACGTTACAACAGCTTTTACCTCTGCTGGGCAAAGATCACTGGATGGTAACTTTGGATCTCAAGGAGGCTTACCTTCATGTTCCTATCAGACTAATATGCAGGAAGTATCTGCGTTTTCGAGCTGGAAATTCTCATTATCAGTTCTCTGCATTGCCCTTTGGCTTATCTACTGCCCAGAGTATTTACAAAAGTTCTGGCTCCAGTGATAGCCTTCTTCAGGCTAAAAGGAATACAAATCTATCCTTATTTGGACGATTGCCTGATTCTGGCTCAAGGAAAGGACGTGCTTCTTCAACATTTGGAATATGTGATAGCAGTGCTAAGATGCCTAGGGTATTCTGTGAACGAAATAAAGTCCAGTCTAGTACCCTCTCAAGACATGTGCTTTCTGGGTGTGAGACTGAATACAGCAACCCAGATGGCCTTTTAACCCCGGACAAACAAAAGAATCTGTCTCTTTACTTCCATCAACTATCTCATCAGTCCGGGCTGACTGCAAGGACAGTCCTTCAAGCCTTAGGGTTCATGGCATCTTGTATTCTGGTGCTTCCCAATGCCAAACTGCATATGAGGAAGCTGCAATGGTATCTCAAAAATGTATGGTCACAGCACTGCCAGGATTTGGACACTGTCATTCAAATAATACCTTGCATTCAAAAGGAATTTTTGTGGTGGGCTCGGGAATGTCACCTAAACAAGGGACTCTCTGTGACCCGGCCAGAGGCGAGTCAGATTCTAACGACAGATGCCTCAGACACAGCTTGGGGAGCTCATCTGAATGGAAAGTGGATACAAGACAAGTGGCCTGCCAGACTACAGCATCTTCATATCAACATGAAAGAAATGTTAGCTGTCCAGTTTGCTTTAATGGCTTTCAAGGATTTACTTCTTCCAGGGCAGGTGTTGATTCTAACAGACAACACAACTGTCATGTGGTACATCAACAAACAAGGGGGAACACATTCATATCCTCTATGCAGGCAGGCAATGATTTTGTGGGAGACTGCGTTAAGCTTGCAGCTGAATCTTCAAGCAAGGTTTCTGCCGGGAGCACAGAACTCCTTAGCAGATGTGTTAAGCAGGCAAATCATGGATCCCCACGAGTGGAAACTGGATCTTCATGTATTTCAAAAATTGACAGTGTCATGGGGAACTCCAGACATAGATCTGTTCGCTTCTCCACTAAACCACCAGCTGCCAAAGTTTTGCACAAAAAGGTTTCATTACACAGCTTGGAAAGTGGATGCTCTTTCTTTCAGTTGGAAAAATCTTCATGTATATGCCTTTCCTCCTCTGCCTCTCCTCCCAAAGGTACTCCTAAAGGTCAGACAAGACAAGCCAAGGATGATTTTGATAGCTCCAGATTGGCCTCGGCAGCACTGGTACCCATTGCTGAGGAGTCTGGTAAGGAAGCCTCCATGGCCCTTACCTTTGATTCCACACCTATTGTCTCAGAAGGACGGGCATCTACTCAATGTCAAGCTTCACTCTCTTCATCTAACAGCCTGGCATATTCTGTTTTGAACCATAGCAGGTCTCAACTTCCGCAACAAGTTTTGAATGTGATTATGGAAGCTAGGAGACCTAGTACAAGGAAAGTGTACGCAGACAAATGGAAGAGATTTTTTATTTGGAGTGCAGCAAAGAATTTGGATGTTTCAGAGCCTAATTTGAGTGTGGCTCTTCAATATCTTACTGAGTTATTGGACAAAGGTTTGTCTTTCTCTTCCATTAAGATTCATGCTGCAGCAATTTCAGCTCACTATGATTGTGACCCACCGTTGTTTTCTCATCCTTTGTTCAAGCAATTTCTTAGAGGGGCAAAGAATATAAGACCCCCACGTAGAGCTCCTACTCCTGCTTGGGACCTCAATTTTGTGTTGGAGAAACTCACTCTACAACCTTTTGAGCCTGCAGCTACTGCTGAATTGAAATATTTGTCATGGAAGACTGCTTTTCTGTTAGCCATTACCTCTGCAAGAAGCGTGTCTGAATTGCAGGCCCTTATGGCGGTTGAGCCTTTCTTGATTTTCATAAGGATAGGGTATCTTTACGTACTAATCCTTCCTTTATGCCTAAAGTGGTTTCTAGTGTGGCTTTAAACCAAACTATTCATCTGCCCACTTTTTATGCAAATCCCCAAAATAAGGGGGAAAAGATTTTGCACACTTTAGATGTACACAGGCAGTTGCGTTATTATTTAAGCAGGACTAAGAATTTTAGGCAGTCTCAGCAGTTGTTTGTTTCTTTTGCTTTGAGTTCTCAGGGCAAGCCTGTGTCAAAACAAACTATTTCTAAGTGGATTGGGTTTTGCATTTCTTTCTGTTACTCCCATCATGGCAAAGAGATTCCAGCTGGGATTAGGCCTCATTCCACTAGGGCTACTGCCACTTCAACAGCATTTCTAAGGGGGGTGGCTACTAAGGATATTTTGGAGGCAGCTACTTGGAGTTCAGTGCATACTTTTTCTAAGCATTACCACCTTCCCCTCTACTCTAAATCTAGGGCTGGGTTTGCCACTGCTATTTTGCAGGGCATGTTAGCAGCTCCTGCTTCTTTGTGATTTGCCATCCTCCCTTACCTCTGCTTTGGGATTCTACCCAAGTGTTAGGACTGCAGCAATGTGAGATGAAGAACATAGTACAGTTTTGTACCTACCATAAATGTAGATGTTCGAAGATCCACATTGCTGCAGTCCAATTTACCCTCCCTCCTACCCCTCTGTGTTTAGGGGTGGTTGTATGGGTTGGGTTGTACTTTTGTAAATTTGTATATATTGTACATATATTTGGTGCAGGGGTGTTGGGTGTGTTGTTGTTTTTTGGTTTTGGCCTTACCTTTTTAGGGTCTTCTGACATCTGGGGCAAGAAAAGACTGAGGATATGACGTCGGTCATGCGCATTTGTACCCTGACGTCCTGACGTCAGACTAATGCGCCTTGACCGACGTCAGCCTTATACTTTGGTATTCGGGCCGACCGAGGACAGCGGACTACCCAAGTGTTAGGACTGCAGCAATGTGGATCTTCGAACATCTACATTTATGGTAGGTACAAAACTGTACTTTTTTTCTTATTCCCCTTGATAGTGTTCTACTGTAGTGGGTTATTGTTATGCATGAGGTGTGATTGTGGGTTGGCAGCAAACTAGATCTGGGGCTATGGAGCAGTGCAACATGGGATACCTGTTTAACCCAGCCAATAAGAGACTTCATGCTAGAAAATAAAAGTTGGCCAAGTCGGTGCCGATATTCGGCTCCGAACCCGTGAGTAAGAATGTGAGGTGAGATGGACTACATACATCGAACGTTATGGTGAGTACATAACTTCTTGTTACTCTCATTCCCTGCCTGCAAACAGGAGTTTCGATGGTGTGCAAAGGCTTGTCACCGAAACAAGGGACAGCCGTTCACATTACCCCCAGCCAGGCAGACACTAACAGAGGATGCATCAGATTATGCCTGGGGGGGGGGCCCACATGGCAGGAAGATGCCTTCAAGGAGCATGGACCGCAAACCAAATGCATCTACATATCAATCAAAAAGAAATGCTAGCTGTTCAAAATGCCCTGACAGCCTTCAAGGATCTACTTCATCCAGGACAACTACTGATAAAGACAGACAACACCACAGGCATGTGGTATATAAGTAAGCAGGGGAGCACACATTCTTACCCCCTTTGCAGACTAGCCATGACTTTGTGGGACACGGCATTGACTTACCAAGTACATCTGCAGTCACAATTCCTGCCAGGAAGGAAAAATGTTCTGGCAGACGAACTAAGCAGAAACCTCATGGATCCCCACGAGTGGCAGCTGGATCCACAAGTCTTCAGCATGGTAACAAGGAAATGGGGATGCCCAGACATAGATCTATTTGCCTCCCCTCACAACTACCAACTAAAGAGATTCTGCACAAGGATTCATCACAGACAAGCATGGAAAGTGGACGGCCCTATCCTTCAGCTGGAAAAACCTATCAGTATATGCCTTTCCCCCTCTGCCTTTCCTCCCCAAGGTACTCCTAAAGGTCAGACAGGAGAAGCCAAAGATGATACTGATTGCACCAGACTGGCCCCGCCAGCACTGGTACCCAGTATTAAGGAGCTTGTCTCAATGCCCAGCTTGGACCTTACCTCAAATACCGAATCTACTGTCCCAGCAAAACAGTCAGATCTTGCACAGCCAACTCAGGACTTTAAACCTGGCAGCATGGCGAATAATGCAGTCATACAAAACACACCTCTCAGCAAAGCTGTGATGGATGTCATTTTGGAAGCCAGAAGGCCTAGTACTAGAAAATCTTATGCTGGAAAATGGAAGAGATTCTGTGCTTGGAACCAGGTACAAGGAACAGATACAGCTGTGCCAAATATTCCACAGATTTTACAATACTTAACTGAGATGCTGGACAATGGCCTAACTTTCTCATCTATTAAAATTCATGCCTCTGCCATTTCAGCTCATTACAATGCAAAGCCACCAATCTTTTCTCATCCCTTATTAAAACAGTACCTCAGAGGAGCCAAAAATGTAAGGCCTCCAAGGAGATCACCAGTGCCTGCATGGGACCTCAACTATATCTTGGAAAAACTCATCCTGCCTCCTTTTGAGCCAGCTACTACTGCTGATATAAAGCTTTTATCTTGGAAAACAGCTCTGCTCCTAGCAATAACTTCTGCAAGACAAGTTTCAGAGCTACAGGCACTCATGGCTGTGGAACTTTTTATCATTTTTTATCCGGACAGGGTCTCCCGGAGGACAAACCCAACATTTATGCCTAAAGTGGTGTCCAGTGTGGCTCCTGACCAAACCATTCATATGCCAACTTTTTATCCTAATCCACAGAACAAGGGGGAAAGAATTCTGCATTCTTTGGGCGTACACAGACAGCTTAGATTCTACTTGGATAGAACCAAAGTTTTCAGAAAGAGCAATTACTAGTGGCATATGCTGCAGGATCACAAGGAAAGGCTATCTCAAATCAGACTATTTCAAAGTGGATAGGCCACTGTATTAGTTTCTGCTACTTATACCATGGCAAACCAGTGCCTAAGGGCATTAGGCCACATTCCACCAAAGCTGCAGCCACTTCAGCAGCCTTTCTCAGGGGAGTACCAACCAAGGAAATTTTAGAGGCAGCTACTTGGAGTTCAGTGCACACTTTTACAAATTACCATCATCTGCCACTCTACTCTAAATCCAGGGCAGGCTTTGCCACTGCAGTTCTGCAGGGTCTCATAGCCGCTCCTAACGTGTTTAGCTCCAGCCTCCCAATCGTAGCTTTGGGAATCTATCCAAATGTAATGACTGCAACAGTGAAACACGAAGAACATAGTACAGTTGTGTACACTTACCATAAATGTAGATGTTGGTGTATTCACTGTTTCAGTCCAGGTTACCCACCTGCCATCCCCCCTTTTCTTCTGATGGAATCGATCTTTCCTTCTCTGATTTATACAACTCTATGTGGTGTATTTGCTTGTGGATGAAGGTAAAGTTTATATTGCTGCTTGTAACTTTATATATACATATAAATTTTGGCTACCCTTTTAGGGGGGCACCTGACATCTGGGGCAAGAAAAACTAAAGAAAATGGTGTCTGCTGCTGCTTTTATACCCCTGACGACAGCCGACACAGGATCCAAGACTTTGGAATTCAGGCCGACTGAGAGCAACCTGCCAGCAGGATTACCCAAATGTAATGACTGCAACAGTGAATACACATCTACATTTATGGTAAGTGTACACAACTGTACTTTCCCTGTCACTGTAAAAATTATACAGAGTGTTACTACTTTGAGGTTTCTTTGGCCTTAGTTTTGTTTGTCTTTTCGGCTTTTCCCGGTTAGGGATCGCCACAGTGGAACTCCGGTCCGCTAATGATTGGCAGTCGATTTTTATGGCAAGTATATGCCGTTTGACCTTTTAAATTTCACCTCTTCCACTAAGGATTCGACCAAGTCTTTAGGATAGTTCCGATTAAGAAACATGTTCATAAGTTTTTCACATTCTAGATGGAAATAGTCTTCTAATGTCACTATTATAGCTGCCCTTAACCAACTGTCCCTTAACTACCGATCTCGTTTGGTGGTAAGGGTGGCAGCTAGAAAAGTGTAAAAAAAGAATTCAAATAGGTGTTTTTCATGTGTATTTTAGCCAAATAACACTCGTTATCTTTACTGAGCTTAATGTCCAAATAGTCGATCGTTGTTTCATTAAACCTAAACGTGAACTTAAGGAAGTCAGTGGAGTTGTTAAGGTCATTAATGAATTCATTGGCTTTTATTAGGTCCCCCTTGAATAAAATAAAAATATCGTCAAGGTATCTAGTATAAAGACCATCCTTTCCATAATGTCCGTTCTTTTGAAAATGAACTCGTTCTCCCAGTAGGCCATGACAAGATTTGCTAAGCTGGCTCCACACGGGGAACTCATAGCGACGCCTATTTTTTGAAGATAGTATTCATTGTTGGAAGAGAAAATAATTATTTGTACGAATTATGTCAAGTAATTCTTTGACTAAATAGATTTCAGAATGCTGGGCTCCCCTCAGTTTTAACATAAGGTGTACCCACTCCACCCCTTCTTGATGTGGTATAGAAGTGTAAAGGTCCTTAACGTCTGTTGTCAAGAAATTTTGATCTTTATCAAATTCAAGATTGTTGATCTTTTCTAAGAAGAACCAAGAGTCTTTACATATCTGCCATTCAAATTGTAAGTATTTCTGTAAATTTGTTTCTACCTCTCTTGCACAAGGATAAGTGATAGAGTTACGTGCATCAATTAGGGGTCTCATTGGTGGGTTAGTCAAGTCTTTGTGGACTTTAGGGATACAGAATAATGTTGGTGTTCTGGGAAAAGGCAAGGTCATATAGTTTACTAAATCCAAGAATACTTTAGCCTCAATAAATAGGTAATTCAGGTACCCCCTTAATATGGTTGTAGGCCGAATTCATCTCATTGAGGGAAACTTTGACATAAGCTTGACTTTCTAACATAATTTTCATTCGGATGACATAGTCTGTCCGATCCATGATGGTCAAACCACACCACCCTTGTCTGGCTTAATTATCCTCACATCTGCTGATCTCCATAAGTTAAGACCCTGTCGATCTTCGTTGATGACATTATAGTCAACTGTTTGGTGAGGGAAAAAAACCTTGCTTGTACGTATTAGTTTTATTGTAAGCCAAAGACCTTAAGTCCAATTCACAAATGTTTTCAAATAGTAGTAAAGTTGGGTGTAAGGGTAGGTTGTATGTACTGGGGGCATTAAAGAGGTTGTGTGCTGTATACAGCATTACCCAACAACACAGATAAATTAAGTTTCCTAACCAGCAATTTCAGATCCACAGTTGTTCTAGCCACATTCAAATGTTGGGTTGGAACAAAAGTGTATCCTTTAGATAAAGTATTCAACAGGATTGGATCTAGCTCGACTGATGAGTAATTGAAAATTTTAAAATCGCCAGAAGAGTTTGTGAAAACAGTCAGGGTGTTCATTTGATGTTGACGCCTCCATTGATCATTCCTCTGTTTGTTCTTCGTTTTCTGGAATTGTTTCTGTTTTTGTTTTTGTATAGCCCCTGTTGTATTCACCAAATGAAAATTTTGATTATTATGCCCATTGTTAACTACCACATTGTTAGTAGTATTGTTAGCTGTATTAGCTAAGATGTCCTTCATGGATGCATCTGCAGTCATAACAACTGGTTGTCCTGTCGTCAGGCAGCCCTTCAGTCGGCCGGATTCCAAAGTCCGGGTCCGGCTTCGGCTGATGTCGCACTTCACCCGACGTCATCTCTGTTGGTCTTCGGGTATATAAGCATCAGCCGACGCCATTTTCTTCAGTCTTTCTTGCCGCGGGCCAAGCAGAAGCTGTTCGCAAGTGCCGGTCGGTCGGATCCAGAGATTACTTCTACCGAATACTACTCAAGACTTCTAAAGCTAAGTACCCGTTGGGGACTCTTTCTTGCCTCAGCCGATGTCAGAAAAAGTTAATAATTGTTTAACCTGTGGGAAACAAATACCTCATAAAGATTTCCACTCTTACTGCCTGCCCTGTTTAGGCCCAGCCCACAACGTAGCAGCCTGTTCGTCCTGTGCTTCTTTCAACCGACGAACGCTTAGACGTCGGTCAGAGTTTGCAGAACAGTTTTTCGGTTCTGACTTTGCGTACATTATGCCGCCGGACCCTCCGACTTCGCATTCTGCCAAAACGCAAAGAAAAGACCGACATCGCGGTCCGCGGTTTTGGCCGAAACCATGGTTAAGCAAATCGCGAGTGTCTCGGTTTCGGCCGAAACCGAGAAAACTGATCAAACTACACCTGAAACTATCACTACAACTGAGGTCCCTGCTAACACTCTTGAATCGGCCTCAGAAATTTTACCCACTACGGTGCTTACCACTGATTTATCAGACACCATTCCCTTGGATGTCTCTACCCCAGCACGTGGTGCTGCTAGGCCTCCAGCAGCCATGTCCATTAAGGCCTTCGCCAGGGCTAAAGCAGCCAAGACTACTAAAACAGTGCCTGTTAAACCCCCCTCCACCAGGCCCTCTGCCAGTTCTCAAATGCTTACCTTGGCAGAAGATTTAATTTCATTAATTAGAGGATCTCAATCTCACCCAGACAGGGGCGCTCAGCCCCAGAAAAGAGACCTAGGGCAGAGCCCCTGAGCCAGTGTCCTCTGATGATTCTGCTGATGAATCAGACATAACTGACCAGCCAGAGGCTCCTTTCTCCAATTTTGAAGATTCTGATGCTGAAGAATCCATTCCAGCTGCTTCCTCCAGAAGAATTCTCCTTTGGGGAAACCTTGCATGCCATGCGAGAACAGTTCCAATGGCAGCAACAGGATTTTTCAGACTCCAGAAAAGACTTAGGACTTTTTGCACCTACCACAGCACAGGCCCTTAGCTATCCCTCCTGTTCTCTCTGTGGTGGATGATGCTTTCAATGATGCCTGCTCCGCTCCAGATTCTTTACCCCAGCCCCTGCCAAACCAGACAGATTTTACAGGGTGCCAGATACTCATCACCACCTCTACAAGGCCCTTCTTGCAGACCCGAAACTATATCCCAGGGTCCCAAGGCAGTAGCAGCGACCATAGCTAAAACCCTGTTCCTTCTGAAAGGGAAGCAAGGTCATTAGACAGATGGGGTAAAAGGTTTACACTTCAGCCACTCTTTCAGCTAGAGCTTTAAATTGTCAGTTTCACATGATACAATACCAAGAGTTTATGCTTGATCAGTTAACTAAAAAGCTAACCACTGATGAATCTCTTGATAAGAATTATGTATTAGAAATGGTAAATAACATACAGCAGGTTAGTAACCATTCTTTAAAATGTGGCTATGATGCACTGGGGGCTTCATTTAGATCAGCCATGACTGGCACAGTAATTAGAAGGCATGCATGGCTAAAGGAGCAAGCTTTACCGGATCATGTTAAATCTAAATTGCTTGATGCTCCTATGGATAAATCAAGTTTGTTTGGTACTCCTGCCCAGCAGGTTATGAAGAAAATGGAAGAAAAGGCAAAATCAGTCCAGACAGTTAAAGAATTCTTGCAGGTTCAACCCCCAAGGTTTAGCAGGAACTGGCCTGCCAAAAATGGGTCCTTTCCTGACTCCACAAGACCTCAAAGGGGCAGGAATAGACGTTCCAGAGGCAGAAACCAAATCCAGAGGAGGTGCCTACAGAGGACGACAGTGGCAAGGTAACAACAGAGGCACAGAATCAACACCTGCCTCTACATCAACACAGCCACAGTGACTTAAACCTAAATCCGCCAACCAGGGAACAAATAGCAGCTCCTCTAGGCGGAAAGCTAACCTTATTTTCAAAAAACTGGCACCACATAACAAAGGACAGGTGGATTTTACGAACCATAGATCAAGGTTACCGGTTCCACTTCCACACTTTACCAGTCAAAAGTGGAATGCCAAACCTACCTCCAAATCAAAAAACAGAGGCTCTACAGCAGATAATGGAATTAGCAAACATGAGAGCTGTGGAAAAAGTGCCAACAGCAGAGCAAGGAAAGGGGTTCTACTCCAGAATATTCCTAGTTCCAAGAAAGGAAAAAAGTTGGAGACCAATTCTAGACCTGTCTACCCTAAATACTTACCTCATTGTCCCAAAATTCAAAATGCTGACCCTACAGCAACTTCTTCCCATGCTGGGCAAGGAGTGTTGGCTGGTAACTCTAGATCTCAAGGAGGCATACCTGCACGACCCCATTCGACCTATCTGTAGAAGATACCTCAGATTTCTTGCAGGATCAGAGCACTATCAATTCTCAGCATTGCCCTTTGGCTTATCTACTGCGCCCAGAGTATTCACAAAATGCCTGGCATCAGTAATCGCCCATTGCAGACTACAGGGAATTCAAATTTATCCATACCTGGACGACTGTCTGATACAAGGGGACAACAAAAGCAAGCTGACAACAGATTTACAAAGGGTCATTTACTTGCTTCAAGCACTGGGATACACAGTCAATTTACAAAAGTCAAGGCTGATACCATCCCAGACAAGGACTTTCCTGGGAGCGGAATTGGACACAGTAAGACAAATGGCATTCCTAACTACAGAAAAACAAAAGAACTCCTCTTTACTTCTTGGCACTAACAAATCTGAACAAGTTAACAGCAAGAAAGGTACTGCAGGCCTTGGGTTTCATGGCATCATGCATAATCTTGGTTCCATTTGCCAGACTACATATGAGAAAGCTTCAGTGGTACCTAAAGAATTTATGGTCCCAACACAGACACAGCCTAGAAACGGAAATCCCACTAATACCATGCTTAAAACAGGAGTTCCTATGGTGGGCTCACGCATGCCAGTCAAACCCAGGCCTGCCCTTTCGCAAAAGTCAAGCAAGCCAGACCATCACAACAGATGCTTCAGACCTAGGATGGGGGGCACATATGCTGGACAAATGCGTGCAAGGATTGTGGACACAGGATCAACTTCACCTGCACATCAACCTAAAAGAAATGCTGGCAGTAAAACTGGCAATCCAAAAGTTCAGACCATTTCTCAAGGAAGGCCAGTTGATGATAAGGACAGACAACACCACAGTCATGTGGTACATCAACAAGCAGGGAGGCACTCATTCCTACCCCTATGCAGAATGACTTTGGAACTGTGGACCCTGGCACTCAGCTACAACATCCAGTTACAGGCAATATTTGTACCAGGAAAAGAAAACTCTAGCAGATATGTTAAGCAGGACTACATCGGATGTCCACGAATGGCAGCTGCACCCGGACATCTTCAAGACCATCTCAAGAAATGGGGAATGCCTCAGATAGATCTATTCGCATCACCTCTCAATCACCAGCTCAAAAATTCTGCACAAGGACATTCCACCCACTAGCATGGAAAGTGGACTCGCTCTCCTTCAGCTGGAAAGGACTAACAGCATATGCATTCCCACCTCTTCCCTTGATACACAAAGTATTACTAAAAATCAAGGAGGAACGTCCAAGGATAATCCTGATAGCTCCAAACTGGCCAAGACAGCATTGGTACCCACTGCTGAGGAACATGTCTCGGAACAATATGTGGCCAATACCCCTGATGCCTTTGATGCTAACTCAGAACAACTACAGCACCATGCATCCAAACCTAAAAACGTTACAACTGACTGCATGGAACATCACATAGCAGCTGCTAATCCACAGCTTTCACAAAGAGTTAAAGACATTATTCTTGAAGCACGCAGGCCTTCAACAAGAAGAAACTATGCTGGGAAATGGAAAAGGTTTGTCATTTGGAGCTCAGAAAGAGGTAAAGATGTATCAAACATAGATATGCCCAACATTCTGGAGTATCTGGCCGAACTACTTCATTCAGGCCTGTCCTATTCCTCCAAGATTCATGCATCAGCTATTTCAGCAGAATACAGCTTTGATCCACCTGTTTTTTCACACCCTTTGCTCAGACAGTTCCTCAGAGGAATCAAGAATGTAAAACCTCCAAGGAAACCACCATTACCAGCCTGGGACTTGAACTTTGTGCTAGAAAAATTGACTCTATCACCTTTTGAACCAGCAGCAACAGCAGACCTGCAACACCTGTCATGGAAAACTGCTTTCCTACTGGCAATTACTTCAGCAAGGAGGGTTTCAGAACTACAGGCCTTAATGGCAGTGCAAACCTTTCTAATCTTCCACCAAGATAGAGTGTCCATGAGGACTAACCCTACATTTATGCCTAAGGTGGTATCCAGAGTGTCCTTAAACCAGGCAATCCACCTACCTACCTTCTTTCCCAACCCACAAAACAGAGGGGAAAGAATACTGCATACCTTGGATGTACATAGACAGCTACACTACTACTTGGACAGAACAAAAAATAGCAGAAAGACTGACCAACTTTTCGTAGCCTATGCAACAGGAAGGGAAGGAAAAGCTATTTCCAAGCAGACAATCTCCAAATGGATAGGAAATTGCATACGATTCTGTTACTCCTTCCATGGAAAGCAAATTCCACAGAACATAAGACCTCATTCTACAAGGGCAACAGCCACTACCACAGCCTTCTTACGAGGAGTGGCTACCAAAGACATTATTGAGGCGGCTACTTGGACCTCCGTGCATACATTTGCCAAGCATTATAATTTACCTCTATATTCCAGATCCCGAGCAGGGTTTGCCACTGCTGTTCTGCAAGGGATCCTAAACACACCATAATCTACCTTTATCCTCCTCCCTAGTTGGCTATGGTATTCTACCCAGTTGTTATGACTGCAGATGCATCCATGAAGGACATAGTACAGTTTTGTACCTACCATAAATGTAGATGTCCGAATTGGATAGCATCTGCAGTCAGGATTACCCTCCCTCCTTCCCTCTGTGGTACTCCTAGGGTGTTTACCCTTCTAATAGCTAGCTAGTGGGGGGACTTCTTTCATGGTGTATTTGTTTGTATTTATGTACATACATGCTTATTTTTGTGTTTACCTCTATCTTTTGGAAACATTGGCATCTATCCAAAATTTTTAG
Organism: Protopterus annectens; assembly: GCF_019279795.1. Lineage (NCBI taxonomy): Eukaryota > Metazoa > Chordata > Ceratodontiformes > Protopteridae > Protopterus > Protopterus annectens. The sequence goes on from NC_056733.1 coordinate 193,703,153, forward strand.
CCTTCTAGAGGGCTTCTGGCATCTGGGGCAAGAAACACTGAAGAAAATGGCGTCGGCTGATGCTTATATACCCGAAGACCAACAGAGATGACGTTGGGTGAAGTGCGACATCAGCCGAAGCCGGACCCGGACTTTGGAATCCGGCCGACTGAAGGGCTGCCTGACGACAGGACAACCAGTTGTTATGACTGCAGATGCTATCCAATTCGGACATCTACATTTATGGTAGGTACAAAACTGTACTTTACAGATATGTTTGTTCCATTTTAATGGGCTTGAATTGTCCACGTTGTTATTAGATACTCCCCGATTGTCCAAGGTTTGCCTTCCTTTGTTTAAAGTAGAAGGATGACCGTCAGGTTATTTGTACCCTCATGAAGTAAATTCCAAGTTTGTGAGGGTGGAGGACATGGGTAAGCTGTACCTTGTTCATAAGCTCTTAAGTCCTGCTGGAGTTTTTTTACATTTAGTATTCTTGAGTTTTTAGATTAGCATCACTTTATGTATTACAAGTAACAAGATTCTTAATGCCGTTCTATTGTATGCCAAACTGTTTTTTAAAAAGTATCAGTAGTTAGTGTCTGGGTTGTTTTAAGAGTACTTTATTTATGACGTATAGGCTGTTATACTGTTTGATTGGTTTGCCAATATCACATGCTTCTTTTTATGCGTGTTATTTTAATTGCTAAATATGAGTTTTTATCTGAAGAATTTTATTTAAATAAACGAAAAGTGCTTAATAAAAACTACATTCTTTTCTACTCCGTGCTGAGTTCTCTGGTTTTTTACTTATAGAGAAAGTTCAGAAATATTTTACCAAGCAGGTATGGTTGTTTAGAAAGATAAGGTGACTGAGAGCATTAAAACTTTATTCACTGCACAATTGAATGTATAGTGTGAACTGATAGATATTCAAGGACTTGTAGGATAAGTTACTTGAATTGACATACCTCTTAATAACCATCCTTTGGGAACAAGGGGCACTCGGTTGATGATTAGGTAAGATAGTGGATAAAATTATTGTGGAAATGATTTCTTACAAGGAAGATTAGGTGGCAGAGGGTGCCTGTGGAAATGTAAGATTCAAAAAGTCATAATTTCTAAAGGAATGGAGATTTTTTTAAACTTTAAAAGCATGGATAATGGCTTGTTTGTAATCTGCGATCCTAAGCCAAACCATTAAATTGAAACGCTAAAGTTACGTTTTTTAGTTGGTGTTTGGTTGGTATAGTTGCAGTCTGTGATTTGTCATGTCAGGGAGGTTTTGCCTCTGAAAGCTTGCTAATTCGCAGAACTGGAAGCTGCTTTAATGTTACTGTATAGCTGTTTAAATCCCAAACCATCAGGTAATTCTACCATCCGTCACACACCAAGAATCATTGACTGCAGGTCTATTTGGTAACTGAGAAGCAATTTTTCTTTTTTTTTTTTTAAAGAAATCTCTCAGACCATCCTTGAGACTGGCTGAATAAAGTAGGTTAAAATTTAATATTTGTTCCTGAATAGTCTGTGTCTTCATGTACCCCTTGAGCATGACGGATTTAGTTCAGATACATTTTTTTATTTGATAGGTGGAGTAGGCATAATTTTTATCCACTGCAATGTTGTATAAAATGAATCCATTAAAATCCAGATCATAAAAATATGTATTTGTGTTGCTTAACACATGATAAAGATAAAAATGCCAGGTGGTAGTTTTTGCACAGAACTTGTATATTGCGACTCCTTCAGTTCTGCTGACGTCTTCAGTACTTGTTTTTGGATGCCTGTCAGACCCTAGTGGTTCTTTGTGGCTGGGTCCTGTATGGGCCTTAAGCTTCCCTCTTTGCTTCCTGTGCATGATAGAATGAAATAGTGACACTTCAGTGTTCTTTTTTTGTGTATCTGTCTAATGCAGTTGTCTAGTTTTAACATGTACTTAATGGGATTTTTGCTGTGCCTGTCTTGTAGTTTGTTTCTTGTATAGCTTTACTTTGTTCTGTGTGGCTTCATATTTGCTCTTGTGGTTTTGCTTTGATGTAGTGCTCAATTTTTTTTTTTATTACACTGTCCTCGTTTCCCAGTTCATGCGGTGTCCTTTAAGGCCACGTAACCATTTACTATGCCCTGCTTCAGTAACACATGCACACGATAAAGGTATCCTTGCACACATTTCCTGTGCAGAAAGGAGGAAATACACACAGTTATGCTCTGGGTACAGCACAGAGGTTTATATTAATTGTTTTACTGTATTTTTTTCTGTACATTATTGAAACCAATGCATTTTAACATGTTCTAGCATCACAAGTAGTTTATGAACTGCACATGAATTTTAAGATATTCACTTAATGCATTTTGTTGGCTTTGTGACAGGGGTGTTTAACTTTAGTCTGGAGCCTTAAAGATTAGCACTGTGTAGTTTCTGCCCTGGGAGTGTTGGGTTAATGGATTCTGTTGTACCATCTGGATTTGATTTCAGGGGCATTCTGCAGAACTCTTGGAATTTCCTCTTCTGGTTTCTCATATTCTGATACTCTGTGGTATGTACTGTCTGGTTACCCAGTTCTTTTTCCGCACAACTTTTGAGTGAAGTTTATTTGTCCTAGGAAAGTTCACAGATGTTTGAAATGCCAAAGCTTTGCGTTACTACTGTTATCAGGTCAGTAGTGACTCTGCCTTTATTATTACACACCATCTTGGATCTCTTGGTCTGACTGCTGAAAGTAGGAATATTGGTGTCCAGATCCACTACATGTGAGGCAGTCTCACATTTCTTACCCTTTGCAAATTCTCATAGACTGGCATGTGGACCCGTTTTGACCCAGTGATTAGAGGAGCATTCCTGTCAGTCAATTGTTTGCTGTGACTTCTGCTGCTTCTTGCACAACGGTCCTGTTGCCAGCACCCTATGCTTAATTACCGCACACTTTATATAACTTGTTGGATTAGCTCAGGCCACCCCTTCAGGAAAAAAGAGATAGGAGGATGGTCATCCATTCTTTCATTGCTTTGGGAAGTGGACAGTGATGATCCAGAGATGGTCATCATTCATACTGCTTCAATGGCATATGGGATGTTATGTAGTCCAATCTCTCCTTCATTCTTACCCCTGGGTTCGGAGCTGAACCTCTGCTTCGACTCGGCCATACTCTTGCTCAGTCTTCAATTGGCTTGTGGCTAAGAGGTATCCTATCATGCAACAGGCCCATTCCCCAGATCTCGTTTGCCGCTCGTTACGCTCAGACGTGCTCTCACTTTTTGCCGTGGCTAAGTAAACTTTTTCTAATTTTTTGGATATTTGTTGCTCAAAAAAAAAAAAAAAAGCTATTTTCATAGCTACTGTGCATGGTAGTGCTGTTATCCTGCCTTTTTGTCTCTTTTGCTGGTTTTGTGGCCTTTTCTTTTGCCATTTTTGGTATCCCTTATGCTCCCTTCTTCCCATAGGCTAGGCCCGTTTCAGTTCGAGGACCTTGTTCTCCCCATTGTTTCTGTGTGGTCCTTTTGTTTGGTGCTTTTGGTATACTGTTAGCTTTTTAGTGTTTTGTCGTGTCTGGTAGTGGTGTTCATAGGTTCATACTAGGCTATTTGCCCTAGGGCATTTATAAGCCTAGCCAGAGTGTGTTTGGCTTTCGCCACCCATTTTAAGTTAATTTTGCTATGCCCTTTTTGAGGTTAGTATACTGTGCCTTTGTCTAACAATGAGACAGAAGTGATACCCGGGTAAACCCATCCACTCATCAAGATTCCTCTTGAAGAGAGTCAATGAGGGACTCTGCCTAACCTGGACTGGGATTTTATTCCAGAGTGAAGGGAGCCTCTGGGTTATGAATCTGTCCCTCCAGCATGCCCTATTTATTTCAGTGCTGAGGTTCAAGTCTCTCGAGCGCGTAGCTCGATGGGATTTGGATTTTCTCAGGTGCAGCATGCCCATTAATTCCGGTTTGGACATGGCTTTATACGTCAGGCACAGATCGCCTCTGAGCAGGCGGTATGCCACTAAGTAGAGCTGGAGTTTCTTTAACCGGGCACCATATGGCATCTGTTTGAGCCCTATGATCCTCTTGGTGAGGTACTTTTGGGGTCTTTCCATTTGCTGCAGGTGTCTGGTAAGGTACATCCCAAAAGAGATATTGTACTCAATTATGGGCCTGATGAGGGATGAGTAAAGAGGCACGATGACCTCCCCTGATCTAGATGTGAATCCCTTCATGATTAGGTGGGCTATATAAAATGTTTTTCTAACCACTTTGGCCACGTGGTTGTCAAATGAGAGATTGCTATCAACGTGGGTCCCCAGGTCCCTAATTGCTTCTTCTGTACTTAATGGATTACCACCCATGTGGTAATTTGTGGGCACTTTGTTTTTGCCAAAGGGGATGACTATACACTTTTTGGCGTTTAGCTTGAGGCCATGGCTCCGGCACCAGTTGTCTGTTTCTATGAGGCCCTTTTGGAGGATGCTTGTGTCGGCTGGAGAGTCGATTATGGCGCCCAGTTCTCAGTCATCTGCGAACTTGGTCAGCCACAGTCCTTCCGTGTTGGCCTGTACCTCCAAGAAATATATACCGAACAAGAGAAGGTCCCAGGACTGAGCCTTGTGGGACGCCACTTGTAACTGGTTTGGAGTCTGACATGGCTCCAGCAATTCTAACCATGTGGGTTCTGTCCTTGAGCCAGTTTGCAACCCATGTAGTGACATAGGGGGTTATATTTAAGCTGGTGAGCTTATCTATAATGCCCGAGTGGGGTATTGTATCGAAGGCTTTTGCGAGGTCCAGGTAGGCTGTGTGGACCACCTTCCCCTCGTCAATGGCCTTGGTGACTGGTTCAAAGAAATCCACCTGGTTTAAGAGGCAGGATCTGCCCTTAAAGCCGAACTGGGTAGGAGCCAGTATCTGTAGGTCCCCAATATCTTTATTTATGAGGTCCATGATGATTCTTTCCATAGCTTTGCAGACCAAGCTAGTCAGGCTTATGGGGCGATAGTTTCCAGGATCCGTTGAGGCACCACCTTTGTGGAGAGGGACCACTGTTGCTGTACGCCACTCTTTGGGTACATATTCTGTAGTAAGGCTGAGATTGAACAGTAGTTTTATGTTTGGGTTTAGCTCTTCTTGGAGTTCATGTAGGACACAGCCCGGGACACCGTCTGGTCCCATTGATGCTGTGTTTTTTGCTTTGGAGAGGGCGGCTCTTACCTGAGCATCTGAGATGTCAGGGGGCAGCACTCTGCTGGGATAGATATTTGCCCTTTTGGTGGGGAGGGGGGGGGAGTTTGCGCTGAACCTGTCCGCTAGGATGTTGGCAATGTCTGTGGGTTCGGTGTATTTTTTATTTTGGACTAATTCTGAGCATATCTGAGAATTCCCACCCAGGTTCCTAACATAACTAAAGAAAGCCTTGTGATTATCTTTAGTGTCCTGTGCAATTTTTCTCTCGAAGCTGGCCTTAGACGATTTTATGAGTGCCCGTATTTTTTTGCTAATACTGATCAGAGATGCCTTTTCTTTTTGGGATTTTGCTCTAATGTAGTAGCTTCCTCCTTCTATTGTATAGTTTGTTTATGGCTGGGGTCCACCAGACAGGACGTCTGCCTTTGGAGGATTGGGTCTTGGTTTTATTTGGGATTGCATGATCCATGCATTCCTGAAGGTGTTCTTAGAATGCATTTATAAAGGATTCTGCGGTCTGGGCCGTATTTTCCACAGGCCCGGGGGCTATGAAGGATTCCACCTCTGTTTTGAGGAGTGCGAAATTTGCTTTAGAGAAGCTTTTCTGGGCAGGGGGTGGGCTCGGGATGTGAATATCCAGTGAGATTAGTTTATGGTGTGATCTTACCAGTGAGGGATACACTTCTGGTCTGGAGCATAGAGTCCCCATGTTGGTGATGATCAGGTCCAGTATGTTTTCCCCTCTTGTGGGAGTGGTAACAAGTTGATGTTCATCGTGTTACCCTGCTGCAGTCATCACACTTGGGTTATCCTGTCATCAGGCGGTCCCGCAGTCGGCCGGAATTCCAAAGTCTTGGTCCGGCGTCTGTTGCTGTCACCTCTTCCCTGACGTCAGTGCGCCAGGGGTATATATAAATGCAACAGATGCCATTTTCTTCAGTCTTTCTTGTCGCACGGTGCCCGAAGCAGAAGCAGTTCGCAAGTGCCAGTCGGCCGACTCCTGAGATTTTCGAATTCGAATTTCAGACCGAAGTCTTCTATAAAGCGAAGTACCCCGTTGGGGAAACTTTTCTTGCCTCAGACCGATGTCAGAAAAAGTTAACAATTGTATTTCTTGTGGGAAGCAAATACCTCATAAGGATTTTCATTCTTATTGCATACCTTGCCTAGGCCCAGACCACGACATCACTTCTTGTCGGTTTTGTGCTAGGTTTAATAAGCGTACTATTAAAAGACGCTTTGATTTCGCACGACACTACTTCGGTAGGAAAATTAACTACACCATGCCATCGGAGCAACCGACTACCTGCGTGCATAAAAAACACAGGGATAAGGACAGGCAGCCCAGGCCTAAGCCAGATTCCGAGGCCTCGGCTGATCCGGTCTCCAGTCCTCAGTGAGGCTGCGACGCAGCCCCTGACTACCGCAGATCTGGAACCCGAGACCGCTACGGAAATTTTGACTGAATGTACCAGGCCAATGCAGCCTTTTACTTCAGGCCCTTCCGACGACTTTGCTTCAAAAGACGTCGGTGCTACAGAAACGCCATCGGTTTCTGAAGGCGTTTTCAGACAGACTACTCTCACCATTAAAACGTTTTCTAAGTCGAAGACCCCTTCTAAATCTAAAAGGACTGCACTTCAGTCTCCTGTTCAAGGCCGTATGCTTAAGAAACAGATGCTCAAAATGGCGGAAGATTTGATTTCTTTAATCAGGGGTTCACAGCCCCCTCCTGACAAAAGGCCTAGACAAGAGGAAGATTTTGCTTCCTCTGAGCAAATGTCCATTTCTTCAGACTCCTCTGAGGACCAAGACTATTCCTTCTCTCCTTATGAAGATTCTGATGCTGAGGACTCTATTCCCTCAGCTTCTCCTCCTGAAGACTACTCCTTTGGGGAAACTTTGCACACTATGAAGGAACATTTTCACTGGGAAGGTCAAGACTACTCTGATTCAAAGAAAAAGGCTCAGAGAGTTTCTTTTACTCCCCCAACACAGACCACTTGTCATCCCACCAGTTTTGGACATTGTGGATGATGTCTATTTAGAATCCAGTTTCAACCCAGACTCTCTACCTCCTGCTCCAGCTAAGCCTGACAGATACTACAGAGTGCCTGATTCCCACAAATTTCTTTACAAAAGCCCAGTAGCTGACCCAGCGACTATCTCCCAGGGTCCCAAGGAGGCTAAGGCTTCTGTGGCTAAAAACCCAGTACCTTCTGAGAGGGATTCCAGAGCACTAGACAGGTGGGGGAAAAAGGTTTACACCTCAGCCACACTAGCTATGAGGGCACTGAATTGTCAATTTCATATGCTTAAGTATCAGCAATTTCTAATCTCTCAGTTAAAGCAAAGAATAACCACTCTCCCTCAACAATCTGAACTGAAAGAAGTACAAGATCTGTTGCACGCCACTGAGCAGGTGAGCAAACACACCTTACAATGTGGGTTTGATTCTTTGGAGGCCTCCTGCAGAGCAGCTGTCACTGGGTCTGTTATACGTAGGCATGCTTGGTTAAAGGAACAAACTCTGCCTGATCATGTTAAAGCAAAACTGCTAGATGCTCCCTTACTGCAGGATGTTCTTTTTGAAGTTAAAGCAGAAGAAGTTATAAAGAAAATGGAAGATAAGGCAAAATCTATGCAGACAGTCAAAGATTTCCTACAAGTACAACCCCCTCGCTTCAGCAGAAACTGGCCATCAAAAAATTGGTCCTTTCCAGCCACTGACAGACCGCAGAGGGGTAAATACAGACGCCCAAGGGGTAGAGGACAACCACAAGCCCAGTATGAACCTCGCCGATGGGGCACTACAACACAGAAGGGAGGAGAAGACGGGTCCAAATTCACCAGAAGGCAAACGCAATGACTTGCACCTCATCTGGCCAAGCAATACTCTCTTGGCAGCCCCCTTGGGGGGGAAAACATGCACTTTTTGCAGACAATTGGCACATAGTCACAAAGGACAAATGGGTCCTAGACATAATTTTGCGAGGATACAGATTCCACTTTCACACCTTGCCACTGAAAAGAGGAATGCCAAACCTGCCACAAAAATCAATTGGCAGAGGCACAAAAGCAAATTACAGCTCTCATGGACATGAGAGCCATTCATCTGGTACCTGCTTGAGGGCAAGGTCAAGGATTTTACTCGAGACTCTTTCTAGTGCCCAGAAAGGACAATGCCTGGAGACCAGTTCTGGATCTTTCAATTCTAAACACTTACAAGTACCCAAATTCAAGATGCTAACACTACAGCAGCTACTTCCCATGCTGGGCAAGGAAGCATGACTAGTAACGTTGGACCTCAAGGAGGCATACCTGCATGTCCCTATCAGACAACGTTGCAGAAGATACCTCAGTTTCATTGCAGGTTCAACCCATTACCAATTCTGTGCACTGCCCTTTGGCTTATCTACTGCGCCCAGAGTTTTCACAAAATGCCTGGCACCAGTAATTGCATACTGCAGACAAAGGGGAATTCAAATATATCCATACCTGGATGACTGCCTCATCCAAGCAGAAAGCAGACATTCTCTTACATCATCTGGCCTTTGTAAAGCATCTACTAAACTGTCTGGGGTACACAGTAAACGAAAAGAAGTCAAAACTAGTACCCTCACAAAAAATTACATTCCTGGGTGCCAGCTTGAATACAATGGCCCAGAAGGCTTATCTTACGCCAGACAAAAAACTACAACTGACTCAATATTTCAAGACAATAGCAACAAAGACCCAATTAACTGCAAGAAAAATTCTGCAGGCTTTGGGCTTCATGGCATCTTGCATACTACTAATACCATTTGCAAAGCTGCATATGAGGAAATTACAGTGGTACCTAAAAAGCGTATGGTCTCAACACAGCCACAGCTTGGACACAATGATATCTCTCATTCCCTGCCTACAACAGGAGTTTCTATGGTGGTCACAGGCATGTCACCTCAACAAGGGTCAGCCTTTCACCTTGCCCCCAGCCAGGCAGACTATCACAACAGATGCTTCAGACTACGCCTGGGGGGCACACATGGCAGGACAATGCATTCAAGGCCTATGGACTGCAGATCAAAGAAATCTGCACATAAATCAAAAAGAGATGCTAGCTGTACAGAAAGCTCTGACAGCCTTCAATGATCTATTACATCCAGGACAACTTGCAATAAAGACTGACACCACCACAGTAATGTGGTACATAAACAAACAAGGGGGTACACAAGAACACATTGGCAGACGACCTCAGCAGAAACATCAAAGATCCCCACGAGTGGAAACTAGATCCACAAATATTTGCAATGATAACTCAAAAATGGGGCCTTCCAAACATAGACCTGTTTGCCAGTCCTCAAAACTACCAACTGACAAAATTTTGTACAAGGACATTCCACCATCAAGCTTGGAAAGTGGACTCTCTCTTTCAGTTGGAAAAACCTGACAGCATATGCCTTCCCTCCATTACCTCTCCTCACAAAGGTTCTTTTGAAGGTCAAAAAGGAGAGACCACGACTGATTCTCATAGCCCCAGACTGGACGCGCCAGCACTGGTACCCGCTATTGAAAAATATGGCCCACAGCCCACCATGGATATTGCCTCAAATACCCCATTTGCTCACACAACAAAACAAACGGATTCTTCACAGCCAGCTCAAAACTTTAAATCTGGCTGCATGGCAGATCAACTAAACATCCAACCAGCTCCTCTTTCACAAGCAGTACTGGATGTTATTCTGGAAGCCAGGAGGCCAAGCACCAGGAAGGCTTATTCGGACAAATGGAAAAGGTTTTGTGCCTGGAACCAAGCTAAAGGCCAAGACACAATTCAGCCTCACATGCCTCACATTCTACAGTATTTAGCTGAGATGATGCACAAAGGCCTTTCCTTTCCCTCAATTAAAATCCATGCTTCAGCTATTTCAGCTCACTACAACACAGATCCACCTTTATTTTCACATCCTCTTCTAAGGCAGTTCCTCAGAGGGGCAAAAAACATTAGACCGCCCAGGAGAGCTCCTACACCAACATGGGACCTCAACTTTGTTCTGGAAAAACTAACGCTACCTCCCTTTGAACCAGCTTTCTCTGCAGATTTTCAGCTCCTATCATGGAAGACTGCCCTGCTCATAGCAATAACTTCAGCTAGGAGAGTCTCAGAGCTACAGGCACTAATGGCAGTGGAAACTTTCCTCATTTTTCATCAAGACAGAGTTTCTCTACGAACTAATTCTTCCTTTATGCCTAAGGTGGTTTCCAGTGTAGCTTTAAATCAAACCATCCATTTACCCACCTTCTTCCCCAATCCACAGAACAAAGGTGAGAGACTCCTGCATTCCTTGAACATTCACAGGCAGCTTCGTTACTACTTGGACAAAACTAAGGCTTTCAGAAAAACTGACCAGCTCTTTGTATCCTATGCTACAGCTTCTCAAGGGAAGGCTATATCTAAGCAAACCATTTCTAAATGGATAGGTCATTGCATACGTTTCTGCTATACCCATCATGGGAAACCAGTTCCTGCTACCATTAGATCCCACTCTACCAGGGCAACAGCTACCTCTACAGCCTTTCTCAGGGGGGTTCCAACCAAGAAAATTTTAGAAGCTGCAGCTTGGAGTTCAGTACACACCTTTACCAAACACTGTCACTTACCTCTTTACTCTAAGTCCAGGGCGGGCTTTGCCACTGCAGTTCTGCAGGGCCTTATTGCCTCCACTAACCCTCTATGATACCTCCCCCCTACCTTAGCTTTGGGATTCAACCCAAGTGTGATGACTGCAGCAGGGTAACACGATGAACATAGTACAGTTTTGTACCTACCATAAATGTAGATGTTCGAGTGTTCACCCTGCTGCAGTCCAGGTTACCCTCCCTCCATCCCCTCTGATCTACTGGCAAAATCTCTTCTATGCCTTACTGATGTATTTGCTTATAGCTGAAGGGATTTTGTGTTTGTGCAGTGTTCACTCCATTTGGTACTAATTCTGACCACCTTTTTGGGGGCACCTGACATCTGGGGCAAGAAAAACTGAAGAAAATGGCGTCTGTTACATTATATATACCCCTGGTGCACTGACGTCAGGGAAGAGGCGACAGCAACCAATGCCGGACCAAGACTTCGGAATTCCGGCTGACTGCGGGACTGCCTGACGACAGGATAACCCAAGTGTGATGACTGCAGCAGGGTGAATACTCGAACATCTACATTTATGGTAGGTACAAAACTGTACTTTCCATAGCATTTGAGGTTTATAAATTCTAGGAATCTTTGGGCTAGGGTGTTGGAGCTAGAGTAATGCTCCCAGTCTGTTTGGGTAGTTGAAGTCTCCCAATATAATGGTGTTTGGAGAGACCTTCATATTTTCCAGTGTTCTCAGGAAGGCCGAGTGGGGTTCCTGGGTTTGGGAGGGTGGTCTGTAGCAGGCTATAAACTGGAAGGCAGTTTTACTCACTGTTAGTTGCACATGGATAGTCTCTGATGCTTCGTGCTGTGCCACCAACCTGGAGGTGTGGGTATCTTTGACGAATATTGATACTCCCCCTCCTTTTGTGGTTCGGTCCAAGTTTTGGGGCCGAAAAGCATGGTATGAGGTATAACCTGGTAGTGCTGGGGTGCTCTCGGGAGCCTTGAACCAGGTTTCTGTTACTGCACAGATATCGATGTTCTCCATGCTAAGGAGAGTTTCGAGTGCGTGCATCTTGAGGTTTAGACTTCTGGCGTGGAGTAGCATTACTGTTAGATGTCCTTCAAGGATGCATCTGCAGTCCTAACATATGGGTTGTCCTGCCTCAGGCAGCCCTTCGGTCGGCCGGATTCCAAAGTCTGAGTCTGGCCTCGGCTGATGTCGCACTTCACTCGACGTCATAGCTGCTGGGGTATAAAGGCATCAGCCAACGCCATTTTCCTCTGTCTTTCTTGCCGCACGGTGCCCGAAGCAGAAGCTGTTCGCAAGTGCCGGTCAGTCAGATCCAGAGATTACTACTACCGAAGACTTCTAAAAAGCTAAGTACCCCGTTGGGGACTCTTTCTTGCCTCAGCCGATGTCAGACAAAGTAAATAATTGTTTAACTTGTGGGAAACAAATACCTCATAAGGATTTCCACTCTTACTGCCTTCCTTGCTTAGGCCCAGACCACGACGTATCAGCTTGTCTAGCCTGTGCTTCCTTCAACCGACGGACGCTTAGACGTCGGTTGGACTTTGCAGAGGAGATTTTTGGTCCCGCTTTTGCATATAAAATGCCGTCGGAGACTCAGACTACACAATTAGCTAAAAAGCGCAAGGAAAAGGACCGACACTCGCGGTCCGCGGTTTCAGCTGAAACCACGGTTAGGCCAACCGCGAGTGTCTCGGTTCCGGCTGAAACCGAGTCCTCGGTTCTTCCTTCGGCCGAAAGCATGCCTCCGATAACCGAGGCCTCACAGAGCATGGCTGAATCCGCTACTGAAATTACTGCTACAGAAGCAGGCACCCAGGATTTGTCAGACACTATTCCTTTAGACATTTCTACCCCTGCACGTGGGGCTGCTAGACCCCCTGATTCTATGTCTATCAAGGCCTTTTCCAGGGCTAAAGCAGCTAAATCTTCAAAAGCCTTACCTGCTAAAACTCCCTCACACAAGCCTACCTGTAGTTCCCAAATACTCAGCCTGGCTGAGGATCTTATTTCTTTGATCAGGGGATCCCAACCTCACCCAGACAGGGCCTCTCAACCCCCTCCAGATAAGAGGTCTAGGACTGAACCCCCGGAACCTGTCTCTACAGACTGTTCCTCGGATGACTCAGATATTTCACACGATCAGGAAGGCCCATATTCTCCTTATGAGGATTCTGATGCAGAAGACTCCATTCCTTCTGCTTCTCCTCCTGAAGAATTTTCTTTTGGGGAAACACTACATGCTATGAGGGAACACTTCCAATGGCAGGGCCAGGAATTTTCAGATTCAAGGAAAAGGCTAAGGACCTTTTTACACTTACCACAGCATAGGCCTTTAGCCATTCCTCCAGTTACTATCTGTTGTTGATGATGCATATAATGATGCCTGTACTGCCCCTGATTCTCTTCCTCCGGCCCCTGCCAAGCCTGACAGATATTACAGGGTCCCGGACACACACTACCATTTGTATAAGGCTCCTGTTGCAGACCCAGAAACCATTTCACAGGGCCCTAAAGGTGTGGCAGCTGCCTCTGCCAAAAACCCTCTTCCCTCTGAAAGGGAATCTAGAGCATTAGAGAGATGGGGTAAAAAGGTTTATACTTCTGCTACTCTTTCGGCCAGGGCCTTAAACTGTCAATTTCACATGATTCAGTACCAGGAATTTTGTTAGACCAGCTAAATAAAAAACTGTCCTCTCCTGAACCTATAGACCGCAAGTCCCTTCAGGATTTGGTACATAACTCTCAGCAGGTCAGTAATCATTTCTTAAAATGTGGCTATGATGCACTGGAGGCTTCCTTTAGATCAGCTATGACTGGAGCAGTGATTCGAAGGCATGCCTGGTTAAAAGAACAATCCTTACCAGACCATGTTAAGTCAAAACTCCTAGATGCTCCTATGGAGAAACAAAGTTTGTTTGGCTCCCCTGCACAGGAGGTTCTAAAGAAAGTGGAAGAAAAAACAAAATCTGTCCAAACAGTCAAGGATTTCTTACAGGTCCAACCTCCGAGGTTTAGCAGAAATTGGCCTTCGAAGAATTGGTCCTTTCCAGACACCTCCAGAGCACAGAGAGGCAGAAATAGACGCCCAAGAGGCAGAGGTCAATCTAGGGGTGCCTACAGGGGACGCCAGTGGCAACCTGCCAACCAGAGAAGTGCTGCCACAGATTCAACTACAACCACTTCCACAGGACAGACACAATGACTTGGCTCTGGTTCCGCCTACCAGGGAACAACTGGAAGCACCCTTGGGTGGAAAGCTAGCCTTATTTTCCGACAACTGGCATTGCATTACAGGAGACAAATGGACTTTACAAACAATAGACAAGGGCTACAGGTTTCACTTCCACACTCTACCAAAAAAAGAGAGGAATGCCAAACCTACCACCAAGCCAAAAAACAGAGGCTCAAAGGCAAATCAACAACTTACTAAGGATGAGAGCTATAGAAAAGGTGCCACCTATGGAACAAGGCCAAGGATTTTACTCCAGGCTTTTCCTTGTACCAAGAAAAGAAAATCAATGGAGACCTATTCTCGACTTGTCTGCACTGAACACATACCTCATTGTTCCAAAATTCAAAATGCTGACCCTCCAGCAACTTCTTCCCATGCTGGGCAAGGAGTCTTGGCTGGTGACTCTAGATCTCAAGGAGGCATACCTGCATGTCCCTATACGACCAGATTGCAGAAGACACCTCAGATTTCTTGCAGGATTAGAGCATTATCAATTTTCAGCATTGCCCTTTGGCTTATCTACTGCGCCCAGAGTATTCACGAAATGCCTGGCATCAGTAATTGCTCATTGCAGGCTTCAGGGAATTCAAATTTACCCATACCTGGACGACTGCCTAATACAAGCGGACAACAAGGCAAAATTAACAAAAGATTTGGAAAATGTCATACAACTGTTGCAAGCCTTGGGATACACAGTCAACATGCAAAAGTCAAGACTAGTACCATCCCAAAGGATAACATTTTTGGGTGCAGAGCTGGATACATCAACTCAGATGGCTTTTCTCACAGAAGAAAAACAAAAGCAACTACCAGTCTATTTCATGACATTAACAACACAAACTCAGCTTACTGCAAGGAAAGTCCTGCAAGCCCTGGGTTACATGGCATCCTGCATAATATTGATTCCGCATGCCAGGCTGCATATGAGAAAGTTGCAATGGTACCTAAGGAATGTATGGTCTCAACACAAGCACAGTCTAGAAGCCCAGATTCCAATAATTCCATGCCTGAAACAAGAATTCCTGTGGTGGGCTCAGGCCTGTCAGTTGAACAGAGGATTGCCTTTCCACAAACCACATCCAAGCCAGACCATCACCACGGACGCCTCAGACCTAGGCTGGGGGGCACACTTAGTGGACAAGTGTATACAAGGCTTATGGACCCAAGACCAGCTGAATCTGCACATAAATCTAAAGGAGATGCTGGCAGTGAAACATGCAATCCAGGCATTCAGACCACTCCTTCAACAAGGTCACCTGCTGATAAGGACGGACAATACCACAGTCATGTGGTACATCAACAAACAGGGAGGTACACACTCATATCCTCTATGCCGGATGGCAATAGACCTGTGGAATTTGGCCCTGAATCTCAACATTCAACTACAGGCCAGATTTGTACCAGGAAAAGAAAATTCACTAGCAGACACCTTAAGCAGAACTACCACGGATGCTCACGAATGGATGCTGCATCCAGATATCTTCAAAACCATAACAAAGAAATGGGGAATGCCAGAGATAGACCTGTTCGCCTCCCCACACAACCACCAATTGAAGAAATTCTGCACAAGAGCATACCACCCACTTGCCTGGAGGGTGGACACCCTTTCCTTCAGCTGGAAAAACATGACAGCATATGCATTTCCACCTCTTCCTTTGATGTACAAAGTCCTACTGAAGATCAGAGAGGATCAGCCAAGGGTAATCCTGATAGCTCCAGACTGGCCAAGGCAACATTGGTACCCGCTACTGAGAAGCATGTCTCGGACACACTCATGGCCTCTACCTCTATGTCCCTTACTTCTATCACAGAACAACTACAAGATCCTGCATCCAAACTTGAAAACACTGCAGCTAACTGCTTGGAATATTGCATAAAACAAAATAAACCAGATTTATCTCGGAGGGTTAAGGACATTATCCTGGAGGCACGCAGACCCTCCACAAGGAAAACTTATTCAGCCAAATGGAAAAGATACCTCATTTGGAGTGCAGCAAAGGGAAAAAAATGTCTCATTGGCAAATATAGCACACATCCTGGAATACTTAGCAGATCTGTTCCACAATGGCCTGTCCTACTCCTCCATTAAGATTCATGCATCAGCAATTTCAGCAGAATACAACATGGATCCTCCTGTCTTCTCTCATCCTCTACTCAGGCAGTTCGTGAGAGGAATCAAAAATGTAAAGCCTCCAAGGAAACCACCTTTACCAACATGGGATCTCAACTTTGTGCTGGAAAAGTTAACACTTCCCCCTTTTGAACCAGCAGCAACTGCAGACTTACAGTTCTTATCTTGGAAAACTGCTTTCCTGCTAGCAATCACTTCAGCAAGAAGGGTATCTGAGTTACAGGCATTAATGGCAGTACAGCCCTTCCTTATCTTCCATCAGGATAGAGTGTCTCTGAGAACTAACCCTACTTTTATGCCAAAAGTGGTCTCCAGAGTATCATTGAACCAAGCGATTCATTTACCTACATTCTTCCCCAACCCACAGAACAGGGGGGAAAGACTACTACATACCTTGGATGTGCACAGACAATTACGCTACTATCTGGACAGAACTAAGACCAACAGAAAAACTGACCAGCTTCTGGTAGCATATGCAACAGGAATGCAAGGAAAAGCAATTTCAAAACAGACGATCTCAAAATGGATAGGAAATTGCATTAGATTTTGCTACTCTTTTCATGGAAAGACAACTCCTGAAAATATCAGCCTCACTCCACAAGAGCTACAGCCACCACTACAGCTTTCCTACGAGGAGTGGCTACCAAAGACATTTTAGAAGCTGCTACTTGGAGCTCCGTGCATACATTTGCCAAGCATTATAATCTTCCTTTATACTCCAGATCCCGAGCAGGTTTTGCATCTGCTGTTTTGCAAGGGATCTTAACTACACCATCTTTATCTTAGTGCCTCCTCCCCCAGTTTGGCTATGGTATTCTACCCATATGTTAAGACTGCAGATGCATCCTTGAAGGACATAGTACAGTTTTGTACCTACCCTGTAGATGTCCGATAGGTATGCATCTGCAGTCAGGATTACCCACCCTCCTTCCCCTCTGCGGTATTCCTAGGGTACTTACCCCTCTTTTAGCTAGCTGGGGGAATCTATTATGGTGTATTTGTTTGTATATATGTATATATATATTTTTTGCTCTCTACTGTTTGGAGTTATTTGCATTTATCCAAATTTAGCCTTCCTAGAGGGCAGCTGGCATCTGGGGCAAGAAACACTGAGGAAAATGGCATAGGCTGATGCCTTTATACCCCAGCAGCTATGACGTCAGGTGAAGTGCGACATCATCCGAGGCCAGACCCAGACTTTGGAATCCGGCCGACCGAAGAGCTGCCTGAGGCAGGACAAACCCATATGTTAGGACTGCAGATGCATATCTATCGGGCATCTACATTTATGGTAGGTACAAAACTGTACTTTTCTTATCCCTTGTTGATACCTATGGAGGTGGGTTTGTCTTTTGAGCCTTGCCTAAAAAAGGCACTATGGGGGTAGCGAGCGCCTTTGCCAATATCCGAAAGCCCAGGTGTGACAGGTGCAAGCCATCCCTAGCGAAGCATCGTGGCTTGTCGAGCATGTCATCCCAGGCTGACGGGCATTGGATCCCCTTTGAATGACACCAATACTTAAGCCAATTCTTGAAAGTGATCATCTTGTCTTCATATTGTGGCATCATTCTTGGTGAGGGTAAGATGCTACTCAAGGTCAGGGTCATACCGGTCTGGGTTACGTGCTCAGAGAGCTCCTCTGTCTCTTCATGTAGTCCAGGGAGGTACGTCTCAGGTCATTCACACCAGCATGGACAATGACGGAGTCATATTTGTACTTGCCTTGGAGTGACCTGAGTGCTTGTGTTATGTGGCGGATCCTAGCGCCCGACAGGCAGCTCACCGTGACCTTCTCCTTGTTCAGCCTGGTGAGCGGGACGTCAGTGTGCCTGACAATAGTCACCTATTACAAGTGTGTCAGGTGTGTTGTTTAGCCTTAATGGCTGTAACTGTTCGGCACACTGGCTTTTTGAGCTATGTGTTGCACGTGTTTTGTTTCGGGGTAGCGGTTGCTTTGGTGTCTGCTTTGGAGGTCTCAGCTACTTAGGCAGATTTTTATATAGAGCCTTCGTGTATGTTTTTGTGTGTTTGTGTTTGTTTTGCTGTCGTGGTAGGTCTATGTGAGACTGGAATTGTAGTGAATGTGGATGTTCTTCGTTCCCCATTGCTGCAGTCCTTACTATTGGGGTAGTCCGCTGTCCCAGTCGGCCCGAATACCAGAGTATATGGCTGACGTCGGTCAGGGCGCATTAGACTGACGTCAGTACGTCAGGGTACTAATGCGCATGACCGACGTCATCTCCTCAGTCTTTTTTGCCGCATGGTCCGATGCAGAAGCAGTTTTGCGAGTGCAGGTTGGCGTTCTGAAATATTTCCGAAACCGGAGTTTCAGACCGAAACAGAGTTGGCTAAGTACCCCGTTGGGGAACATTTTGGTTTTTTCTTGCCTCAGTATTTAACCGGATGACAGATTTTATTTCCACACAATGCCCCCTTTCAAAGGCATGCCAGACGTTCCTCCTCCACAAAGAAAAGAGGCTCACAAGCAAGTTTCTCAGTTACTCCAGATGGGGGCCATTCAGCCAGTCCCTGTATCAGAAAGGGGCCTAGGATTTTATTCTCGCCTGTTCCTAGTACCAAAGAAGGGGAACACATGGAGACCAATTTTGGATTTATCTCTCCTCAACACTTTTCTGGACATTCCCAAGTTCAAGATGTTGACGTTACAACAGCTTTTACCTCTGTTGGGCAAAGATCACTGGATGGTAACTTTAGATCTCAAGGAAGCTTACCTTCATGTGCCTATAAGGCTAAGTTGCAGGAAGTATCTGCGGTTTCGAGCTGGAAATTCTCATTATCAGTTCTCTGCATTGCCCTTTGGCTTATCTACTGCGCCCAGAGTATTCACAAAGGTTCTGGCTCCAGTGATAGCTTACTTCAGGCTTCAAGGAATTCAAATCTATCCTTACTTGGACGATTGCCTGATTCTGGCTCAAGAAAAAGAAGACCTTCTACAGCATCTGGAATATGTTATAGCAGTGCTAAGATGCCTAGGGTATTCTGTGAACGAAACAAAGTCCAGTCTAGTACCCTCTCAAGACATGTGCTTTCTGGGTGTGAGACTGAATACAGCAACCCAGATGGCCTTTTTAACCCCGGACAAACAAAAGAGTCTATCACTTTACTTCCATCAACTATCTCATCAGTCCGTGCTGACTGCAAGGACAGTCCTTCAAGCATTAGGGTTCATGGCATCTTGTATTCTGGTGCTTCCCAATGCCAAACTGCATATGAGGAAGCTACAATGGTATCTCAAAAATGTATGGACACAGCACTGCCAGGATTTGGACACTGTCATTCAAATAATACCTTGCCTTCAAAAAGAATTTCTGTGGTGGGCTCAGGAATGTCACCTAAACAAGGGACTCTCTGTGACCCGGCCAGAGGCGAGTCAGATTTTAACGACAGATGCCTCGGACATTGCTTGGGGAGCTCATCTAAATGGAAAGTGGATACAAGACAAGTGGCCTGCCAGACTACAGCATCTACATATCAACATGAAGGAGATGTTAGCAGTTCAGTTTGCATTAGTGGCTTTCAAGGAGTTTCTTCTTCCAGGGCAGGTGTTGATTCTAACAGACAACACAACTGTCATGTGGTACATCAACAAGCAAGGGGGAACACATTCTTATCCTCTATGCAGGCAAGCAATGATTTTATGGGAGACTGCGCTAAGCTTGCAACTAACTCTTCAGGCAAGGTTTCTGCCGGGAGCACAGAACTCCTTAGCAGATGTGTTAAGCAGACAAATCATGGATCCCCACGAGTGGAAACTGGATCTTCATGTATTTCAGAAATTGACAGTGTCATGGGGAACTCCAGACATAGATCTGTTCGCTTCTCCACTAAACCACCAGCTGCCAAAGTATTGCACAAAGGGGTTTCATCACACAGCTTGGAAAGTGGATGCTCTGTCTTTCAGTTGGAAAAACCTTCATGTGTATGCCTTTCCACCTCTGCCTCTTCTTCTAAAGGTACTATTAAAGGTCAGACAAGACAGGCCAAGGATGATTTTGATAGCTCCAGATTGAACACTGGTACCCACTACTACGGAGTCTAGTAAAGAAGCCTCCATGGCCTTTACCTCTGATTCCTCATCTGTTATCTCAGAAGGACGGTCATCTGCTCAATGTCAAGCTTCACTCTCTTCATCTCACAGCCTGGCATATTCTGTGTTGAAACACAGCAGGTCTCAACTTCCTCAACAAGTTTTAAATGTAATTATGGAAGCTAGAAGACCTAGTACAAGGAAAGTGTACGCAGAAAAATGGAAGAGATTTTTATTTTGGAGTACAGCAAAAAATTTGGAGATTTCTGAGCCTAATTTGAGTGTGGCTCTTCAATATCTTACTGAGTTATTGGACAAAGGTTTGTCCTTCTCTTCCATTAAGATTCATGCTGCAGCAATTTCAGCTCACTATGATTGTGACCCACCATTGTTTTCGCATCCTTTGTTCAAGCAGTTTCTTAGAGGGGCAAAGAATATAAGACCCCCACGTAGAGCTCCTACTCCTGCTTGGGACCTCAATTTTGTGTTGGAAAAACTTACTCTACAACCTTTTGAGCCTGCGGCTACTGCTGAATTGAAACACTTGTCATGGAAGACTGCTTTTCTGTTGGCTATTACTTCTGCAAGAAGGGTGTCTGAGTTGCAGGCCCTTATGGCAGTAGAGCCCTTTTTGATTTTTCATAAGGATAGAGTATCATTACGTACTAATCCTTCCTTTATGCCTAAGGTGGTTTCTAGGGTGGCTTTAAACCAAACTATTCATTTGCCTACTTTTTATGCAGACCCCCAAAATAAAGGGGAAAAGATTTTGCACACTTTAGATGTACACAGGCAATTGCGTTATTATTTAAGCAGGACTAAGGATTTTAGGCAGTCTCAGCAGTTGTTTGTTTCTTTTGCTTTGAGTTCGCAGGGCAAGCCTGTGTCAAAACAAACTATTTCTAGGTGGATTGGCTTTTGCATTGCATTTTGTTATTCCCATCATGGCAAGGAGATTCCAGCTGGGATTAGGCCTCATTCCACTAGGGCTACTGCCACTTCAACAGCATTTCTAAGGGGGGTGGCAACTAAGGATATTTTAGAAGCAGCTACTTGGAGTTCAGTGCATACTTTCTCTAAGCATTATCACCTTCCTATCTACTCTAAGTCTAGGGCTGGTTTTGCCACAGCTGTTTTGCAAGGCATGTTGTCAGCTCCTGCTTCTTTATGATTTGCCAGCCTCCCTTACCTCTGCTTTGGGATTCTACCCAATAGTAAGGACTGCAGCAATGGGGAACGAAGAACATAGTACAGTTTTGTACCTACCATAAATGTAGATGTTCGAGGATCCCCATTGCTGCAGTCCAATTTACCCTCCCTCCTTCCCCTCTGTGTTTAGGGGTGGTTGTGCAGGTGAGGTTACATGCTGTTATTTTTGTATATATTCCTGTATATATTGTACATATGTTTGGTGCAGGTATTTTGGGCCTTGTCTTTTTAGGGTCTTCTGACATCTGGGGCAAGAAAAGACTGAGGAGATGACGTCGGTCATGCGCATTAGTACCCTGACGTACTGACGTCAGTCTAATGCGCCCTGACCGACGTCAGCCATATACTCTGGTATTCGGGCCGACTGGGACAGCGGACTACCCCAATAGTAAGGACTGCAGCAATGGGGATCCTCGAACATCTACATTTATGGTAGGTACAAAACTGTACTTTTCCTTCTCCTCCTGACTGGTTACGCCAGTACTGAGTTGAGAGAGCTTAGCATCTAGTTTGGCTATATGGTTGCATCTCTCACATGTGTTGGAATTTGTTGGGAGGAGGAGAGGGTTGTCTGTGTACGAGGCAGTTGTAACATTGCCTCAAGATTCCCAGATTCACCAGCTGGACCGGAGAGGAGATTGACAACTGACCTTTGGACATGCTAGAATAGTACTGGGAATTCCTTTATAATTGAAAAAAGGGCCAATGGGGAACAAGGTACTCGAGGGGAGTTTGTGAGGGTGTAGTGCTTTTAATTTTTTAGTGCTGACTTATATAATTGCTTTAGTGAGCAAGTGCCAGATAACTTAACTGCAAAAATGACAAACAGTAACTTTCTTTCAAGTGAAACAAGGAAATAAGTACAGTAAGCAATGCAGATATCACTAGGGATCCACAGAAGTGCTGAAAAGCTGCGTTTTAGGTGGAATTAGCGTTTCAGGGAAATAAGCAAACAAACAACAAGCATACAAACAAAGCTAGATTCAGCAGGCCTGGATCTAGTGTATGCTACAGCAAACAAGGTGTACCAGTTTCAGTAAGAAACAGTTCAGATATGCAGGCACTATAAGCCTCTAACCAGAAATTCCCAGCTCAGAAGGGCAGAGTCCAGCCTCTCCTCCCACAAGAGTGCAGACCACAAACCTTCTTAATGTGAAATAACTGGCCTGAAGCCCAAGTGCTTAAACCAGAACTAATGCACTTTTAGAATAACAGACACTGAGCCCTCAATCAGCAGTTCCCAACTTAGAAGGATGTAAGCCACCTGTCCTGCCACCACAGTGTAGGCCACAAACCTTCCTAATGTAAAACAACTGGTCTGAAGCCCAAGTGCTTAATCCAAAATACTTAGAATGATAGCTGCACTTTAATCAAGTTACTACCAAGCAGTAATAAATACAATTGAATACTTTAAAGTTTGCCTGGATTAGTGCTCAAGTTATACAAACAAAGCTAGATTCAGCAGGCCTGGATCTAGTGTATGCTACAGCAAACAAGGTGTACCAATTTCAGTAAGAAGCAGTTCAAATATGCAGGCACTATAAGTCTTTAACCAGAAATTCCCAGCTCAGAAGGGCAGAGTCCAGCCTCTCCTTCCACAAGAGTGCAGACCACGAACCCTCTTAATGTAAAATAACTGGCCTGAAGCCCAAGTGCTTAAACCAGAATTAATACACTTTTAGAATAACAAACACTGAGCCCTCAATCAGCAGTTCCCAACGTAGAAGGATGTAAGCTACCTTTTCTGCCACTACAGTGCAGACCACAAACCTTCTTAATGTAAAACAACTGGTCTGAAGCCCAAGTGCTTAAACTAAAAGGCTTCGAATGAGTTACACCAAGCAGTAATAAATACAATTGAGTACTTTTAAGATGATGCAAAATCAAAATAAAGTAGGAAGAAACACAAATACAGTAAAAGCAGATCATTTTTTTTTTTTTTTAGTGGAAAGAGAAAGGAGTAGCAGAAACTAAGCTGATTGGCCTTCTCAAATGTTCTCCCTGTACTGGGTAGAATGAGGTAATGACACCAGACTGGGAGGAGGGCCCCAGATCAAATTTACACTAGGGGAGGGCAACTGCAAAGCAACCAGCTATAAAAGCACTATACCAACAGGGAGGGAGGGAGGGTAGGAAACAAACTGCAGAAATGTTTCTCACAGCTGAAAAGCAGCAGTGAGCCTTTAAATGAAAGCTTTAAACAGCTAAAGGAGCCTCTAGAAAAAGAGTTTACTGTAACCAGTTATCAGAAACAAACAACCCAACAGATGCTTAATAAAAGTGGACAATTTCCAGTTAATACCTCACACACAGTGAAACTAGCTAGAAAAATACACAGTACACAAATTGCTATAAATAACAAAGAAATAAAGAACAAAATAAAAAAACAGGATACTTAATGTTATATATTATAGCTCCAAATTTGCTGAGTGTCCTTCCTTCGATTAGCTGAGTGTTATCCTACCTTTGTTTCCCCAGGCTAGGCCCGTTTAAATTAGAGGATGTAGTCCTCCCTTTAGTTTTTGTTCCTGTCCGTTATTAGGCAGTTTTTAGTTTGAGGATATAGTTTCCCGCGCAGGGTTTAGTTAGGTCTATTATGTGTTGTGTTATACCTGTGTCTGTGTCTGTTCAGCATGTCTAAGGAACACAGGCCTTTGGGTTTTAAAAAGTTTGTTGAATGCAACAACAAAATGTCTTTGACTGATGGGCACTCCGTGTGCATCTACTGCTTGGCGGCTATTTACCTCCAAGAGTCCTTCTTGTTTTGTCATTCCTTCATTCCCCGCATGCTGCAGGAGAGGAAGAACAAGCTCATTCTGAAAGGACTGCTTAAACACTCCTTCAAGGAAGACTTGGGCAAGTCTTCCAGTGCCATATCCTCTCCAGCTAAAAAGGACAAAGACTGCTAAGAAGCACTCTCTGGCTCCGTCTGTTTCTTTGGAGCCGCTAGAGAAAGTGGCTAGAACAGCTTCTCCTCCTTCGGGTCCAATGGCTTTGGTGCCGACAGAAGGTAGTGTATTGAGTAAGTCTGTATTGGCTCTCAGCCTTTCGGAGCCAGCCATGGAAATTTTGGTTCGGAGACCATCTCCAGTTGTTCGACTGGGTTCTCCTTCATGTAAGTCTCCCTCTGTAGGGAGATCCAGATCTCCAACTATATCCTCCAGGTCCTCGAGAACCTTTTCCGATGAGTGCATTGATAGAGTGGTGAAGAAACTGCTTCAGTCATTGGTGCTGGCCAAATTGATTTTGGCTCCGACCCCGTCGGCTCTGGAGCCTATGATCCCTTCATTTATTGTTCCTCAGAGCCTTTTTTGGCCTTCAGAGTCAGAATTGTCAGTTTTTAGAATAACCGACATTAGGTTGGTTCCCGTAACTTCACCTTGCCTCTCTCTTCCGATTTCTGCTCTGACCCAGTCTGCTCCGTCCATGAGGTTGGGGGTCCACAGTTCCCCGGTTGGACCTGAGGGGGGGAGCTTGGATCGATCTTCATCGGTTCTGAGCCTTCTTCTCGGTGCTTCAGCTCTGGTGAGCTTAGACCCGACATCTGCTTCAGACCTAATCTCCTTGGTGCCAGGGGCTACTACCGTATCCTCTACGATTAGTCAGCCTTCGGAGCCAGGGGGGATCAGCCTTCGAGATTATGAAGAGCGTGCTGGTCAGGTCGTCAGCTGCATCCTACGGCACCGATACTCTGCCACCTCCGGTACCGATGTCAGTTTCAGATCACCCACTATCCCTGGACAGCAGAGACCCAAAGCCTCGGGATACCTCCATGAGTGGTCCCCAACTTTCTGACGTCTCCCCAGAGTTTTTGCCTGAGGAGCTCGGCAGAAAGAACTTGTGTAAGAGGAAACACATAGACTCCCCAGATGAGTCTGTTTTACATCTGACACCGACCTCGAGGAGTCAGAGGGTCCCCCAAGTCGTCTTCTGAAGATGTCTCTTTTTCAGATATCCTTGAGATCTTGAAGCAGAGAGGCGGCTGGCCTTCCAAATCCCTTTCTGATGAGTCTGTGTTCCTGACGGCTTTCGGATCTCAACCTTCCTCCTTTTGGGTCTCTCCCCCTTTCAATAAACTACTAGATCTAGTCTGTTGAAAGGTGTGGGAAACTCCTGACACTGTGGAACCGGTGCCTAGGAGATCCAGTAAGTTTTTGTCCACTCCCACAGACAAGGAATATCTGACAAAAGGTGTTCCAGTAGATGCCATGGTGGTGGCAGCAGCCACCAAGAAGTAACTTGCTGAAACTTCGTCTACTGTCCATCCGCTAGCAAGGAGTCCTGGGCTATGGACCAGTATGGGAAGCGTGTGTTTACCTCAGTGGCCTTTACTCTGCGGTTGCTGAACTACTTGATGCATTTTACAAGGCTTCAGAGAGATCTCCTGAAAAAGCTAAGAGATTCCCTACAGGCTAATGCCGTGGCACAGGTCAGTGCACAGATGTTTACCCTAAATTCCCTTACCAACTCATCCATGAGGCTGATCTCATACGCAGCCGACGGAGCGAGCAGGGCAGCAGATTCCGGAGTCTTTTTTTAGGAGACACTCCTGGTTGCACTTGTGTAATTTCATGGAGGCCTTCAAGTCTACGTTCACCAATGCCCCATTTTGGCGGTTCATCGTTATTCGCAACCAAGGTGAAGGACACTCTCACTAGGTACGAGCAGGAAGGAAAAACCCGGTCTGCCATGGGAGTCCATTTTTCCTTGCCTTCTAGACCTTAGCCCAGGGGCCAGAAGGGTGGGAAAATGTGGTTCAGAAAGTCGCAGAGTTTTTTTCAGGATGCACAAAGTGATTCCCCCTCCACAGGCAGGGGAAGGGGGTGGATATTCAGGTAGACACCACCCTAGAGGCAGAGGAGGCCCGCATAACCAGGGGGACCGTGATTCCTTTCGCGGTTCTCCCTACCAGCGCTCCTGAAGGGAGGCCCGACTGTGCGTCTCTGGAGGCAGTCGGGGGTCGCATTTCTTTACTGCCAGAAGCCTGGCAAGACGTCACCCAAGACGAGTGGGTATTTAAAGATAATTTCCAGAGGTTATCATATTCTCTTCTCTTCCCCCCTCCAACCAAGAGAATTCCAGATATTCCACCCAGTTACAGGGATTCCGCAACTTTAGAAATAAAAAAGTTGCTTTCAAAGAGAGCTATCCAGCCTGTCCCCACAGACCAAGTAGGATTAGGGTCTTACTCTAGATTCTTTTTGGTGCCGAAAAGAACAGGGGACCCAAGACCCATCTTGGATCTCAGCTGATTGAACCTACATGTACAAAAGTCCAAGTTCCGCATGGTCACCTTACAGTCAATACTCCCTCTGTTAGGGAAAGATGTGTGGATGTGCTCCATCGACCTCAAAGATGCTTGCTACCATATCAAGATGGACAGGGCATTGAGAAGTCACCTACGCTTTGGCTGGGAGTCGATCATTTTCAGTTTTGCGCTCTGCCCTTTGGTCTCACCACAGCCCCCAGGGTGTTCACCAGATGCGTGGCAGTGGTAATGGCTCACTTGAGACATCAGGGATTCCAAGTGTTTCCATACCTGGATGACTGGCTCCTTTCTGCCACCACCAGGCATCTGTTACAGACCAGGGACGCCACCATAACACTCTGCCAAAGGTTAGGAATTACTCTAAATTGGGAAAAATTTGCCTTGCCCTCGCAGCATGTCACTTTTATCGGCGCCAAACTAGATATGTTGCTCATGAGGGCCTTCTTACCAGAAGAGAGAATTCAGGCTCTACAACAGCAGGTCTACGCCTTACTACCATTGAGGAAGGTCAAGGCAAAAGTGTTCCTCAAGTTAATAGGGACCATGGTTGCCACGATCATGCTAGTTCCCCTTGCCAGACTGCACATAAGGCTTCTTCAGTGGCTGCTTTTCACCCGGTGGTCACTACAGTATCTTCACTCCCCCTTCCTATTCTGATTACGGACATGTGTGAGCAGGATCTATGCCGGAGAGATGAGAGCAGTGCTATTAGTGTTGCAAGCACTCCAGAGCTTTCTCCCTCTAGGGACAATTGCAGTCCACTCAGACAACATGTCAGTGGTATGGTATCTGAACAAGCAGGGAGGAACCAAATCTTATCCCTTTTGCAGAGGGGCACTTCGAGTTTGCCAATGGGCAGTGTCTTCCCAATGCTTTCTAGTTGCAATGCATATACCGGGGAAGTCCAACGTGATTGCCGACAAGCTGAGCAGAGCTATCCTAATGCCTCACAAGTGGTCCCTGAACAAGTATGTTGCGGAGAAGGTATTCCGCAGATGGGGCCAGCCTTGCTGCCATCTATGTGCCAGCCCCCTCAATGCCAAATGCAGCAGCTACTTCACCGTTATCCCCCCGGAGGGGGAGACACCGACACCCAGGAATGCTCTGGTTCACGATTGGCCCTCCAGTCTTCTCTATGCCTTTCCATGGTTTCCTCTGATATCAAAGGTTATTCAGAAAGCACAGTCTTTGGGAAGCAAAATGATCCTGATTGCCCCTCACTGGCCTCTTCAGATTTGGTTTCCCTTCTTTCAACTCTGTGTAATGGACGATCCCTGGATTCTGTACCCAGATCCACATCTGTTGACTCGTATGTCAGGACAGTTCCATCCCACCATCCAGACCCTCAAGTTGACAGCTTGGCTGCTCCATTTCCATCCCTAGTCAGGCTTCATGATTTTTCCCCGGAAGTGATCCACATTCTGTCATCTTCCCACAAGCCTTCTACCAGGAAGATTTATTCCAGTAAGTGGAAGAGATTCTCCATTTGGGCCTGTGAAAGGCATATTGATCCTTATACAGTGCCTATTTCAGCAATATTAGAATTTCTTTCTCAACTGTTCAGTCAGGGGTCAGCTGCAGCAACCATTAAAGTGCAGCTGGCAGCTATTTTTACCTTTCACGTTGCTAATGAGCCCAACCTTATGGCTCATAGGCTTTGTAGGGCCTTTCTGAAAGGGACAATGTTACTCCGACCTCAAGTCTTTGATCCAGTAATATCATGGGACTTCAATTTTGTATTACAGAAGCTCACCTCGACTCCCTTTGAGCCCGCAGTTCCGTGTGACATTAAAGTCTTGTCATGGAAGGCAGTATTCTTGGTAGCCATAACTTCAGCTGAGCGGGTCTCTGAGCTCCAAGCTTTATCGATTAAGCCATTCTATTTGGTGTTTCACAGAGATAGGGTCTCCTTAAGAACCAATCCTTCCTTTATTCCAAAGGTTGCTTCTGTTGTCAATGTCAACCAATCCATAGAGTTGCATGTGTTTTTTCCTGAATCCTCTAACAAGGCAGAATTTAAGTTTCATCAGCTAGACATTCATTGACAGTTGCGTTTCTATTCACATAGGACAAAAGATTTCAGGAGATCAGATCAATTGTTTATCTCATTTTCAGACATTAGTCTCGGGGTTTCTGTTTCTAAAGTAACCTTGTCTCGCTGGATTTCCAATTGCATCTCCTTTATTTATGCTTCCAATGGCAAAGAATTACCCTTTAAAGTGAAGGCTCATTCTACACTATCTGTGGCTACCTCAACTGCATTTTAGGCTAGGATGTCTATGGATGATATTTGTGCTGCAGCAACATGGGCTTCACCTCATACTTTTATTCATTACAAATTAGATCTGGTCTCTAGAGGCAGATCTTCCTTTGGTTCCACAGTGCTCAAGAGTATTTTTCACTGAGCCACCCAAGTTCAAGGTGCTACTGACGCTGTCCCAGGGGTAAGAATGAAGGCGATATTGGACTACATAACATCAAGAAGTTATGTACTCACCATAACGTTCGATGTATGTAATCCATCTCGCTTTACATTCTTACTAACCCCCCTCCTACTTCCTCCTTGAGGACCTGGAGGTATAGTCTCTAGGTGTCCGTATTCCTTTTTGTTGGGGTTGTTCTTCTTCTGTGTGTGTGTGTGTGTGTGTGTGTGTGTGTGTGTGTGTGTGTGTGAACTTGCAGCAAACAAGATCTGGGGAATGGGCCTGTTGCACGATGGGATACCTC
Source organism: Protopterus annectens (assembly GCF_019279795.1). Lineage (NCBI taxonomy): Eukaryota > Metazoa > Chordata > Ceratodontiformes > Protopteridae > Protopterus > Protopterus annectens. Next base: position 193,732,567 of record NC_056733.1, read on the forward strand.
TTAGCCACGAGCCAATTGAAGACTTTGAGCAAGAGTATGGCCGAGTCGGAGCAGAGGTTCAGCTCCGAACCCGGGGGTAAGAATGTAAGGCGAGATGGACTACATGCATCGAACGTTATGGTGAGTACATAACTTCTTGTTCTGTGCCTTCTCAAACCCAACCCTGGCAGCTTTTCAGAGCTCAGAATCTCGTCCTCTGACTCTGTGAATGGGGATCAACTAAGCCCCTCCCATCAGGGGAAGCCTAACTCTTGTCACAGAAAGCTATTTGTTCAGTCTTTAGTGCCAAGCTGAAGGATTCACAGTTGAATCTCCTCAGCAGCCTGCATTAGTAGATTATAGCTTCCAGACTGAGATGAGATCCCCTTGGAAAGTTCTCTTCCTTTTTTTTTTAATTGCATATTTTTTTTCCTGTTTAATTAAAAATGTAATATGTGTGTGTTAACTTTTCACTTTAATGTACTTACTAGTTAAAACTGTTAATTCTAAATTAAGTGCTATGTTGGTTGTGTGCTTAATAGTGCTGTTAAGCATTAATGGGACTTTTCTAGTGTTTTAAGACTTGCACCACAATTCTGAGGTTCTGTGATGTACAGGTGAACACTAAGGTCGGTCTTTTTGCAAGGTGCCAAGAGGCCTGTTTCTGTTTTACCTGCTTAATTTTGAAGTTCTGACAGGCAAATGGTGCATTTTTCTTGACGTTTTTGTTCATTTTTATTTACAAATGGTTTAATGGTTTAATGGTTTAAAACCTAACAGTTTTTAACAAAAAATCATAGTTTTGCTGAAAATTACTTCATTAGTATTTTCTGTAGAGACATTTTCATTTCTGACCAGGGTATTAAAATAAATGCCTATGTATGTTCTTTTAAAAGGTTTTTATTTGATTTAAAGGCAGATATTTGAATATCTGATTTTTGTCACTGGTTTAGTCCGGTGAATTTTACTTTGTACTCTGACTGTGCCTCACAGTAAGACGCTGTCCGGTTCGATTCTCAGCTAGAGCGTCTTCTGCGTGGAGACATGCGTGAATGGGCGTACCTTAGTTTGAAGGTTGTGCGTCAGGGCTGGTAACTCGGCACGTAAAAATCAACTAAAAATCATTAGCACACCGGAGTTCTGCTGTGGCGACCCCTAACTGGGAAAAGCCGAAAGACACAACAACAACAACTCTGACTGTGCACAGTGTAGAACAAGGCTTAGCACAATATAAACTGTTTCTGCTAGATTTTATGTAGTCTAGCCATATTTGCTTTGTGGGAACAGCTTATATTTTCCATTACTGTTGCCTTAGTCAATTGATCTGTTACAGATGCCCATCCATCAAATCCAATCGCACCTAAAAAGAAAAAAAAAATCAACAAAAAACTTGCTTTAGCCTACAGCTTTTGAATCTGTTGTTGCCTTAAACTGGCCCACAGATCACTTAACTTTTTCTCTGTCACCCTCAGGTGTGATCCACAGTCCTCTGACACAGGGGTCAGACATATCTACCAGGGCTGTTCCATTAACTGGTTCAGGTACAGAAGAACCAACGTTTGAGAGGGGAACCGGGTAAGAGACCTTTTTCCAGATATCCTACTCTGTCCCCAGATGTTTTGTCCTATAGTGTAGTTCATAATAAAAACAGAAACATCACCATGACAATCGGGGTATTACCTTGTGTAGGGCTGATGTGGTTTCTTTAGACAAGAGTGTTTACAGTCCGCTAATCTCTGAGTTTATGCTCCTATTTAGAATGACTGTGTGGATACCTTCTCTAGGGATAAGTCTAATGCAGTAGGTTTTGATGGGACTCTGGTGTAGAGAGTGGTTAACACTGAGTCTGTCCGATCAGATTTTTCAGAAGGGGGATAGGTTCAAAAACTCAGTAAATGTTCACCTTTTCACAGTTGTTAGCTTTAGAGATTTATTTGACTTGGAGTCGATATAATGAGCACACAGTGAATCACCATAATTCTGCAACCTTGATTGGCTGAGTTGTATGATCTTATTGAGGATGAGATTTCAAATGTTTTTTCTTTTGCTGTTCCTTCTCTGAGACTGGTCGTAGGAGACTTCTGTAAAAAAGGCTGTGAGGCAATACAAGATGTACTCTGATTTTGCAGCTCTGTTTGCTGTTTTCTCAGCTGACCCAGCTGTGGTTTCTACAGCTACTAACTGTAATGAGAGAGCCTTGGCTTCTTCTAACCCTACACCTTTGGATCACATTGACAAGTGGTTAGAATCTCTGGGTGGGGGGGACTAGATTCAGATTTCGAAACATACTTTGAGGAGTGTGTGGAAAGGAGCAGATGCTGTTTCTAGAAATGCAGCTGCTTCTGTTGTATTGAAAACATTCGGTTTGTTACATCTGAGGATATAAATCATGACATTTTGAATAATAATTTAAGTTCCGAATTTGTGTTTGGACTTGCTACTACCCAGATTATCAAAATATAGGATGATGGAGGTAAATTCATGCATGGGTTATCTAGAATGTTTCATATTCCCAGGTTCTGCCCAATAAGAAGTATGTCTTCAAAAGGCAGCCAAACAAAAATCCGGGCTCACTAGGTGTTAAGGTACGAAGATGAAGTTGCAGGGCGATAATGCTTCCAAACCCAAAAAAGAGATGCCTTTCTAAAAAAAAAAAAAAAAAAAAGACTTTTCCTCTGCTAAAAAATGATTATGCCAAGAATCTGTGCATCCCTTCTCTTTGTTCTGTCCCTTCTCGCCTTTCACTTCCTCCCTAGCTTTAGATCAACAGATGTCCTATGCAGCTTGACTAAAGAAACTCCAGCTCTACTCAGTTGCTTACCGCCTACTCAGAGGCGATCTATGCCTGACATACAAAGCCATGTCAAACTCAGAATTAATGGACATGCTCCACCTCAAAAAATCCAAGTCCCTTAGAGCTACATGCTCCAGGGACCTAAACCTCAGCACAAAAATAAATCGGACATGCTGGAGGGACTGATTAATTTCCCAGAGGCTCCCCTCACTCTGGAATAGAATCCCAATTCATGTTAGACATAGCCCCTCGCTCACCCTCTTCAAGCGAAATCTTGACGCGTGGCTGGGAAATCGCAAATTCACCCCTGGGATCTCTTCTGTGTCCCTGCTAGACAGAGGCACAGTAAACTAATCTTAAAAGGGTACCTTCTTTGACCTACTTTACAGAGGCACAGTAGGCTAATCTAATAGGGAGGCAGACGTCAAATACACTCTGGCTACGCTTATAAATGCCTTAGGGCAGATAGCCTAGTATCTACTTATGAACCTATGAACTCAGCAACCTGGCCACAAGTAGTCTCAGACACATTGGTGCTGAGAACAACTCAGGAAAGTTGCTCTTTGCAGTGAACAGAAAATCCTTCTGTCATCAGGGAAATCCCCCCTCCCCCACACCCTCCAGATTGGCCATATCTGATCATTATAATGATCACTGCTGTAGTAGCCTCAGCTATATGGGTTATATCCTGCCAAGGATATAACAACTGTCCAGCTTCCAAAGTTCCAAGGCACCTTTCATGCATCCAATGGGTCAAGCAGCTCAAACTGAGCTGACCAAAAGACATATTTGGGCACCAGGCCCTTCAGAGTTTTCCTGCCAATAGAAAGAGGGAGGCTGAGCCCTTAAAGGACAATGGTAGACAGAATAAAAAATAACCACATCCTGCATAAACAACACGCCAAAAAACAAGCTGGTTGGAAGGAGGGGTTACTGCAGCAGTGATCATTGTAACAGCTACTGTTATGGTAAGTTTACTTAACACAACTGTACTATGTTCATCATATTGAGCTCTGCTGTAGTAGCCTTAGCGGTATGGGTAGATTTCCATAGTTTAATATATTTGGGAGGTGTGAAAGTATAGTAATTCAGAAGCCCCTGGAAAATGGTACTTGCAAAGCCTGCTCTACACCTAGAGAAGGAATCTAGCTTTACAGTGCTTTGTAAAAGTCATCACAGAGGACCAAGTTACTGCTTCTAGAATACTTTAGAATCCAACCCTGTCCAAAAAGCCATCGATGAAGCCAAGGCCCTGGTAGAATAGGCCTTGACCCGGCCTGTAATAGTTTTGTTACAGGTTCATAGGTGTGTACTAGGCTAATGGCCCTGGAGCCTTTACAAACCTAGCCCATAAAATTGCCCTGGTTTTGTGCTGCCTGATGTTGCTTCCCAGTGTTTCTATCGAGTAGAGCCATTGGAGTGATCCCCGGGGTGAACTTTCTATTTCCCATCCACTCATCAAGATTTCTCTTGAAGACCAATGAGGTGCTCAGCTTGACATGTATGGAAAGTCTGATGTTCATCGTGCATACAGCTGCAGTCATAACAGATGGGTTCTCCTGCCGTCAGGCGGGTCCTCGGTCGGCCGAATTCCAAAGTCTAGGTCCAGCGTCGGTTGTCGTCGCTTCTTCCCTGACGTCAGTGCGACAGGGGTATATAAGAACCAGCCGACGCCATTTTCTTCAGTCTTTATTGCCGCGCGGTGCCCGAAGCAGAAGCAGTTCGCAAGGGCCGGTTGGCCAGCTCATGAAATTACGAAAATTTTGCAACCGAAGTCTTCTTGAAAGCTAAGTATCCCGTTGGGGAAACTTTTCTTGCCTCAGACCGATGTCAGACAAAGTTAATAATTGTATTTCTTGTGGGAAGCAAATACCGCATAAGGATTTTCATTCCCTCTGCATTCCTTGCTTAGGCCCAGACCACGACGTCTCGGTCTGTCGTTTTTGTGCTACATTCAACAAACGCACCATTAAGCGTCGGGCGGAGTTCGCCCAGCACTATTTTGGCAAAAAATGTAACTGTATTATGTCGTCGGATACTCAGACTCCAGTTTTGTCTAAAAGACGCAAAGATAAGGACTGACACACGAGGTCCGCGGCCTCTACCGACACCACGCCAAAGCTGACTACAGGTGGTCCGGTTCTCAGTGAGGCACCTACGCAGCCCCTGCCTACCGACGACACTTCATTGGCGGTGTCTTCTGTGCCCGAGGTCGCAGGCTCCTCGGCCCACACCCCGACTACAGATACCGAAGCCACTCTTGGTGGTGAATCTCAAAATGTAGACAGGTCTGCCTCCTCTCAAGGTGTCTTCAGACCTTTCTCTTCTTTTTCTATCAAGGCTTTCACTAAGTCTAAAGCAACCATGCATCCTAAGAGACAAGCTCCACAGGGCCCTTCTCCAGGCCCCATGCCTAAAAAACAGATGCTTAAAATGGCTGAGGATTTGATTACTCTTATCAGGGGTTCTCAACCCCCCCCAGGACAAAAGGCCCAGAGTGGAGGAAGAATCCCCCTCCTCTGACCAGGCCTCCATTATTTCAGAGCACTCTGATGAACAGGAACATTCTTACTCCCCTTTTGAAGATTCTGATTCTCAGGAGTCCATTCCCTCTGTTCCCCCCCCCAGAGGATTACTCATTTGGGGAAACTTTGCATTCCTTAAGGGAACACTTCCACTGGGAAGGCCAAGAGTACTCGGATTCCAAGAAAAGGCTTAGGGATTTTCTCTTGCTACCTCAGCACAGGCCTCTGGCTATACCTCCTGTCTTAGACATACTAGATGATGTGTACTCGGAGGTCTGCCTTAACCCGGTTTCTTTACCTCCAGCCCCAGTCAAGCCTGACAGGTACTACCGGGTTCCTGACTCGTACCAATTTTTATACAAAAGCCATGCGGCTGACCCAGAAACTATCTCACAGGGCCCCAAGGGAATTAAGGCCTCCACTGCTAAAAACCCATTACCTTCCGAGAGAGATTCCAGATCCTTAGAAAGGTGGGGGGGGGAAAAGGTATACACCTCGGCCACCTTAACCATGAGGACATTAAACTGCCAGTTCCATATGCTAAAGTACCAACAGTTTCTGTTATGACAGTTGAGAAGTAAAATGTCACAACCTGAACAACCAGACTTGAAGGAGTTGCAGGATTTGATGCATAGTGCAGAACAAGTGGGTAAACATACCTTGCAATGTGGTTTTGATGCTCTAGAGGCCTCTTGTAGAGCTGCTGTTACAGGAACAGTCATACGTAGACATGCCTGGCTCAAGGAGCAAACCTTACCAGATCATGTCAAAGCTAAATTACTAGATGCCCCTCTACAAAAGGATGTATTATTTGGTGTTAAAGCTGAGGAGGTATTAAAGAAAATGGAGGAAAAGGCTAAATCAATGCAAACAGTGAAAGATTTTCTACAGGTACAACCTCCACGTTTCAGTAGAAATTGGCCTTCCAAAAATTGGTTCTTTCCAGCCACGGACAGACCCCAAAGAGGTAGATACAGGCTCGAGGGGCAGAGGGCAATCTCAAGGATCGTTTAGAGGCAGACAATGGCAAGCTCCTACACAAAGAGGTGGTGAGGATAGTTCGCAGCCATTCAGAAAGCAAGCCCAATGACTTTCCCCTTTGCATGCCAAGCAAGGCTCAAATGGCAGCACCTTTAGGCAGAAAACTGGCATTATTTTCAAAAAATTGGCATATTGTCACAAAAGACAAATGGATCCTGGACATTATAAACAGAGGCTACAGATTCCATTTTCACACCCTTCCAAAAATGAGAGGCATGCCAAACCTGCCACACAATCAAAGGGCAGAGGCACAAAGACAAATTTCAGATCTCATGGACATGAAAGTTATTCAAGAGGTACCTACTCACGAACAAGTTCAAGGGTTTTATTCCAGACTATTCCTGGTACCAAGGAAGGGAAAAGATTGGAGACCTATTTTGGACCTATCCATCCTAAACACTTTTTTGCTCGTACCAAAATTCAAGATGCTCACATTACAGCAGCTTCTTCCCATGCTGGGCAAGGAGTCTTGGCTGTTAACATTGGACCTCAAGGAGGCATACCTGCATGTCCCAATCAGACAAAATTGCAGAAGATACCTCAGATTTCTTGCAGGTTCAACCCATTATCAATTCTCTGTTTTGCCCTTTGGCTTATCTACTGCACCCAGAGTATTCACGAAATGCCTGGCATTAGTAATTGCCTACTGCAGACTTCAAGGGATACAAATATACCCATATTTGGACGACTGCCTGATCCAAGTGGACAGCAAGCACATACTTCTGAAACATCTGGCTTTTGTAATAATGTTGAATTCTCTGGGGTACACAGTGAACAAAAAGAAATCAAGGCTAATACCCTCTCAGAAAATAATTTTTGCTGGGTGCCAACTTGGACACAAACACCCAGATGGCCTACCTCATGCCAGAGAAGCAGGGGCAACTAACTCAATACTTCAGAACACTAGCAAATTTCACCAGGCTGACTGCAAGGAAAATCCTGCAGGCTCTGGGATTCATGGCATCTTGCATTCTACTTATCCCATGTGCAAAGCTGCATATGAGGAAACTTCAATGGTACCTGAAAAACCTATGGTCTCAACACAGCCACAGTTTGGAAACAATAATACCACTAATTCCATGTCTTCAAAAGGAATTTCTATGGTGGGCTCAAGCATGCCAAACAAACACAGGTCTCCCATTCTGCAAGCCTCAAGCAAATCAAGTCATCACAACAGACGCCTCGGACTACGCCTGGGGGGTGCACATGACAGATCGGTGCATTCAGGGCAAATGGTCCCAAAAGGAAAAGCACCTTCACATCAATCAAAAGGAAATGCTAGCAGTCATAAATGCTATTACGGCTTTCAAAGACCTTCTGCATCCAGGTCAACTATTGATAAGGACAGACAACACCACAGTAATGTGGTACATAAACAGGGAGGAACCCATTCATACCCCCTATGCAGGCTGGCCATGTCACTTTGGAACATGGCTCTGGAATTACAAATCGAACTTCAAGCACAGTACTTGCCAGGCAAGGAAAACACGCTGGCAGACAACCTAAGCAGAAATATGACCGATCCACACAAATGGAAGTTGCATCCTCAAGTTTTTACAGAGATAATTCAAGCATGGGGAAGGCCAGACATAGATCTCTTTGCCTCCCACAAAAATCACCAATTGACAAAATTCTGCTCAAGGACTTTCAATCCACAGGCCTGGAGAGTGGACGCTCTCTCTTTCAGTTGGACAACAATGACAGTTTATGCCTTTCCACCTGTTCTTCTGCTGCCCAAAGTTCTATTAAAAACCAGAGCAGACAGACCAAAGATGATTCTCATTGCTCCAGACTGGCCGAGACAGCACTGGTACCCACTCCTGAGGAGCCTGACGCATTCCCCTCCATGGACACTACCTCTAATGCCTCTTCTGACTCAGCACAACTTCAAAACTCTTCACAGTCAGCTGAAAACACTCAATCTGGCCGCCTGGAAGATTCCTTAACATTACAACAGACCCTACTCTCCAAGGAGCTGCAGGATGTCATTTTGGAGGCCAGAAGGCCGTCTACTAGAAAAGCTTACTCCGCAAAATGGAAACGGTTTTGTGCCTGGAATGAGAAAAAGGGCCAAAATCCTGGAAAACTGAATTTACCTCAAATATTACAGTATCTAGCTGAGCTGCTAAGCAGTTGACTTTCATTCTCCTCCATCAAACTCCATGCCTCAGCCATTTCTGCAGAAAACAACACTGATCCACCTTTATTCCCTCACCCCCTCTTAAGACAGTTCCTCAGAGGGGATAAGAATATAAAACCCCCAAGGAAACAACCAATACCTGCTTGGGATCTCAATTTCATTCTAGAAAAGCTGACCTTGCCTCCTTTTGAGCCAACTGCCTCAACAGATTTGCAATATTTGTCCTGGAAAACAGCTTTCCTTTTGGCCATCACCTCAGCTCGTAGGGTATCGGAACTACAAGCCCTCATGGCTGTGCAGCCTTTCATCAACTTCCATCAGGACAGAGTTTCTTTACGAACCAACCCGTCCTTTATGCCAAAGGTGGTATCCAGGGTAGCTTTCAATCAGGCTATACACTTACCTACCTTTTACCCTAATCCTCAAAACAAAGGGGAGAGACTACTACATTCCTTGGACATCCACAGACAGCTGTGTTATTATTTGGACAGAACAAAGCCTTTCAGAAAATCAGAACAGCTCTTTGTGTCCTATGCTATAGGAGCTCAAGGGAAGCCAATTTCCAAACAGACAATCTCAAAATGGATAGCCCACTGCATACGCTTTTGTTACTCTTTTCATGGTAAAACTGTTCCTGCAGGCATCAGATCTCACTCCACAAGGGCCACAGCTACCTCTGCAGCTTTCCTCAGAGGAGTTCCTACCAAAGATATTTTGGAAGCAGCCACTTGGAGTTCTGTGCATACCTTCTCCAAGCACTACCACCTACCATTATATTCCAAAACTAGAGCAGGCTTTGCCACTGCAGTCTTGCATGGCATTCTGGCTCCCCCTAGTTCCACCTAGTGCCTACCACCCCTTTCTTAGCTTTGGGATTCTACCCATCTGTTATGACTGCAGCTGTATGCACGATGAACATAGTACAGTTTTGTACCTACCATAAATGTAGATGTTCGAGTGCTAATACAGCTGCAGTCCAGGTTTCCCTCCCTCCTTCCCCTCTTGGGACAGGCCTATTGGCTAACACCTCCTCATACGACCTGATTGGGGTATTCTTTTATGGTGTATTTGCTTGCAACTACTGTATTTTGATTATATTGCATTGTTTTATTGCACAAATTTATGTATTGCCTTCCTTCTGGGGGCACCTGACATCTGGGGCAAGAAAAACTGAAGAAAATGGCGTCGGCTTGTTCTTATATACACCTGGCGCACTAACGTCAGGGAAAAAGTGACTACAACCGACACCGGACCTAGACTTTGGAATTCGGCCGACCGAGGACCCGCCTGACTGCAGGAGAGCCCATCTGTTATGACTGCAGCTGTATTAGCACTCGAACATTTACATTTATGGTAGGTACAAAACTGTACTTTACCCTGCTTCAGTCCTCACACTTGGGTTATCCTGCCGTCAGGCGGTCCCGCAGTCGGCCTGAATTCCAAAGTCTTGGTCTGGCGTCGGTTGCTGTCGCTTCTTCCCTGACGTCAGTGCGCCAGGGGTATATAAGAGGCATCTGACGCCATTTTCTTCAGTCTTTCTTGCCGCGCGGTGCCCGAAGCAGAAGCAGTTCGCAAGTGCCGGTCGGCCGACACCCGAGATTTTCGATTCGAATTTCAGTCCAAAGTCTTCAATAAAGCTAAGTACCCCATTGGGGAACCTTTTCTTGCCTCAGACCGATGTCAGAAAAAGTTAACAATTGCATTTCTTGTGGGAAGCAAATACCTCATAAGGACTTCCATTCCTATTGTATTCCTTGCCTAGGCCCAGACCACGACGTCACAGGTTGTCGGTTTTGTGCCAGGTTTAATAAGCGAAATATCAAACGCCGTTTTGACTTCGCACGACATTACTTTGGCAGGAAATTTAATTATATCATGCCGTCGGAGCAGTCGACGACCGGCATGCATAAAAAACGCAAGGATAAGGACAGGCAGCCTAGGAACAAGCCAGACTCCAAGGCCTCTGGGCCTGTCTCCGGTTCTCCGGTTTTCAGTGAGGCACCTACGCAGCCCCTGACGACCGCAGAACAGGAACCCCAGACAGCTGCGTATTCTCAAGCGGAGTCTACTAGGCCGACGCAGCCATCTTTATTAGGCCCTTCCGACACTGGAGCAGAAGTAGACCCTGATGGAGTGGAAACACCTTCAGTTGCAGAAGGTGTTTTCAGACCGACTACATTCCCCCTTAAATCTTGCTCTAAACTTAAAACTCCTTTAAAACCTAAGAAGACTGTACATCAGTCTACAGTTCAAGGCCCCATGCCTAAGAAACAGATGCTTATAATGGCTGAAGATTTGATTACCCTAATCAGGGGTTCCCATCCCCCTCCTGATAAAAGACCAAGACAAGAGGAGGATTCTGTTTCCTCTGACCAGGTTTCTGTTTCCTCAGATTCTTCTGAGGAACAGGATTACACTTTTCCACCTTATGAAGACTCTGATGCTGAAGAGACTATTCCCTCAGCATCTCCCCCTGAAGACTACTCCTTTGGGGAAACTTTACATACCATGAGGGAACATTTCCACTGGGAAGGCCAGGACTACTCTGGCTCAGAGAGTTCGTTTTATTACCCCAGCACAGACCTCTTGCTATCCCTCCAGTTTTAGATATTGTGGATGATGTCTACTTGGAGTCTAGTCTAAATCCAGACTCTCTACCTCCTGCTCCAGCCAAACCAGACAGATACTACAGAGTACCTGACTCACACAAATTCCTTTATAAAAGCCCTGTGGCTGACCCAGAAACAATTTCCCCGGGTCCTAAGGGAGCAAAAGCTTCTATGGCTAAAAATCCTGTGCCCTCTGAAAGGGATTCCAGAGCCCTAGATAGATGGGAAAAGAAAATATACACCTCAGCAACTCTGGCTATGAGAGCATTAAATTGTCAGTTTCACATGCTGAAATATCAGCAATTCCTACTGTCTCAATTAAAACAAAAAATGAGCACACATCCTGAACAGTCTGAATTCAAGGAAATGCAGGATCTGTTGCATGCAGCTGAACAGGTGGGCAAACATACTTTACAATGCGGATTTGATTCATTGGAAGCTTCCTGTAGAGCAGCTGTTACTGGCTCTGTCATACGTAGACATGCTTGGTTGAAAGAACAGACCCTTCCTGATCATATTAAAGCAAAATTATTGGATGCACCTTTACAGCAGGATGTATTATTTGGTGTCAAAGCAGAAGAGGTTTTAAAGAAAATGGAGGATAAGGCAAAGTCTATGCAGACGGTCAAGGATTTTTTGCAGGTACAACCCCTTTGTTTTAGCAGAAATTGGCCAACAAAAAACTGGTCCTTTCCAGCTTCTGACAGATCAGAGAGGGGCAAACACAGACGCCCAAGGGGCAGAGGTCAGTCACAAGGCCCTTACAAACCTCGCCAATGGGGTACTGCTACCCAGAAAGGAGGAGAAGACAGGCCCCAAGCTAGCAGAAGACTAACACAATGACTCAATCCTCAAACTACCAAGCAAATCTCTCCTGGCAGCTCCCTTGGGAGGAAAATTAGCATTTTTTGCAGACAACTGGCACATCATCACAAAAGACAAATGGGTCCTAAACATGGTCTCTCAAGGATACAGATTCCACTTTCACACCTTACCAAGGATAAAAGGAATGCCAAACCTGCCTCCAAATCAATGGGCAGAGGCACAAAAACAAATTACAGCTCTCATGGACATGAGAGCCATTCAACAGGTACCTTCACAGGAGCAAGGACAAGAATTTTACTCAAGACTCTTTCTAGTCCCAAGAAAGGACAAAGCATGAAGACCCATTCTGGATCTTTCAATTCTGAACATTTATCTGCAAGTACCAAAATTCAAGATGCTAACACTACAGCAGCTCCTTCCCATGCTGGGCAAGAATGCTTGGCTAGTAAAGTTGGACCTCAAGGAGGCATACCTGCATGTCCCTATCAGACAAAATTGCAGAAGATACCTCCGCTTCATTGCAGGTTCAACGCATTATCAATTGTCTGCACTGCCCTTTGGCTTATCTACTGCACCCAGGGTCTTAACAAAATGCCTGGCACCAGTAATTGCATACTGCAGACAGAGGAATTCAAATATACCCATACCTGGACGACTACCTTATTCAAGCAGAAAGCAAGGACATTCTTTTGAAGCATCTGTCATTTGTCAAACACCTTCTAAGTTGCCTAGGGTACACAGTAAACGAAAAGAAATCAAAACTAGTGCCCTCACAAAACATAATATTCCTGGATGCCAGCTTGAATACAACGACCCAGATGGCTTATCTCACACCAGACAAGCAACAGCAGCTGACTCAGTATTTCAAAATAATGGCAGCAAAGACCCAACTCCCTGCAAGAAAAATTCTGCAGGCCTTGGGATTCATGGCATCTTGCATACTACTACTACCATTTGCAAAACTGCATATGAGGAAATTACAATGGTACCTGAAAAGCGTATGGACTCAGCACAACCACAGCTTGGAAGCAATGATGCCACTCATTCCCTGCCTTCAACAAGAGTTTCTATGGTGGGCACAGGCATGTCACCTCAACAAGGGTCAGCCTTTCACCTTACCCACAGCCAGGCAAACTATGACAACAGATGCACCAGACTATGCCTGGGGAGCACACATGGCAGGACAGTGCATTCAGGGCAAATGGACTACAGATCAGAGGCATCTGCATATCAATCAAAAAGAAATGCTAGCAGTACAGAATGCCCTAACAGCTTTCAAGGACCTCTTACACCCAGGACAACTAATAAAGACTGACAATACCACAGTAATGTGGTACATAAACAAGTAAGGGGGCACACATTCCTACCCTCTCTGCAGGCAAGCAATGACCTTGTGGAACACTGCACTGTCTTACCAGGTTCACTTACAAGCACAATTCCTGCCAGGAAAGAAAAACACATTGGCAGACGACCTAAGCAGAAACATCATGGATCCACACGAGTGGAAACTAGATCCACAAGTATTTGCAATGATAGCTCAAAAATGGGGAAGCCCAGACATAGATCTGTTTGCAAGCCCCCAAAACTACCAACTTCAAAAATTATGCACAAGGACATTCCTTCCACAAGCTTGCAGGGAGGACGCCCTCTCCTTCAGTTGGAAAACATTTACAGTGTATGCCTTTCCTCCACTGCCTCTTCTAGCAAAGGTACTGCTGAAAGTCAGATTAGAGAGGCCACAAATGATACTCATTGCACCAGACTGGCCACGCCAGCATTGGTATCCAATTCTAAGGAACATGGCCCATGGCCCACCATGGATTTTACCACAGATTCCTCACCTGCTCACCCAGCGAGACAATCAGATTCTACACAGCCAGCTCAAGACTTTAAACCTGGCTACATGGCAAATTACCTAAACAACCAGCCAACACCCCTATCCAAAGCTGTTATGGATGTCATTCTGGAGGCCAGTAGGCCCAGCACCAGGAAAACCTATTCAGACAAATGGAAAAGATTTTGCGCCTGGAAACAGGCTAAAGGCCAAAATCCACTGAATCCAAACATTCCTCGGATTCTACAATATTTAACTGAGATGTTGCACAAAGGACTTTCCTTTTCATCTATTAAGATCCACACCTCAGCAATTGCAGCTCATTACAACGCAGATCCTCCTTTATTCTCACATCCACTCCTAAGACAGTACCTCAGAGGGGCTAAGAACATAAGACTGCCAAAGAGAGCACCAACACCTACTTGGGATCTCGACTTTGTTCTGGAAATGCTTACACTGCCGCCCTTTGAATCAGCTTTTTCAGCTGATTTAAAATTTCTTTCATGGAAAACTGCCCTGCTACTAGCAATAACCTCAGCTAGAGTCTCAGAGCTACAGGCACTAATGGCAGTGGAGCCTTTCCTCATTTTTCATCAAGACAGAGTTTCTCCACGAACTAACCCTTCCTTTATGCCAAAAGGTGGTATCCAGTGTGGCCCTTAACCAAACCATTTATTTGCCCACCTTTTTTCCAAATCCCCAGAACAAAGGAGAAAGACTCCACTCTTTGGACATTCACAGGCAATTACGTTACTACTTGGATAAAACTAAGGCTTTCAGAAAAACTGACCAGCTCTTTGTAGCCTATGCTACAGGATCACAAGGAAAAGCTTTCTCAAAACAGACCATTTGTAAATGGATAGGTCATTGCATACGTTTCTGCTACACGCATCATGGTAAACCGGTACCTGCTAACATTATGTCCCACTCCACCAGGGCTACAGCTACGTCAACAGCCTTTCTCAGGGGAGTACCAACCAAGGATATTCTGGAAGCTGCAACTTGGAGTTCAGTGCACACCTTCACCAAACACCATCACTTACCTCTATATTCTAAGACTAGAGCTATTTTTGCCACTGCAGTTTTGCAGGGCCTACTAGCTTCTTCTAACCCTGTTTAACTCCACCTCCCATCCTTAGCTTTGGAATTCAACCAAAGTGTGATGACTGCAGCAGAGTAACACGATGAACATAGTACAGTTTTGTACCTACCATAAATGTAGATGTTCGAGTGTTCACCCTGCTGCAGTCCAGGTTACCCTCCCTCCATCCCCTCTGTGCTAGCTGAACTAATCTATACCACTCTATCCTATACAACCTCTGTGGTGTATTTGCTTGTGCCTAACAGTATTGTTTTATTTTTATCTAGCTATATATTTTGCCTACCTATTGGGGGCACCTGACATCTGGGGCAAGAAAAACTGAAGAAAATGGCGTTGGATGACTCTTATATACCCCTGGCGCACTGACGTCCGGGAAGAAGCGACAGCAACTGACGCCGGAACAAGACTTTGGAATTCAGGCCGACTGCGGGACTGCCTGACGGCAGGATAACCCAAGTGTGATGACTGCAGCAGGGTGAGCACACGAACATCTACATTTATGGTAGGTACAAAACTGTACATCTGAAGTAGTTAACTTCATTTGCGCATTAACCTATGGGTCTTCTGATCCATACCGGATCCGAGCCGGCAGTTTCCAACAGCATAGATCTGAGCTCCAAGCTCCTCCCCCTACCCATAATCCCCAGCCAACCCTACCTGACCTCAGATCTAGTTTGCCGCGGTTTCATCCAGCAGCTCGATCACTAAGTTCCAGGCCTTAGTGTTCTTTCTGTGAGAAAAATGTACTGTTTTTTCCTCCCTTTCTCTATATTCTTCAGCTTGTGTGTGTGTGTGTGTGTGTGTGTGTGTGTGTGTGTGTGTGTGTGTGTGTGTGTGTGTGTTCAGGTCCCTCTTAAAAATTCTTCAAACCTGTTAAATTTCTTATAATTTTTCCTGTAGTTTTCCTTCCTCACCCTCGTTAGTGCGTTAGGGAGTGTGCTGTGTGTTGGGGCCTAGCATGTGTGTTTACTTTCATTATGTTGGAGGCCCCAAAAGTTGTTTTCTCCAAGTGTACCAAGTGTGGCCATAAGCTATCCCCGGCGGATGGCCACACTCTGTGCGTGTTGTCCCTTGGGGTTGGACACCTGTCTTCAGGTTGCTCCATATGTGCGGCGTTCAACCCCAGGGCACTTGAGGACTGGAGGGCTAAGCTGATTCTGGCGGGACTGCTGCCCCCGGATTCTGCTTCGTCCTCTGGTCCCACGGTGGCTCCTGCCACGGCTGCGGCTTCTGCCACTCCTGCCTCCCTTCCCCTGGCCGGGACTCAACCTCCCGCTTCGGGCCAGGAGGATAGGGAGTCCAGGAAAGAGAAGCAGAAGCACCACAAGCGGCGGGCCGAGACCTCCCCATCGGCCCCGCCAGCCAAGCGGTCTTCTCCCTCCAGGACTTCCGAGTCTCATTGTTTTTCACCGGGACCGGAGGAGGAGGAGGCCCGGCCCTCGTCGAGGTCGCACTCCCGTCCCGCCTCGGTGGCCTCGTCCAGATCCACCCGAAGCCTGACTGACGCAGACTTGGACCGGATGATGAGAAGATTCCTCCAGGCCCAGCTGCAGATGAGAGTGCTCCTGCCTCTCCCCCCTCCGGTCCTTGTCTGACCCGCTTCCCGGGTTCGGAGTCTTCGGAGCCGGGTAGCGTCTGCGCCGGGGTGGTCTCGGTGCCGACAGTATCGGGTACTTCGGCGCCGACAATGCCCTCGAGTTTGTCGGGTCCATTTTCCTCGGATCTGAACTCTCGGAGCCGAGATCTAAGCTTCGGATCCGAGGGATGTCCTTCAAGGATGCATCTGCAGTCCTAACAAATGGGTTGTCCTGGCCTCAGGCAGCCCTTCGGTCGGCCAGATTCCAAAGTCTGGGTCTGGCCTCGGCTGATGTCGCACTTCACCCGACGTCATAGCTGCAGTTCAGCGGGTATAAAGGCATCAGCAGACGCCATTTTCCTCAGTCTTTCTTGCCGCGTGGCGCCCGAAGCAGAAGCGGTTCGCAAGTGCCGGTCGGTCAGAACCAGAGATTGCTACTACCGAAGACTTCTAAAAAGCTAAGTACCCCATTGGGGACTCTTTCTTGCCTCAGCCGATGTCAGAAAAAGTGAATAACTGTTTAACTTGTGGGAAACAAATACCTCATAAAGATTTCCACTCTTACTGCCTTCCTTGTTTGCCCAGACCACGACGTAGCAGCTTGTCTAGCCTGTGCTTCCTTCAACCGACGGACACTTAGACGTCGGTCGGAGTTTGCTGAGGAGTTTTTCGGCTCCGCTTTTGCTTATATCATGCCGTCGGAGACTCCGACTTCACTTTTAGCTAAAAAAAGTAAGGAAAAGGATCGACACTCGCGGTCCGCGGTTTTGGCCGAAACCGCGGTTAAGCCAACCGCGAGTGTCTCTGTTTCGGCTGAAACCGAGTCCACGGTTCTTCCTTCAGCCGAAAGCTTGCCTCCTATTACCGAGGCCTCTTCCAGCATGGCTGAATCTGCTACCGAAATTCCACCTGCTCTTACAGTTTCTCAGGATTTATCAGATACTATCCCCTTAGATGTATCTACTCCTGCACGTGGAGCTGCTAGGCCCCCTGCATCCATGTCAATTAAGGCTTTTGCCAGGGCTAAAGCAGCTAAATCTTCAAAGGCCGTGCCTGCTAAAACCCCCTCTCACAGGCCTAGCCCTAATACTCAAATGCTTAGTCTAGCAGAGGATCTCATTTCTTTGATTAGGGGAACCCAGTCTCACCCTGACAGGGTCTCTCACCCACCTCCAGAAAAGAGGCCTAGAGCAGAGCCTCCTGAGCCAGTTTCTTCAGATTACTCCTCTGATGAATCAGAAAATACAAATCCTCCAGAAGGTCCTTATTCCCCATATGAGGACTCTGATGCAGAGGAATCCATACCTTCTGCCTCTCCTCCTGAGGAATTTTCTTTCGGGGAAACCTTGCATGCTATGAGGGAACAATTTCAATGGCAGGGTCAGGATTTCTCAGACTCTAGGAAAAGGCTTAGGACCTTTTTACATTTACCACAGCATAGGCCTTTAGCTATTCCTCCAGTACTTACAGTTGTGGATGATGCATTTAATGATGCTTGTACTGCCCCTGACTCCCTGCCTCCGGCCCCTGCTAAGCCCGACAGATACTACAGGGTTCCGGACACACATTATCATTTGTATAAGGCTCCTATTGCAGATCCTGAAACTATTTCACAGGGCCCCAAAGCTGTAGCAGCTGCCTCGGCCAAAAACCCTCCCCTCTGAAAGAGAATCTAGGGCATTGGAGAGATGGGGTAAAAAGTTTATACTTCTGCTACTCTTTCGGCTAGGGCCTTAAACTGTCAATTCCACATGATTCAGTATCAGGAATTTCTGTTAGATCAGCTCACTAAAACTGTCCTCTCCTGAGCCTTTAGACCGTAAGTCCCTTCAGGATTTGGTGCATAACACTCAGCAGGTCAGTAATCATTCCTTAAAATGCGGCTATGATGCACTGGAGGCTTCCTTTAGATCAGCTATGACTGGTACAGTGATCAGAAGGCATGCATGGTTAAAAGAGCAATCCTTACCAGACCATGTAAAGTCAAAGCTTCTAGATGCTCCCATGGAAAAGCACAGTTTGTTTGGTTCCCCTGCACAGCAAGTGTTGAAGAAGGTGGAAGAAAAAGCTAAATCTGTCCAGACGGTCAAGGATTTCTTACAGGTCCAGCCTCCGAGATTTAGTAGGAACTGGCCCTCCAAGAATTGGTCCTTTCCAGACACCACCAGAGCACAGAGAAACAGAAACAGACGCCCTAGAGGCAAAGGTCAATCCAGAGGTGCCTACAGGGGACGTCAGTGGCAGCTTAACAGCCAGAGAAGTACTGCCACAGATCCAGCCACTACCACTTCCACAGGACAATCACAGTGACTTGGCTCTGAGACCGCCTACCAGGGAACAACTGGGAGCACCCTTAGGCGGAAAGCTAGCCTTATTTACAGTAAATTGGCATTACGTTACAGGAGACAAATGGATTTTACAGACAATAGACAAAGGCTACAGGTTTCACTTCCATACTCTTCCAAGGAAGAGAGGAATGCCAAACCTACCTCCAAACCAAAGGACAAACGCTCTACAGCAAATAGACCACTTACTAAGGATGAGAGCTATAGAAAAGGTACCGGCTATGGAACAAGGGCAAGGATTTTATTCAAGGCTTTTCCTGGTACCAAGAAAGGAAAACCAATGGAGACCTATCCTCGACCTGTCCGCTCTAAACACATATCTCATTGTTCCAAAATTCAAGATGCTGACCCTACAGCAACTTCTTCCCATGCTGGGCAAGGAGTCTTGGCTGGTGACTCTGGATCTCAAGGAGGCATACCTGCACGTCCCCATATGACCAATTTGCAGAAGATACCTCAGATTTCTTGCAGGATCAGAGCATTATCAATTCTCAGCATTGCCTTTTGGCTTATCTACTTCGCCCAGAGTATTCACGAAATGCCTGGCATCAGTAATTGCTCATTGCAGGCTTCAGGGAATTCAAATTTATCCATACCTGGACGACTGCCTGTTACAAGCGGACAGCAAAGACGAATTAACAAAAGATTTGGAAAAAGTTATTCACCTGCTGCAAGCCCTGGGATACACAGTCAACATAAAAAAGTCAAGGCTGATACCATCCCAAAGGATAACCTTCTTGGGTGGCAGAACTGGACACATCAAACCAGATGGCATTCCTCACAGCAGAAAAACAGAAGCAACTAAGCAACTACCACTCTATTTCATGGCATTAACAACTCAGAACCAGCTTACAGCAAGGAAAATCCTGCAAGCCCTGGGTTACATGGCATCCTGCATAATATTAATTCCACATGCCAGACTACATATGAGGAAGTTGCAATGGTACCTGAGGAATTTATGGTCTCAGCACAAGCATAGCCTAGAAACCCAAATTCCAATAATTCCATGCCTGAAGCAAGAATTCCAGTGGTGGTCCCAGGCCTGTCAATTGAGCAAAGGACTGCCCTTCCACAGGCCTCACCCAAGCCAGACTATCACCACGGATGCCTCAGACCTCGGTTGGGGGGCACACATGGCGGACAAGTGCATACAAGGTTTATGGACTCAAGACCAGATGAACCTACACATAAATCAAAAAGAGATGCTGGCAGTAAAACAGGCAATTCAGACCACTTCTTCGACAGGGTCATTTGCTGATAAGGACGGACAACACCACAGTTATGTGGTATATCAACAAGCAGGGAGGCACACATTCATATCCTCTATGCCGGATGGCAATGGACCTCTGGAATGTGGCCCTGAGCCTCAACATTCAGCTCCAGGCCATATTTGTGCCAGGAAAAGAAAATATACTAGCAGACATCTTAAGCAGAACCACCACGGATGCCCACGAAAGGATGCTGCATCCAGACATCTTCAAAACCATCACAAGGAAATGGGGACTGCCAGAAATAGACCTGTTCGCATCCCCACACAACCACCAATTGAAAAAATTCTGCACAAGGACATACCACCCACTTGCTTGGAAGGTGGACTCCCTATCCTTCAGTTGGGAAAGCCTGACAGCATATGCATTCCCACCTCTTCCTTTGATGCACAAAGTGCTACTGAAGATCAAAGAAGATCACCCGAGGATCATCTTGATAGCTCCAGACTGACCAAGACAACATTGGTACCCACTACTGAGGAGTATGTCCCGGGAACACGCATGGCCTCTACCCCTACTACCTCTACTGCTAACACAGAACAACTTCAAAACTCTGCATCCAAACTTGAAAGCACTGCAACTAGCTGCTTGGAACATTACATAAGGCAAAATAACCCAGATTTATCTCAGAAGGTTAAAGACATTATCTTGGAGGCTCGCAGACCCTCAACAAGGAGAACTTATTCAGCAAAATGGAAAAGATATCTCATTTGGAGTGCAACAAAAGGAGTAGATGCATTATTGGCAAACATAGCTAACATCCTGGAATACTTAGCAGAACTTTTCCACAATGGCCTGTCTTACTCCTCCATTAAGATTCATGCATCAGCAATTTCAGCAGAATACAACATGGATCCTCCAGTCTTTTCTCAACCTCTACTCAGGCAGTTTCTCAGAGGAATTAAAAATGTAAAGCCACCAAGAAAACCACCATTCCCTACATGGGACTTGAACTTTGTGTAGAAAAGTTGACACTTCCCCCTTTTGAACCAGCAGCAACAGCAGAATTACAGTACTTATCTTGGAAAACTGCATTCCTCATTGCAATCACTTCAGCTAGAAGGGTTTCTGAATTACAGGCATTAATGGCAGTACAACCCTTCCTTATCTTCCACCAGGATAGAGTGTCCATGAGAACTAATCCTACCTTTATGCCAAAGGTGGTCTCCAGGGTATCATTAAACCAAGCAATACACCTACCAACATTCTTCCCCAACCCACAGAACAGGGGTGAAAGATTGCTGCATACCTTAGATGTACACAGACAATTGCGCTACTACCTGGACAGAACCAAAAACAATAGAAAGACTGACCAGCTTCTGGTAGCATATGCAACAGGAATGGAAGGAAAAGCAATTTCAAAACAGACAATCTCAAAATGGATAGGCAATTGCATTAGATTTTGTTACTCTTTTCATGGAAAAGCAACTCCAGAAAACATCAGACCTCACTCCACAAGGGCTACAGCCACTACTACAGCTTTCTTACGAGGAGTGACTACCAAAGACATTTTAGAGGCTGCTACTTGGAGCTCCGTGCATACATTTGCCAAGCATTATAATCTACCTTTATACTCCAGATCCCGAGCAGGTTTCGCCACTGCTGTTTTGCAAGGGATCTTAACTACACCATAAACTCTTAGTGCCTCCTTAGTGCCTCCTCCCCCAGTTTGGCTGTGGTATTCAACCCATTTGTTAGGACTGCAGATGCATCCTTGAAGGACATAGTACAGTTTTGTACCTACCATAAATGTAGATGTCCGAGAGATATGCATCTGCAGTCAGGATTTCCCACCCTCCTTCCCCTCTGTGGTACTCCTAGGGTATTTGCCCATCTTGTAGCTAGCTGGGGGAATCTATTATGGTGTATTTGTTTGTATATATGTATATACATGTTTATTTCTATTTGCTCTCTATTGTTTGGAAACATTTGCATTTATCCAAATTTAGCCTTCCTAGAGGGCACCTGGCATCTGGGGCAAGAAACATTGAGGAAAATGGCGGCGGCTGATGCCTTTATACCCGCTGAACTGCAGCTATGACGTCGGGTGAAGTGCGACATCAGCCGAGGCCAGACCCAGACTTTGGAATCTGGGGCTGCCTGAGGCCAGGACAACCCATTTGTTAGGACTGCAGATGCATACCTCTCGGACATCTACATTTATGGTAGGTACAAAACTGTACTTTTGTGTGCCTTCGGCTCCGCCCAGGTCGGAGCATACTGGACCTTCGAAGCCGACAGCATCGGCTCCGGCCCCGATTCGCCCATCGGATCCGAGGGAAGGTCTGCTCTCGGATCCCAGAGAGAGCGGCTCTCCCTCGGCATTTGACGTAGTGGAGAGGGTTCTGTCGAGGGATTCCAGACCCCCGGCCTTGGCTATGGCTCCACCCTGCACTCCATCTCAGATGGGTCCGACTTCCGTCACCCGGCCCCAGGGATAGCCTGCTCCAACATCCCAGGTCGTTCCGTTGGAACATGATATTGCTGGTGAGGTCTGAGGTTCCTGCAAGAGGAGGCATTTGGCCTCCCCTGGGTCCTTGTCCGTGGACACAGATTTGGAGGAACATTTGGAGACATCATGGAGATCCTCCAGGTTAGGGGGGTGGTCTGCCCCAAAGCCTACCTGTGTTCCTGGAGGCATCTCTTGGCTGTCCCCTCCAGCTGACCCCCTGGTAGATCTGATCACTACCAGGGCGTGGAAGGAGCCGGACACTGTGGAGCCAGTCCCAAAAAGACCCGACAAAGTACTTAGTCCACCCTCCGACAGATCATATTGGAGTAAGGGAACCCCTGTAGATGCCATGTTGGTGGCGGCGGCCAGTAAAAGGGAATTAGCCCAGGAGAGCCCCTCGGTCCATCCTCCAGACAGGGAGTCTCGGTTGATGGATCGCTTAGGGAAGCGGGTTTTTAGTTCAGCTACCTTCTCATTAAGGCCACTGAACTATATGGCACACCATATATGACTGCAGTGAGACCTTATCAAAGAGTACGCCGCGTCGCCCCCGGAGTCCATGTCGGCTGAGGACAAACAATTGTACTCTTCCTGAATGCCCACTCTTAGGTGTATTTCGAACACCTCTATGTGGCTACTGTCGCACGCCACGGAGGGGGGCGCTAGAGCTAGCGGGAGCAGGCATCGTTATGAGGCGACAGGCCTGGCTCCGCCACTGTGATTTCGCGGAACCCTTTAAGGTGTCTTTCGCTAATGCCCCTTTCGATGGTTCTGCCCTCTTTGGCAAAACCCTGTGCGATACCTTGGTCCAGAGTGAGAAGGACGGGAAGACGTTGTCTGCCATCGGAGCCCACTTCTCTGCTTCCCAGAGGTCCTTTTCCAAGAACCAAAAGGGACAGAAGAAGATGTGGTTCCGGACATTGCAACAGTCCTGTTTTGCTCCGTACCCCGAGTCCTTCCACGGCAGAGGAGGACAGGGTGGATGCCACCCTAGAGGCAGATGGGGCCCGAAGAACTTTGGGTCCAGAGAACCGTTCTCTGACCGGCCCATGCAACAGCCCTGATGGGCTACCCGACTGCTCCACTCTGGAGGCAGTCGGGGGGCATTTCTCGAGGCACCTAGCAGCCTGGGAGTCCATCACGACCGACCACTGGGTGTTTCACATCATATCCAGAGGATACCAGATCTCATTCCCCTCGCTATCCCAGACACCTCCCCGACGTCCCACCTGAGCAGAGGGAGGCAGCAGCAGCAGAGGTCCAGCGGCTGCTAGAAAAAAGAGCCATCCAGCACGTCCCCTCAAACCAGTATGGATCGGGCTTTTACTCCAGGTTCTTCTTGGTGCCAAAAAAGACGGGGGACTTCAGACCGATCCTCGACCTATCCCTCTTGAACCTGTCAGTAACCAAGGAAAAGTTCCGGATGGTCACGCTTCAATCCATTCTCCCCCTCCTGCAGTAGAACGACTGGATGTGCTGTATAGACCTCAAGAATGCATACTACCACATTTTGATGGACAGACGATCCAGGAGGTTTCTCCGCTTCCGGCTAGGAGCCAGCCATTACCAATTCAGGGCCCTTCCCTCTGGTTTCACCACAGCCCCCAGGGTGTTCACCAAAGTTCTATCAGTGATAGCGGCCCACCTGCGACTGCAGGGCATTCAGGTTTTCCCATACCTGGACGACTGGCTCCTGACCGCCCCCACAAGGCATCTACTCTGAGCAGCCAGAAACTCCTTTCTTCATCTAGCAACCCTGCTAGGGATCACTATCAACAGAGAAATCTTCCCTTTCTCCAACTCAAACCATAGACTTCATCGGAGCCAGATTGGACACAACCAGGCGTCTAGCCCTCTTAATTCCAGACAGAGTGAGGACTTTAAGACTCCACGTGCGGGCCATCCTCCTACACCAGGCACCCCGGCAGAATTGGTCCTGAGGGCTTTTGGTTTGATGGCGGCCACCATCAACCTATTGCCAATGGCGCATCTGAACATGAGAGTCCTGCAATGGACTCTCCAAGTTCAATGGTCCCTTCTGCAATTCCCCCTGTACCATCCTATTCCCCTCAGCAGGGTTTGCAGGAAGGTCCTCTTATGGTTGCTCCAATCCCCAGACCTCCAGAAGGGGCGCCTCTTTTCTCTGCCCCCTCCACTGACCACGGATGCCTATCGCCTCGGGTGGGGGTGGGGGGCATTGTGCGGGCAGGACAGTCCAAGGCATGTGGAACAGCACAGAGACCTCTCTGCATGCCAATGTCCTAGAGATGAGGGTGGTGCTTTTGGCGTTGCAAGCACTTCAGAACCTTCTTCCCATAGGGATGATTGCTATCCAGATGGACAACATGGCAGTGGTCTGGTACATCAACAAACAGGGAGAAACCAGGTCTTATACCCTATGTCGCGAGGCCATGAGAGTGTATGAATGGCCGATTTCCACCAACCGCTTTCTCATAGTGACTCGCATTCTGGAGCGGTCCAACATTTTAGCAGACAAACTGAGTCGCACCATCCTCTCGCCGTACGAGTGGTCACTGAACACGGAAGTAGCGAAGCAAATATTCTCCACTTGGGATCAACCTTGTTGCGATCTTTTCGCGCCTCCTTCAAATGCGAAATGAAATGACTACTTCGCTCTAATTCCCCCACCCGGGGAATCCCCACGAGACGCTCTAGTGCATGCTTGGCCCCCCAGTCTCCTTTATGCTTATCCTCCTCTTCCGCTGATGTTGAAGATTCTACAGAAAGCTACTCTGTTGTGGAACAAGATAATTGCCCCATTCTGGCGTCGCCAGGCTTGGTTCCCGTATCTTTGGTCTCACCTAGTGAATTCTCCCTGGATTCTGGATCCCATTCCGGATCTCGTATCCCATCCATTGGATCTTCCGACCCCGAACCTGGACAACTTCAAGCTCACGGCTTGGTTGATCCAGTTCTAAGGTTAGCTAGGACTCCCGGTATCTCTTCCCAGGTTAAAGCTATCCTGGTGGCGGCGCACAAGCCATCCACCAGAAAGGTCTATGATAGCAAATGGAAACATTTTTCTATTTGGGCAGAGCATAGAGATTTGGATCCTTTCACAGCTCCGTTGCCTGCCGTGTTAGATTTCCTATCAGGACTTTTCGATCAGGGTGCCAGCTCCTCTACAGTCAAGGTTCAATTGGCGGCTATCTCTCATTACCACGTAGGAAGTGACCTTGGACCGTTGATCTCCTCTAAGTTGTGCAAGGCCTTTCTGAAGGGTACTTTCTTACTTAGGCCCCCGGTGAAGGAAATGGTCCCTCCTTGGGACTTAACTTTGGTATTGCAGGCACTTATAGCCCCCCCCTTTGAACCTGCAGCTTCAGTAGATCTAAAGTTTTTATCGTGGAAAACTGCCTTTCTCGTAGCTATCGCATCAGCCTGAAGGGTTTCCGAACTTCAAGCCCTTTGTGCAAAACCTCCTTATTTGTCCTTCCACAAAGACAGAGTCTACCTCAGGACCAATCCCTCCTTCCTTCCAAAAATCGCATCTGAATCAAATATTAATCAGTCCATTAACCTACCAGTTTTCTTTCCCAACTACCAGAACAAAGGGGAATATAAGTTACATTCGTTAGATGTG
This sequence comes from Protopterus annectens, assembly GCF_019279795.1. Classification (NCBI taxonomy): domain Eukaryota; kingdom Metazoa; phylum Chordata; order Ceratodontiformes; family Protopteridae; genus Protopterus; species Protopterus annectens. Next base: position 193,758,661 of record NC_056733.1, read on the forward strand.
CAAAGACAACTACGCTTTTATTTACACAGAACAGCTGGTCATAGGCAATCAGATCAGTTGGGCATTTCCTTTGCCAAATTTAACTTCGGAAAGGCTTTTTCTAAAGTCACACTGTCCAGGTGGATTTCTCAGTGTATTCTGTTGGCATATGAAAGTACTGGTCGGCCCGCACCTCTAGGAGTCCATGCCCACTCTACCCGGTCTATCTCTACCTCGGCGGCCTTTCATTCTAGATTCTTGTTAGATGATATCTGCTCAGCAGCAACATGGGCTTCATCTCATACCTTCATTAATCACTACAAGCTGGATATTATTTCCAGAGGGAGAGCATCCTTTGGCTCTGCAGTGCTCCGGAACATCCTTCCTTGAGGACCACCCAAGATGTAGGTAGTTGGGGACTTTGTCCCATAGGTTGATGCACAAATGAAGTTAACTACTTCAGATTAAGAAGTTATGTACTCACCATAACGTTCCATCTGAGTAGGTAAACTTAATTAGTCAGCAACCGACCCCCCCCCCTCCGTCCCCCTGACCTTCGAGATGTTACCTTCCTTATGACAAGGGTATTTAGCTGGTTTTGCAAATGTTTTTTGTATGTTTATCTAGCTGTGGGCAAACTCGATCTGAGGTCAGGTAGGGTTGGCAGGGGATTATGGGTAGGGGAGGAGCTTGGAGCTCGGATCTCTGCTGTTGGAAACTGCCGGCTCGGATCCGATATGGATCCGAAGACCCATAAGTTGCTGACAAATGAAGTTGACCTACTCAGATTGAACGTTATGGTGAGTACATAACTTCTTATTTTCATAGCATGGGCAGTGTCTAGGTTATGAACCTGCCCCTACAGCATGTTCTGTTAATTGTGGTAATGAGGTTGAGGTCTCTGGACCGTGTGCGGAGGGATTGGGATTTCTTTAGATGTAGCATTTTTAACAGAGCTGGGTCAGACATGGCTTTGTAAGTCAAGCAGCGATCGCCCCTTAATAGGCGATACGAGACAGAGAAATGCTGGAGTTTTTTGAGTCTGTCCATGTAGGATGTGTTTAAGGCCTAGAATCCTCTTTGTGAGGTACTTTTGTGTCCTCTCCAGCTGTTGCAGGTGTCTAGTGAGGTACATGCCGAATGGTGCATTGTACTTGATGACTGGCCCAATGAGGGAAGAGTAGAGGGAGACAATGACCTCTTTCTTCCTGGATGCAAAACCCTTAGTAATGAAATGTGCCACATAGAAGGACTTTCTGACCACAGTGGGAATGAGGTGGTCAAAAGAGAGGTTGCTGTCAACCTGTGTTCCCAGATCTCTTATAACACCTTCTGTGTTCAGTGGACTACTGTCGATGTGGTAATTCATGGGAACTGGGTTTTTCCCAAAGGGGATGATGACACATTTTTTGGCACTGAGCTTAAGGCCATGGTTCTGACACCAGTCGTTGGTCTCAGTGAGGCCTTTCTGTAGGATGTCAGCATCACATGGAGAGTTAATAATAGCTCCCAACTTGCAATCATCTGTGAACTTTGTCAGCCAGAGTCCCTTTGTGTTGGCCTGGACTTCAGAGAAGTAGATAACAAACAGGAGAGTACTCAGGACCGGACCCTGTGGGACTCCACTCGTGGCTGGTCAGCAGCCTGACTTGGAGTCAGCTACTTTCACACTGTGGGTTCCATCTGTGAGCCAGTTTGCAACCCACCTAATGATATAGGGGTTGATGCCTAGCATAGTGAGTTTTTCTGTGATCCCTGAGTAGGGAATGGTATCAAAGGCCTTGGCCAGATCAAGGTAGGCTGTATGAGCCACCTTGCCTTTATCCACAGCTCTGATGACTGACTCAAAGAAGTCAACCAGGTTGAGCAGGCATGATCTACCTGTTTATAAGGTCTATGATTATGCGTTCCATAGCTTTGCATGTCAGACTCGCCAGGCTAATGGGGTGATAGTTCCCAGGGTCTGTAGTCATTCCTCCTTTGTGGAGAGGGATAACTGTAGCAGTGCACCATTCGGTAATGAGAAAGCCTGAGGTGAGGCTGTGATTGAACAGGGCACACAGATGATGTGCCAGTTCACTCTGTAGTTCATGTAGAACACAGCCAGGAATGTTGTTAGGTCCCATAGAAGCTGTATTCTTGGCCTTGGACAGTGCTGTTTTAACCTGTGCAGCAGTAATACTGGGTGCCTGGCAATCTATTGATATTGTGATTGGTCCTTTGGGAGGTGGGGTAAAGTTGGCACTGAATCTGTCGGCCAGTATATTGGCAATATCTGTTGGCTTGGTATAGGAAGTACCATTGTGCAGTAGCACAGAGCAAATCTGGGTATTGACTTGGAGATTCTTTACATAACTATAGAAGGACTTGTGGTTGTCTTTACTATCTGCTGTAATTCTGTTTTCATAGCTAGCTTTAAAGGATTTGATGAGGGATCTCAACTGTTTGTTGATGCTGATAAAGGAGTTTTTCCAGTCTTGGGACTTCACCTTATTCTGCATCAGTTTCATCCTTCTGTTGTAGAGTTTGTTTATGGCAGGGGACCACCAGATTGGCTTCCTTTTTTTTGGAGAAGAGCGTCTTGGCCCTATTGGGTATGGTGAGATCCATGCATTTGTGTACGTGTTCGTACAGTGCATTGGTGTACGACTCTGTGGTCATGCAACTATTCTGTGTTTGCATGGGTGCTGTGAAGTTAGCTACCTCTGTTTTTAGGAACCCAAAGTTAGCTTTGGAGAAGTTTTTTTATGGTGGTTACTTTTGTGGGGGTTGGAGGGATGTGGATTTCCAAGGTGATTAGTTTGTGGTCTGATCTAACCAGGGAAGAGTTGACAATTGTTGAAGAGCAACAGTTGTCCATGTTAGTAATGACCAGGTAAAGATGTTGCTACCTCTAGTGGGGGAAAGAACGAGCTGGTCCAAGGCATTGGAATTAATGAGTTCCAGGAAACTTTGGGCAAGTGTATTTGTACATGAGTAGTTTTCCCAGTTTAATGGAGGGGTAGTTGAAGTCTCCAGTATGAGAGTGTTAGGTTGGACCCTAATATTCTCCAGTTACGTCTCGGGTCATAATCACCCACATGTACAATGACAGAGTTATATTTGCACCTGTTGTTGAGGGATCTGACTGCATCGTTATGTGGCGGATCCTGGCACCTGACAGGCAGCTGACTGTTACTTTCTCCTTATTCAGCCTAGTTAGTGGGACATCAGTTTGCCTCACTATTGAGTCACCTATGGCTAGTGTGTTGGGCATGCTGTTTTGCCTTAGGGGCTTTGGTTGCATGTCACACTGTTTAGGAGAGTTATGTGTCTCGTGATTAGTGTTGTGTTGTGGTAGTCGAGTGCGTTTCTGCCTTGGAGGTCTCTGCTGTTTGGGTAGATTTTAATTGAGAGCCTGTGCGAAGTTGGGTGTGTGGTTTGTGTTTTTATGTGAAGGCAGTGCTGGTGTGTGTTCTGGAGGGCTATGTGTTCCATGTGGTATGGTGCAAGTGTTGACCGTCTCCTCTTGACCAGCTGTTCCGGTCTTGGCTGGAGAGTGTGTGGCTTCCAATTTGGATATACAAGTGCATCTCTCAAGTCTGAGTGTTGGGAGGTAAGAGGAGAGGGTTGTTGGTGTACATGAGGCAGTTGCTACATTGCCTCAGGATGCCCACGTTCACCAGGTTAATAGGAGAAAGGACAGGGAACTGACAGACATGCCTGGAGGGGTGGGCATTAATAAGTACTGGAGCTGTTTCCTTGTAGAATGTGTAGTGCTGGTAGCACTTTTGTGTGCTACAATAATTGCTACAAGAAGTCTGGTAAAGTGCTAGACTAATAAGTTAGTAAAAGTGCAGGAGAGGAGAGAACTAGCAGATCTAAGGGAAAATTTGAAGAGCATACTTTGGCACCACTCAGAAGCTTACAAAGTCTTGGATGCAGTAAATCTGTATCTGGACTAGACTAGTTACAGGAAAGGCAGGAAATGAGCACAAACGCGGGCTTTTAAACCAGAATGTTGAAAGAGATGGAAAAACTGTCCATATGACCAGTAAACTACAATTTCTTAGCCAAAAACCACTCCTCTTGTGGTAGATAGGCTACCTAGTGCTTACCATAACCACTGGTAATCTAGAAGGCTTCCCTCCAACACAGAAAGGCTTGGGGGGCTCAGAAGCTTACAAACAGTCCTCATTCCTGGATACAGCAAATCTGTATCTGGACTAGACTAGTTACAGGAAAGGCAGGAAATGAGCTTAGAATTGTGGGTTTTTTGTGTGTGTGTGTGTACAGAAAAGCAGCTAAAACAGCACTAAAAACAATTCAAGTGCAGTGCAAGCTAGCACACTTAAGTGTGTAGCAATATTAAAGCAAATACAGTTTAAATAAATACAGTTTGTTCAAACTGTATTCTGAACTGAATTCAATTATTGTTTTATTCACCTCTGAATAATTGCCAAAAATATACTTATCAGCTGAGAAGCACACAGTCAGAACACAAGGAGAGTCTAGCAAAGTTTTTTTTTTTTTTTTTTTTTTTTTTTTTTTGTAGAGTTTGTTAATGGCACGGAGCCACCAGATCGTCTTCCTTTTTTTTTTTTTTTTTTTTTTTTTTGGAGGAAAGCATCTTGGTTCTGTTTGGTATGGCTAGCTCCATGCATTTATGTACATGTTTGTACAGTCCATTGGTGTATGATTTGGCAGTTATGCAACTATTCTCCATTTGCATGGGTGCCTTGAAGCTAGCCACCTCTGTTTTTAGGAGCCTAAAGTTAGCTTTGGAGAAGTTTTTCATGGTGATTACTTTTGCAAGGGGTGTGAGTGGGATGTGGATTTCCATGGTGATTAGTTTGTGGTCAGATCTAACCATGGAGGAATTGACTGTTGGTGTAGAGCAATGATCCCCCATGTTGGAAATAACCAGGTCAAGGCTGTTGCGTCCTCTAGTTGGGAGTAAAAATGAGCTGGTGCAGGGCATTGGAATTGATGAATTCCAGGAAACACTGGGCAAGTGTATTGTTTCATTAATAGTTTTCCCAGTTAATGGAGGGATGGTTAAAGTCACCCAGTATGAGGGTGTTGGATTGGAACCTAATATTTTCCAGGGTGGTTAGGAACGTGGAGTTGAGAGTCTTGGGACATGGTTGGGGACCTACAGCAGGCTACGACCTGAATCGCTGTCTTGCCCAATGTTAGTTTTACCTGAAGTATCTGTTATGCATTATGCTGTGCTACTAGTTTGGAGGTGTGCATATCCTTAATGAATATGGGGACACTACCGCCTTTGGAGCTTCGGTCCAAGTTCTGGGGGTCTAAAGGTGTGGAAAGAGTTATAGCCTGGTAGTGCAGGGGTGCTTTCTGCTGATTTAAGCCAGGTCTCTGTTACAGCACAGATGTCGATATTCTCCATTTTGAGGAGAGCTTTGATCGAGTGCATTTTGAGATTGACTCCTAGCACTGAGCAGCATGACCCTCAGATTGCATTTATTTATAGCTGTTACGGTGGTACTTTGGTCTTTGGAACACATCCTAAAAAGGCACTATAGGGGTGGCAAGAACCTTAGCCAGTGTCCGAAAACTCAGGGATGACAGATGCAGGCTATCTTTGGCAAAGCATTGAGGTCTGTCAGTCATGCCCTCCCAGACAGACGCTGGATCCCCTTAGAATGGCACCAGAAACTTGGCCAATTATTAAAGTCAATCATTTTTTGCTTGTACTGCGGTATCATTCTGGGCGACGGTAGGATGCTGCTCAGGGCTAGGATCATACCTGCCTGGGCCACATAATCCGAGAACTCCTCCAGGTCTCTTTTCATGTAGTCTAGGGAAGCATGTCTCAGGTCATTCACACCCACATAGACAATGGCAAGAGTCATACTTGTTGTGGAGTGACCTGAGTGCGTGTGTTGTGTTGGATCCTGGCACCTGACAGACAGTTGACTGTTGCCTTCTCCTTATTGAGCCTAGTGAGTGGGACATCAATGTGCATTACTATCGAATGATATCTATGATTAGTGCATTGGGCATGCTGTTTTGCCTTAGGGGCTTAGGTTGAAGGGCACACTGTGTAGGTGCACTGTGTGTCTTTGGATTTGCGCTGTATTCTGGTGGTCAAGTGTGTTTCTTCCTTGGAGGCCTCTGCTGTTTGGGTAGGTTTCTGTTGAAAGCCTCTGTGAAGGGTGTGTGGTTTTTGTTATGTGAGGGTTGTGGTGCTGGGTGTTCTGGACGGCTATGTGTTGTATGTAGTGTGGTGCAAGAGTTGACCATATCCTCTTGACCAGGTATTCTGGTCTTGGTTGGAGAGTGCATGGCTTCCAATTTGGATATATAGGTGCATCTCTCACAAGTCTGAGTGTTGGGAGGAAAGAAGAGAGGGGTTGTCTGTGTACATGAGGCAGTTGCTACACTGCCTCAAAATGCCCAAGTTCACCATATTAATAGGAAAAAGTACAGGGAACTGACCTTTAGACATGCCTGGAGGGATGGGCATTAGTGCTGGTAGCACTTAAGTGTGCTGCAGTAATTGCTACAAGAAGCCTGACAAAATGCTAGCCGAATATGCTAGATACAGTGCTAGAGAGAAGAGAACAAGCAAGATCTCAGGGAAAAATTGAAGAGCAGACTTTCCTGCACCGGTAAGTTTACCCTAGCTTAGCGGTGCTAGAAAGTTAAGGGGGATAGAAAGCTGCTCAAGCAGCCAATAAGCTACAATTTCAGAGCTAGGAACAACTCTTGTGGTAGACAAGGCTATCTAGTGCTTACCACTCCCACTGATACGCTGAAAGGCTACCCTCTAACACAGAAAGGTCTGGGGAACCCAGAAATTGCAGTGCAATACTGAATACAGCAAAATCTGTATCCAGACCACTCTAGTAACAGGAAAGGCAGGAAACCAGCAATCAAGCTAGAACTTTTTTTTTGATTTTTTGCAGAAAAACACTTAAAACACTATTAAAATCACTTTTAAAATACAGTGCAGGCAAGCACACTTGAGTGTGAAGAAAAATACAGCAACATGCAGTTAAAATAATTACAATAAAGTTAAAAAATGACTTAAATGAAGGTTAGTATAACAAAATGTAATAGCTTTTGACAGCCATTTGGGAAAAAAATGTAAGTTTTGACATAGGTTGCCCCTTCTTACATTCACAAGAAATTAAAAATTGATCCGAAGATCTGAAAATGTTAGTTGCATCAAAATAGTACCTGAGTTCTATGTGGATATCCAAGGTGTGTAAAACATCCTTTTTGGGTTCAGGTAGTTCTTCTGGTTCTCCTTAGCACTAAAAGCTTGAATAATTGTCTGTGACTGGGGTTAGGCCTCACCTGATGGGAGGGATTTGGCCTATCCCCTATCACAGAGTCAGATGAGGGGGGTTCTTCTAAGCTCTTGAAAGCTGTTAGTATCTGGTTTCTGCAGGCACAGAATCCTCTGAGACTTGCTCAACTGTAATTTGTCCAAGGATAGCGGGACTTTTTTTCCTGGACACTTCCTTTTAGATGAGGTTTTGTTTTGTTTTATGCTGAGAGGTTTCTGGATCATTTAACCCACTGTGGACTGTTCTCTTTCATCTCCGCAGACGTTCTTCTGTTGGTATCTGGCTAGATGAATGAGGAACCTTGTCACTCCCATCAGTAGTTTGTGTGTGATGCTATGCGTACAGACTTGAAAGTATCCTGATTTGGTTTCTTCCATTCCCAAGGAGGCAGATGTATAGAAGTCCTTGCTGTAGAGGATGACCCAGCTTAGTGTATATTTCTGGCTAGACTGCTTTGTGATTGACTTTGCCTAGTGTAAAATTAAGATACTGCTCACCACTATAGTTCTTATAAGGATTCTAAGGCCTTGGACATTATTTTTTTTCTTCTGCCAACTTTAGACTCAAGTCCCTTAATTTTTGACTTGCCTTTCCAGATTGTACTTCTCTGCAGTAGACCAGGATCTGTTAAAGCAATACTATATGATTCAGAGTCTGTATAAACCACCCTTACTATGGATTCTGCAGTATGCTTTCAAATTGTTTGCTATAACTTTGATTGCATTGGTGCTGTACTGCAGACAGCATGCTCAGTGATGCCTGTATGCAAGATGGGTATGGCTTAAATCCATTTCCTTTGGAAATTGACTGAGGAAGGCCATTCTCTATTTCCTTTTTTCCCAGGGTCATTTTAGGTCAGAGTCCCCAGGTATTGGGTGAGGACCTTCAAATGAGGAAACTAATTAATGCTCTGCCAGCTGCTTTCTGTAGTCTGTCATGGTTCTTCCAACAAGATGAAAGCCCTCGTTTAATGAGGATGGCATCCAGATGTTCATGGTTTTGTTTTGCAGGTGTGCTGGCTAAGTCTGTTTGGAGGATGACTCTGCTGGATCAGTATTTGCATTCCTGGCTGCCACCTAAGAATACCAGTGGGGAAGGAAACATGATGGTGTGTCCCGTGTCAGAGGGGTGGAGACATTTTGGAGTGTGCCCTGTCTTCTAGAGCTATCCCCTTAGATCTGTAGATTCTAGGTCTGGTTATGGAAGGCCGTATTTTAACATTGATCATTTAACTGGTTTAAATGGACTGGTCTTTGCAGTATCATCAGCCTGGCTAGAGTGGTAAAATTGCATATTGTAAATACATGGACAGTCTTGTGTAGCCAGTCAAGCAGCATATTTTAAGTGGGAGGAAACCAAAGTAGCCAGTGAAAAGCCTTGCAAAGCATAACAATGTGCTGACACCACATGTTCATTGATTGGAGTTTTGGAGTGATTTGCAGACACTGGAGGTTATAGCCACCATACTGCCCAAATGTGTTTCTCCAGAAAGAGGTGTGCTTTGGGGGTCAAGTGGTCAGTGGAAGGCACTGGAGCAGGTCTGGACACTGCTGAAAAAAGGGCCAATAACTTATGATGTTAAGTTGTCAATCTCGCCTTCGTTCTTGCTGGTTGGGTTCGGAGCCGATCCTCTACTCCGACTCGGCCATCTTCTATAGCTCAAGGCTACCCCTTATCCCAAGATGCCTACCGCTAGCTACCCAGATCTCATTTGCTGCTTCAGCTGCGAGGTTCCTGGATACTGGCTCAGGCTCGTATAACTTCATTTTATTAGCTTTCTTCTCTGATAATACTACCTTTTTCTTCTGTTATTTGTTAGCGATATATAGTACTTTTAGTTTAATTAGTTTAGAGTGTTGTAGATGTTCATCGTGCATACAGCTGCAGTAATCACATATGGGTTCTCTGCCGTCGGGCGGTCCCTCGGTCGGCCGAATTCCAAAGTCTAGGTCCGGCGTCGGTTGTTGTCGCTTTCTTTCCTGACGTCAGTGAGGCAGGAGTATATAAGACACAGCCAATGCTATTTTCTTCAGTCTTTTTTGCCGCACGGTGCCCGAAGCAGAAGCAGTTCGCAAGTGCCGGTCGGCCAGCTCCTGAATTTACGAAAAATTGGAAACCGAAGTCTTCATTAAAGCTAAGTACCCCGTTGGGGAAACTTTTCTTGCCTCAGACCGATGTCAGAAAAAGTTAACAATTGTATTTCTTGTGGGAAGCAAATACCGCATAAGGATTTCCATTCCCTTTGCATACCTTGTTTAGGCCCAGACCACGACGTCTCGGGCTGTCGCTTTTGCGCGACTTTCAATAAACGCACTATTAAGCGTCGGGCGGAGTTCGCCCAACACTTTTTTGGTACAGCCTTTGATTATAAAATGTCGTCGGAGACTCCGACTACCGTTTTGACCAAAAAACGCAAGGACAAGGACCGACACGCGAGGTCCGCAGTCCCCACCGACACCACGCCAAAACCGGCTACACGTGGTCCGGTTCTCAGCGAGACGCCTATGCAGTCCCTGACTACCGACAACACGTCTTTGGCGGTGTCTTCTGTAACCGAGACCGCAGGTTCCTCGGCCCAGACTACAACCACTGAAGCCACTGTGAGCATTGAGCCTCCTAATGTGGACAGGTCCACTTCCACCCATGGTGTCTTTAGACCTTCATCTTCCTTTTCCATTAAGGCCTTTACTAAGTCCAAATCAGCCAGGCATCCCAAGAGGCCTGTTGCACGGGGCCCATCCCCAGGCCCCATGCCTAAAAAGCAGATGCTTAAAATGGCTGAAGATTTAATTACTCTCATCAGGGGGTTCCCAATCCCCTCCAGACAAGAGACCCAGAGTGGAGGAGGATTCTCCCTCTTCTGATCAGGGCTCCATTTTTTCAGAACATTCTGATGTAGAGGAACACTCTTACTCCCCATTTGAAGACTCTGATGCAGAGCAGTCCATTCCTTCAGTATCTTCTCCTGAGGATTTTTCTTTTGGGGAAACCTTGCACACCTTGAGGGAACACTTCCATTGGGAAGGCCAAGACTTTTCTGATTACAAGAAAAGACTTAGGGAATTTCTTTTGTTACCTCAACACAGACCTCTGGCGATACTTCCTGTCTTGGACGTACTTGATGATGTTTACTCGGAGGCTTGCCTTAATCCGGATTCACTGCCTCCTGCCCCAATCAAGCCTGATAGGTACTACAGGGTTCCTAACTCTCACCAATTTCTTTACAAAAGCCATAATGCTGACCCTGAAACCATTTCTCAAGGCCCCAAGAGAATGAAGGCCTCTACTGCTAAGAATCCACTACTTTCAGAAAGAGAGTCAAGATCCTTAGAAAGGTGGGGAAAAAAGGTATATACCTCTGCCACCCTAGCTATGAGGGCCTTAAATTGTCAGTTTCATATGCTCAAATATCAGCAGTTTCTGTTATCACAGTTAAGAAATAAAATGTCTCAACCTGAACAATCAGATTTGAAGGAGTTGCAGGATATGATGCATAGTGCAGAGCAAGTGGGTAAACACACTTTACAATGTGGCTATGATGCCCTAGAGGCCTCAAGTAGAGCTGCTGTTACAGGATCAGTCATTCGTAGACATGCATGGCTTAGGGAACAAATTTTGCCTGATCATGTGAAAGCTAAACTATTAGATGCTCCTTTACAAAAGGATGTGCTATATGGTACTAATGCTGAGGAGATACTACGGAAAATGGAAGAAAAAGCCAAATCTATGCAAACAGTCAAAGCTTTTCTACAGGTTCAACCACCACGTTTTAGCAGAAATTGGCCTTCTAAAAACTGGTCCTTTCCAGCCACGGACAAGCCCCAAAGAGGTAGATACAGACGCACAAGGGGCAGAGGGCAATCACAAGGATCATATAGAGGCAAGCAATGGCAATCTCCAGCACCAAGAGGTGGTGAGGACAGTGCACAACAATACAGGAAACAAACCCAATGACTTCCTCCTTTCCATGCCAAGCAAAGACCAGCTGGCAGCACCCTTGGGAGGAAAGCTGGCATTATTTACAAGAAATTGGCATATTGTCACAACAGACAAATGGATCCTGGACGTTATAAACAGAGGCTACAGATTTCATTTTCACACTCTCCCAAAAATGAGAGGCATGCCAAACCTGACACACAATCAAAGGGCAGAGGCACAACTACAAATTTCAAAGCTCATAGACATGAAAGCTATTCAAGAGGTACCTACTCACGAACAAGGTCAAGGTTTTTATTCCAGGCTATTTCTGGTACCAAGGAAAGGAACCGACTGGAGACCCATTTTGGACTTATCCATCCTGAACACATTCTTACTCCTACCAAAATTCAAGATGCTCACATTACAGCAGCTACTTCCCATGCTGGGCAAGGAGTCTTGGCTGTTAACATTGGACCTCAAGGAGGCATACCTGCATGTCCCAATCAGACAAAGCTGCAGAAGATACCTCAGATTTCTTGCAGGTTCAATACACTATCAATTCTCTGCATTGCCCTTTGGCTTATCTACTGCGCCCAGATTATTCACGAAATGCCTGGCATCAGTAATTGCCTACTGCAGACTTCAAGGGATACAAGTTTACCCTTATTTGGACAACTGCCTGATCCAAGCGGACAGCAAGCACATACTTCTGGAACATCTGGCTTATGCAACATGGTTACTGAATTCTCTGGGATACACAATCAACAAAGAGAAATCCAAGGTAACACCATCTCAGAAAATAACTTTCCTGGGTGCCAACTTGGACACAAACACCCAGATGGCCTATCTTGCGCCAGAAAAACAGGGGCAACTAACTCAGTACTTCAAAACACTAGCAAATTGTACCAGGCTTACGGCAAGGAAAATCCTGCAGGCTCTGGTCTTCATGGCATCTTGCATTCTTTTAATCCCATGTGCAAAGTTGCATATGAGGAAACTTCAGTGGTACCTAAAAAAAACTATGGTCTCAACACAGCCACAGTTTGGAAACAATAATACCAATAATTCCATGTTTCCAAAAGGAATTTCTATGGTGGGCCCAAGCATGTCAAACAAACACAGGTCTTCCATTCTGCAAGCCTCAAGCAAATCAAGTCATCACAACAGACACCTCAGACTACGCCTGGGGGGCGCACATGAAAGACAGGTGCATTCAGGGCAAATGGTCCCAAAAGGAAAAGCACCTTCACATCAATCAAAAAGAAATGCTAGCAGTGATAAATGCAATTACAGCATTCAAGGACCTCCTGCATCCAGGACAATTATTGATAAGAACAGACAACACCACAGTAATGTGGTACATAAACAAACAAGGAGGAACACATTCATACCCCCTGTGCAGACTAGCCATGACACTTTGGAACTTGGCTCTGGAATGGCAAATCGAACTTCAAGCACAGTACTTGCCAGGCTTGGAAAACACGCTGGCAGACAATCTGAGCAGAAATATGGCAGATCCACACGAATGGAAGTTGCATCCTCAAGTGTTTACAAAGATAATCCAAGCGTGGGGGAGGCCAGACATAGATCTCTTCGCCTCCCACAGGAATCATCAGTTGGAAAAGTTTTGTTCAAGGGCCTTTCATCCAAAGGCCTGGAGAGTGGACGCCCTTTCATTCAGTTGGACAGCATGGACAGTTTACGCTTTCCCACCTCTGCCTCTTCTGCCAAAGGTGCTCTTGAAAGCAAGAGCAGACAGACCGAAGATGATACTAATTGCTCCAGACTGGCCAAGACAACACTGGTACCCACTACTGAGGAGCCTAAGACATACTCCTCCCTGGCCCCTGCCTCTAATGCCTCTTCTGCTGACTCAGCACAGCTACAAAACTCTTCACAGTCAGCTGAAAACAATCTCACTGCATGGAAAATTCCTTTACACCACAACAGACTCTACTCCCCAAAGAGGTGCAGGATGTCATTTTGGAGGCCAGAAGGCAGTCTACTAGAAAGGCTTACTCTGCAAAATGGAAACGGTTTTGCTCTTGGAATGAGAAAAAAGGCCAGGACCCTAAAAAACTGAATTTTCCTCAGGTATTACAGTATCTAGCTGAGCTGCTGAACACTAGACTTTCATTTTCCTCCATAAAAATCCATGCCTAAGCCATTTCTGCAGAATTCAACACGGATCCACCCTTATTCTCACCCACTCTTAAGACAGTTCCTCAGAGGGGCTAAGAATATAAGACCACCAAGGAAGCAACCAATACCAGCCTGGGATCTTAATTACATTCTAGAAAAATTAACATTGCCTCCCTTTGAACTAGCTGCCTCAACAGATTTGCAATACTTGTCCTGGAAAACAGCTTTCCTTCTGGCCATTACCTCAGCTCGTAGAGTATCGGAACTACAAGCCCTCATGGCTGTGCAGCCCTTTCTCATCTTCCATCAGGATAGGGTTTCCCTTCGAACCAACCCGTGATTTATGCCTAAAGTGGTATCCAGGGTAGCTTTAAATCAAGCCATACACTTACCTACCTTTTACCCCAATCCTCAAAACAAAGGGGAAAGGCTCCTACACTCCTTAGACATCCATAGACAGCTACTTTATTATTTGGACAGAAGAAAGCCTTTCAGGAAATCAGAGCAACTCTTTGTGTCCTATGCTGTAGGAGCTCAAGGGAAGCCAGTTACCAAACAGACAATTTCAAAATGGCTAGGCCACTGCATACGGTTTTGTTACTCCTATCATGGAAAGTCTGTCCCTACAGGCATCAGATCCCACTCCACCAGGGCCACAGCTACCTCTGCAGCCTTCCTCAGAGGAGTTCCTACCAAAGATATTTTGGAGGCAGCCACTTGGAGTTCTGTGCATACCTTCACAAAACACTACCACCTGCCTTTATATTCCAAAACTAGAGCAGGCTTTGCCACTGCTGTGTTGCAGGGCATTCTGGCTCATCCCAGTTCCACCTAGTGCCTACCACCCTGTGAGTAGCTTTGGGATTCTACCCATATGTGATTACTGCAGCTGTATGCACGATGAACATAGTACAGTTTTGTACCTACCACAAATGTAGATGTTCGAGTGCTAATACAGCTGCACTACAGGTTTCCCTCCCTCCTTCCCCTCTTGGTAAAGGCCTAGGGCCTAACCCCTCTTCATACAACCTGATGGGGTTATCCTTCTATGGTATATTTGCTTGCAACTACTGACTTTTGATTATATTGCATTTCATGTATGTAAATATAATTTATGTATTGCCTTCCTTCTGGGGGCACCTGACATCTGAGGCAAGAAAGACTGAAGAAAATGGTGTCGGCTGTGTCTTATATACCCCTGCCTCACTGACGTCAGGAAATAACGCGACAACAACCGATGCCGGACCTAGACTTTGGAATTCAGACGACCGAGGGACCGCCTGACGGCAGAGAACCCATATGTGATTACTGCAGCTGTATTAACACTGGAACATCTACATTTATGGTAGGTACAAAACTGTACTTTTCCATTTCCTTTAGAACTCAAAGGCACAAAGACAAATTTCAGATCTCACGGACATGAAAGCTATTCAGGAGGTACCTACTCAAGAACAAGGTCAAGGTTTTTATTACAGACTATTCCTGGTACCAAGATAGGGAAAAGATTGGAGACCTATTTTGGACCTATCCATCCTAAACACATTTTTACTCGTACCAAAATTCAAGATGCTCACATTACAGCAGCTTCTTCCCATGCTGGGCAAGGAGTCTTGGCTGGTAACATTGGACCTCAAGGAGGCATACCTGCATGTCCCAATCAGACAAAACTGCAGAAGATACCTCAGATTTCTTGCAGGTTCAACCCATTATCAATTCTCTGCATTGCCCTGTGGCTTATCTACTGCACCCAGAGTATTCACGAAATGCCTGGCATCAGTAATTGCCTACTGCAGACTTCAAGGGATACAAATATACCCATATTTGGATGACTGCCTGATCCAAGCAGACAGCAAGCACATACTTCTGAAACATCTGGCTTTTGTAATAATGCTGTTGAATTCTCTGGGGTAGACAGTCAACAAAAAGAAATCAAGGCTAATACCCTCTCAGAAAATAATTTTCCTGGGTGCCAACTTGGACACAAACACCCAGATGGCCTACCTCACGCCAGAGAAACAGGGGCAACTAACTCAATACTTCAGAAACCTAGCAAATTTCACCAGGCTGACTGCAAGGAAAATCCTGCAGGCTCTGGGATTCATGGCATCTTGCATCCTACTAATCCCATGTGCAAAGCTGCATATGAGGAAACTTCAATGGTACCTGAAAAACCTATGGTCTCAACACAACCACAGTTTGGAAACAATAATGCCACTAATTCCATGTCTTCAAAAGGAATTTCTATGGTGGGCTCAAGCATGGCAAACAAACACAGGTCTCCCATTCTGCAAGCCTCCAGCAAATCGTCATCACAACAGATGCCTCAGACTACGTCTGGGGGGCGCACATGACAGATCGGTGCATTCAGGGCAAATGGTCCCAAAAAGAAAAGCACCTTCACATCAATCAAAAGGAAATGCTAGCAGTAATAAATGCTATTATAGCTTTCAAAGACCTTCTACATCCAGGTCAACTATTGATAAGGACAGACAACACTACAGTAATGTGGTACATAAACGGGGAGGAACCCATTCATACCCCCTATGCAGGCTGCCCATGTCACTTTGGAACATGGCTCTGGAATTACAAATCGAACTTCAAGCACAGTACTTGCCAGGCAAGGAAAACACACTGGCAGACAACCTAAGCAGAAATATGACAGATCCACACGAATGGAAGTTGCATCCTCACGTTTTTACAGAGATAATTCAAGCATGGGGGAGGCCAGACATAGATCTCTTTGCCTCCCACAAAAATCATCAATTGACAAAATTCTGCTCAAGGACTTTTTATCCACAGGCCTGGAGAGTGGACGCTCTCTATTTCAGTTGGACAACAATGACAGTTTATGCCTTTCCACCTCTTCCTCTGCTGCCCAAAGTTCTATTAAAAACCAGAGCAGACAGACCAAAGATGATTCTCATTGCTTCAGACTGGCCAAGACAGCACTGGTACCCAATCCTGAGGAGCCTGATGCATTCCCCACCATGGACCCTACCTCTAATGCCTCTTCTTCTGACTTGGCACAGCTTCAAAACTCTTCACAGTCAGCTGAAAACACTCAATCTGGCCGCATGGAAGATTCCTTAACATCACAACAGACCCTACTCTCCAAGTAGGTACAGGATGTCATTTTGCAGGCCAGAAGGCCGTCTACTAGAAAAGCTTACTCGGCAAAATGGAAACGGTTTTGTGCCTGGAATGAGAAAAAGGGCCAGAATCCTGGAAAACTGAATTTACCTCAAATATTACAGTATCTAGCTGAGCTGCTAAGCAGTGGACTTTCATTCTCCTCCATCAAAATCCATGCCTCAGCCATTTCTGCAGAATACAACACTGATAAACCTTTATTCTCTCACCCCCTCTTAAGACAGTTCCTCAGAGGGGCTAAGAATATAAAACCCCCAAGGAAACAACCAATATCTGCTTGGGACCTCAATTTCATTCTAGAAAAGCTGACCTTGCCTCCTTTTGAGCCAGCTGCCTCAACAGATTTGCAATATTTGTCCTGGAAAACAGCTTTCCTTCTGGCTATCACCTTAGCTCGCAGGGTATCAGAACTACAAGCCCTCATGGCTGTGCAGCCTTTTATCATCTTCCATCAAGACAGAGTTTCCTTACAAACCAACCCGTCCTTTATGCCAAAGGTGGTATCCAGGGTAGCTTTGAATCAGGCTATCCACTTACCTACCTTTTACCCTAACCCTCAAAACAAAGGGGAGAGACTACTACATTCCTTGGACATCCACAGACTGCTGCGTTATTTGGACAGAACAAAGCCTTTCAGAAAATCAGAACAGCTCTTTGTGTCCTATGCTATAGGAGCTCAAGGGAAGCCAATTTCCAAACAGACAATCTCAAAATGGATAGCCCACTGCATATGCTTTTGTTACTCTTTTCATGGTAAAACTGTACCTGCAGGCATCAGATCTCACTCCACAAGGGCCACAGCTACCTCTGCAGCTTTCCTCAGAGGAGTTCCTACCAAAGATATTTTGGAAGCAGCCACTTGGAGTTCTGTGCATACCTTCTCCAAGCACTACCACCTACCATTATACTCCAAAACTAGAGCAGGCTTTGCCACTGCAGTCTTGCAGGGCATCCTGGCTCCTCCTAGTTCCACCTAGTGCCTACCACCCCTTTCTTAGCTTTGGGATTCTACCCATCTGTTATGACTGCAGCTGTATGCACGATGAACATAGTACAGTTTTGTACCTACCATAAATGTAGATGTTCGAGTGCTAATACAGCTGCAGTCCAGGTTTCCCTCCCTTCCTTCCCCTCTTGGGACAGGCCTATTGGCTAACACCTCCTCATACAACCTGATTGGGGTATTCATTTATGGTGTATTTGCTTGCAACTACTGTATTTTGATTATATTGCATTGCTTTATTACATAAATTTATGTATTGCCTTCCTTCTGGGGGCACGTGACATCTGGGGCAAGAAAAACTGAAGAAAATGGCGTCGGCTGGTTCTTTTATACCCCTGTCACACTGACGTCAGGGAAGAAGCGATGACAACTGACGCTAGACTTTGGAATTCGGCCGACCGAGGACCCGCCTGACGGCAGGAGAAACCCATCTGTTATGACTGCAGCTGTATTAGCACTCGAACATCTACATTTATGGTAGGTACAAAACTGTACTGTCCGCACCACCTACCGATACCACGCTAAGGCCGACTACCAGTTCTCCGGTACTCAGCAAGGTGCCTACGCAGCCCCTGAGTACCGATGACAATGCCTTACCAGTGTCTTCAGTACCCGAGGTCGCAGGCTCCTCGGCCCCCATTTCTACTACAGATACCGACGCCACTCCTGGCGGGGAATCTCAGAATTTAGACAGGCCTGCTATTTCTCAAGGGGTCTTCAGGCCTTCCTCCTTCTCTATTAAAGCCTTCACTAAATCTAAAACAGCCATGAAAACCAAATAACAGGTTCCTCAGACACCCTCTCAAGGCACCATGCCTAAAAAACACATGCTTAAAATGGAGTTGATCCCTCTTATCAGGGGTTCTCAACCCCCCTCTGACAAAAGGCCCAGATTAGAGGAAGACTACCCTTCCTCATATCAAGCTTCTATTACCTCAGAACTATCTGAGGACCAGGATTGTGCCTATTCTCCATTCGAAGATTCTGATGCAGAGGAGTCTATTCCCTCGGTCTCCCCCCTGAGGAATTCTCTTTTGGGGAAACCCTGCATACATTGAGGGAACACTTTCACTGGGAAGGCCAAGATTACTCGGATTCCAAGAAAAGGCTCAGGGAATTTCTTCTGCTCCCCCAGCATAGGCCTCTGGCTATCCCTCCTGTTTTAGATATATTGAATTATGTGTATTCAGAAGCCAGCCTTAATCCTGATTCTTTGCCTCCAGCTCCTGTTAAACCAGACAGGTGTTACCGGGTTCCTGATTCTCACCAGTTCCTATATAAAAGCCATACTGCTGACCCAGAAACTATTTCACAGGGTCCCAAGGGAATTAAGGCCTCTACTGCTAAAAACCCATTACCTTCAGAGAGAGATTCCAGATCTTTAGAAAGGTGGGGGGAAAAAGGTGTACACCTCGGCCACTTTGACCATGAGGGCATTAAACTGTCAGTTCCATATGTTAAAGTATCAACAGTTTTTGATATCTCAGCTGAAAAGCAAAATGATACAACCAGAACAACCAGATTTAAAAGAGTTTCAGGATTTGCTGCATGGTGCAGAGCAAGTGGGTAAACATACCTTGCAGTATGATTTTGATGCTTTAGAGGCTTCATGTAGAGCTGCTGTTACGGGGTCTGTTATACGTAGGCATGCTTGACTCAGAGCAAACCTTACCAGATCATGTCAAAGCTAAATTATTAGATGCACCTCTTCAAAAAGATGTATTGTTTGGTTGTAAAGCAGATGAGTTGCTAAAGAAAATGGAGGAAAAAGCGAAATCAATGCAAACAGTGAAAGATTTCCTGCAGGTACAGCCTCCACGTTTCAGCAAAAACTGGCCTTCAAAGAAATTGGTCCTTTCCAGCCACGGACAGACCTCAAAGGGGCAGATACAGGCGTCCAAAAGGTAGAGGGCAACCTCAAGGATCTTTCAGAGCCAGACAGTGGCAAGCACCAACCCCAGGAGGTGGAGAAGATAGATCACAGTCTTGTAGAAAACAGGCACAATGACTTCCCCCTACACCTGCCAAGCAAAGCTTTAATGGCAGCAGCTTTGGGCGGAAAACTGACATTATTCTCAAAAAATTGGCATATTGTTACAAAAGACAAATGGATTCTGGACATTATAGACAGAGGCTACAGGTTCCACTTTCACACCCTTCCAAAAATGAGAGGCATGCCAAACCTGCCACAAAATCAAAGGGCAGAGACACAAAAACAAATCTCAGCTCTCATGGACATGAAAGCAATTCAAGAGGTACCTGCAAAAGAACAAGGTCAAGGGTTTTATTCCAGACTATTCCTGGTACCAATGAAAGACAAAGATTGGAGACCTATCTTAGACCTATCCATTCTAAACACATATCTACAGGTGCCAAAATTCAAGATGCTCACATTACAGCAGCTTCTTTCCATGCTGGGCAAGGAGTCTTGGCTGGTAACATTGGACCTCAAGGAGGCATACCTGCATGTCCCTATCAGACAAGATTGCAGAAGATACCTCAGATTTCTTGCAGGTTCAACCCATTACCAATTCTCTGCATTGCCCTTTGGCTTATCTACTGCGCCCAGAGTGTTTACGAAATGCCTGGCATCAGTAATTGCCTTCAGCAGACTACAAGGGATACAAATCTACCCATATCTGGATGACTGCCTGATCCAAGCGGACAGCAAGGACATACTACTGCAGCACCTGGCGTTTGTAATAAAACTGTTGAACTTCCTGGGATACACAGTCAACAAAAAGAAATCAAAACTAATACCCTCTAAACAAATAATTTTCCTGGGTGCCAACTTGGATACAACCACCCAGATGGCCTACCTCACGCCAGACAAGCAGGGGCAACTGTCTCAATACTTTAGAAAAATGGCAACTTACACCAGGCTAACTGCAAGGAAAGTCCTGCAGGCTCTGGGATTCATGGCATCTTGCATCCTACTTATCCCATGTGCAAAGCTGCATATGAGGAAACTTCAATGGTACCTAAAAAACTTATGGTCTCAACACAGCCACAGCTTGGAAGCAATTATACCACTAATTCCATGCCTTGAATAGGAATTTATGTGGTGGGCTCAAGCTTGCCAAAGAAACACAGGTCTTCCTTTCTGTGTACCTCAAGCAACTCAAATCATCACAACAGACGCCTCAGACTACGCATGGGGAGCACACATGACAAATCAGTGCATTCAGGGAAAATGGGCACGAAAAGAGAAGCTCCTTCACATCAACCAAAAGGAAATGCTAGCTGTGCAAAAGGCTATTATGACCTTCAAAGACCTACTGCATCCAGGCCAGCTGTTAAGGACAGACAACACCACAGTGATGTGGTCCATAAACAAACAGGGGGGAACTCATTCATATCCCCTGTGCAGGCAAGCCATGACCCTATGGAACACAGCACTGGAATTGAAAATTCAACTACAGGCACAATTCCTGCCAGGGAAGGAAAACACACTGGCAGACAACCTAAGCAGAAATATGACAGATCCACACGAATGGAAGTTGCATCCTCAAATTTTCACAAAGATAACTCAGGCATGGGGACAGCCAGACATAGATCTCTTTGCTACCCACAGAAATTGCCAGTTGAAAAAATTTTGTTCAAGGACCTATCATCCACAGGCCTGGAAAGTGGACGCACTTTCCTTCAATTGGGCAACATTGGCAGTTTATGCCTTCCCGCCTCTTCCTCTGCTGCCCAAAGTTCTATTAAAAGCCAGAGCAGAGAGGCTGAAAATGATTCTCATTGCTCCAGACTGGCCAAGGCAACACTGGTATCCGCTCCTGAAGAGCCTGACACATTCCCCACCATGGATCCTCTTCTGTTGTCCCAGCACAACTACAAAACTCTTCACAGCCATCTCAAAACTCTAAATCTAGCTGCATGTAGAATTCCTTGATTTCCTTCAAGGATGCATCTGCATTCCTAACAAATGGGTTGTCCTGTCATCAGGCAGCCCTTCGGTCGGCCGGATTCCAAAGTCTAGGTCTGGCCTCGGCTGGTGTCGCACTTCACCTGACGTCACAGCTGCAGTTCTTCGGGTATAAAGGCATCAGCCGACGCCATTTTCCTCAGTCTTTCTTGCCGCGTGGCCAAGCAGAAGCTGTTCGCAAGTGCCGGTCGGTCAGATCCAGAGATTACTACTACCGAATGCTACTTCGAAGACTTCTAAAAAGCTAAGTACCCCGTTGGGGACTCTTTCTTGCCTCAGCCGATGTCAGAAAAAGTGAATAACTGTTTAACTTGTGGGAAACAAATACCTCATAAAGATTTCCACTCTTACTGTTTACCTTGTTTAGGCCCAGACCACGACGTAGCAGCTTGTCTAGCCTGTGCTTCTTTTAACCGACGGACGCTTAGACGTCGGTCGGAGTTTGCTGAACAGTTTTTCGGCTCTGATTTCGCATATGTTATGCCATCGGATCCTCCGACTACACAAATTGCTAAAAAACGCAGAGAGAAGGACCGACACTCGCGGTCCGCAGTTTCGGCCGAAACCGCGGTTAAGCAAACCGCGAGTGTCTCGGTTTCGGCCGAAACCGAGCAAGCGGTTCTAACTTCAGCTGAATCCATGCCTTCTACCGAGGCCTCTTCTAACCTGGTAGAATCGGCCTCTGAAATCCAACCTGCTGCTGTGGTTTCACAGGAATTATCGGACACTATTCCCTTGGATGTTTCAACCCCTGCACGTGGTGCTGCTAGGCCTCCTGCAGCCATGTCCATAAAGGCCTTTGCCAGGGCTAAAGCAGCCAAAATTTCTAAGTCTGTGCCTGTTAAGCCCCCCTCTCACAGGCCCAGCTCCAGTTCCCAAATGCTTTCTCTGGCAGAGGATCTCATCTCTTTAATAAGGGGATCCCAACCTCATCCAGACAGGGCCTCTCAACCACCTCCAGAAAAGAGACCTAGAGCAGAGCCCCCTGAGCCAGTGTCCACGGATGATTCCTCTGATGATTCAGACAATACAGACCATCCAGAGGCTCCTTTTTCTCCTTATAAAGACTCTGATGCTGAAGAGTCGATTCCTTCTGCCTCTCCACCTGAGGAATTTTCCTTTGGGGAAACCTTACATGCCATGAGGGAGCAATTTCAGTGGCAGGGACAAGATTTCTCAGACTCCAGGAAAAGGCTTAGGACTTTTTTGCATTTACCACAACATAGGCCTTTAGCTATACCCCCAGTTCTTTCTGTTGTAGATGATGCATTTAACGATGCTTGTACTGCTCCTGATACTTTACCTCCAGCCCCTGCTAAGCCCGATAGGTTCTACAGGGTCCCGGACACACATCACCATTTATACAAGGCTCCTTTTGCAGATCCCGAGACTATCTCCCAGGGGCCTAAAGCAGTAGCATCTACCTCTGTTAAAAATCCCCTCCCCTCTGAAAGGGAATCCAGGTCCTTAGAGAGATGGGGTAAAAAAGTATACACCTCTGCTACTCTGTCAGCTAGGGCATTGAACTGTCAGTTTCATATGATCCAATGTCAGGAGTTTATGCTTGATCAGTTAACTATAAGAAACTGTCCTCTGATGAATCTTTAGATAAGAAATATGTTCTAGAAATGGTGCATAACATTCAGCAGGTTAGTAACCATTCTTTAAAATGCGGCTATGATGCACTGGAGGCTTCCTTTAGATCAGCCATGACTGGCACAGTTATCAGAAGGCATGCATGGTTGAAAGAACAGGCCTTGCCGGATCATGTTAAATCAAAACTGTTAGATGCTCCTATGGATAAGGTCAATTTATTTGGTTCTACTGCTCAGCAGGTACTGAAGAAAATGGAAGAGAAGGCAAAATCTGTACAAACAGTGAAAGATTTCTTACAGGTCCAGCCTCCAAGGTTTAGCAGGAACTGACCCTCCAAAAATTGGTCCTTTCCAGACTCCTCTAAAGCACAGAGAGGCAGGAATAGGCGTTCAAGAGGCAGAAATCAATCCAGAGGTGGTGCCTACAGGGGACGCCAGTGGCAGGGCAACAACCAGCGAGGCACAGACGCAACTACTACCACTGCAACAGGACAATCACAGTGACTTGGCTCTGGCACCGCCTACCAGGGAACAGATAGCAGCACCCTTAGGCGGAAAGCTAGCCTTATTTTCAAAAAACTGGCACTGCATCACAAGGGACAAGTGGATTTTGCAAACTATAGACCAAGGTTACAGGTTTCATTTCCATACTTTACCAGGAAAAAGAGGAATGCCAAACCTACCACCAAATCAAAAGACAGAAGCTCTAAAACAAATAGCTCAATTAGCAAGGATGAGAGCTGTGGAAAAGGTACCATCTATTGAACAAGGAAAGGGATTTTACTCCAGACTCTTCCTGGTACCAAGAAAAGAGAAAAATTGGAGGCCTATTCTCGACCTGTCCGCTTTAAACACATTCCTCATTGTTCCAAAATTCAAAATGCTGACCCTACAGCAGCTTCTTCCCATGCTGGGCAAGGAGTCTTGGCTGGTGACTCTAGATCTCAAGGAGGCATACCTGCACGTCCCCATACGACCAAATTGCAGAAGATACCTCAGATTTCTTGCAGGATCAGAGCATTATCAATTCTCAGCATTGCCCTTTGGCTTATCTACTGCGCCCAGAGTGTTCACGAAATGCCTGGCATCAGTAATCGCTCATTGCAGGCTTCAGGGAATCCAAATTTATCCATACCTGGATGACTGTCTGATACAAGTGGACAACAAAAACAAGCTAACAGAAGACTTACAAAGAGTCATTTACTTGCTGCAAGCCCTGGGATATACAGTCAATATAAAAAAGTCAAGGCTGATACCATCCCAAAGAATAACCTTCTTAGGTGCAGAGCTGGACACATCAAAGCAGATGGCATTCCTAACTGTAGAAAAACAAGAACAACTTCCTCTCTACTTCTTGGCATTAACAAAGCAGAACCATCTAACAGCAAGAAAAGTACTGCAAGCCCTGGGCTTCATGGCATCCTGCATAATTCTGGTCCCTCATGCCAGACTGCATATGAGAAAGCTACAGTGGTACCTGAAGAATTTATGGTCTCAACACAGGCACAGCCTAGAAACCAAAATTCCACTAATCCCATGCCTGAAGCAAGAATTCCTATGGTGGGCTCAGGCATGTCAGTCAAACACAGGTTTGTCCTTCTACAGCATTCAACCAAGCCAAACCATCACAACGGACGCCTCAGACCTCGGTTGGGGGGGCCCACATGCTGGACAAGTGCATACAAGGTCTATGGACTCAAGATCAGCTACACCTGCACATAAATCTAAAGGAAATGCTGGCAGTAAAATTGGCAATCCAGACATTCAGACCATTCCTCAAAGAAGGGCAGTTGATGATAAAGACAGACAACACCACAGTTATGTGGTACATCAACAAACAGGGAGGCACACACTCATACCCTCTATGCCGGATGGCACTGGACCTATGGAATATGGCTCTGAGTTACAATATTCAGTTACAAGCAATTTTTGTACCGGGAAAAGAAAACATCCTAGCAGACATATTAAGCAGAACTACCACGGATGCCCACGAATGGATGCTACACCCGGACATCTTCAAAGCCATCACAAGAAAATGGGGACTACCACAAATAGACTTATTTGCATCCCCACTCAATCACCAGCTCAAGAAATTCTGCACAAGGACGCACCACCCACTTGCTTGGAAGGTGGACTCCCTATCATTCAGTTGGAAAAACCTGACAGCATATGCTTTCCCACCACTTCCTTTGATGCACAAGGTGCTATTGAAGATCAAAGAGGAACGTCCAAGGATCATTCTGATAGCTCCAGATTGGCCAAGGCAACATTGGTACCCATTACTGAGGAGCATGTCTCGGGAACAGATATGGCCCTTACCCCTAGTTCCCTTGCTGTTAACTCAGAACAACTACAACACCCTGCATCCAAACCTGAAAACTCTGCAGCTGACTGCCTGGAACATTGCATAAGACAAATTAACCCAAATTTATCCCAAAGGGTTAAGGACATTATCTTGGAAGCTCGCAGACCTTCAACAAGGAAAACCTATTCAGCAAAATGGAAAAGATATCTCATTTGGAGTACTGCTAAAGGGGAAGATGTGTCACTGGTAAACATAGCCAACATCCTGGAATACTTGGCAGAGCTATTACACAAAGGCCTGTCCTACTCTTCCATTAAGATTCATGCATCAGCTATTTCAGCAGAATACGACTTGGATCCTCCAGTCTTCTCACATCCTCTGCTCAGGCAGTTTCTGAGAGGAATTAAAATGTAAAACCTCCTAGGAAGCCACCATTACCTGCATGGGACTTGAACTTTGTGCTAGAAAAATTGACACTTCCTCCTTTCGAACCAGCAGCAACAGCAGAATTGCAATACTTATCATGGAAAACTGCTTTCCTGCTGGCAATCACTTCAGCAAGAAGGGTTTCTGAGCTACAGGCATTAATGGCAGTACAGCCCTTTCTGATCTTCCATCAAGATAGTGTCCATGAGAACAAATCCTACTTTTATGCCTAAGGTGGTCTCCAGAGTATCTTTAAATCAGGCTATCCACCTACCTACATTCTTCCCCAATCCACAGAACAGGGAGAAAGACTGTTGCATACCTTGGATGTACACAGACAATTACGCTACTACCTGGACAGGACCAAGAGCAATAGAAAAACTGACCAGCTACTGGTAGCATATGCAACAGGAATGGAAGGGAAAGCAATTTCAAAACAGACAATATCTAAGTGGATAGGAAATTGCATTAGATTTTGTTACTCCTACCATGGAAAGAAAACTCCAGAAAACATCACGCCTCACTCTACAAGAGCTACAGCCACTACCACAGCTTTTCTACGAGGAGTGGCTACCAAAGACATTTTAGAGGCTGCTACTTGGAGCTCCGTGCATACATTTGCCAAGCATTATAATTTACCTTTATACTCTAGATCCCGAGCAGGTTTTGCCACTGCTGTTTTGCAAGGGATCTTAACTACACCAGAATTCTATCCTTCCTCCTCCCCCAGTTTGGCTATGGTATTCTACCCATTTGTAAGGACTGCAGATGCATCCTTGAAGGACATAGTACAGTTTTGTACCTACCATAAATGTAGATGTCCGATAGGAATGCATCTGCAGTCAGGATTACCCACCCTCCTTCCCCTCTGTGGTACTCCTAGGGTATTTGCCCCTCTTATAGCTAGCTGGGGGAATCTATTATGGTGTATTTGTTTGTATATATGTACATACATGCTTATTTTTTGTTTGCTCTCTAATATTTGGAATCATTGGCATTTATCCAAATTTAGCCTTCCTAGAGGGCACCTGGCATCTGGGGCAAGAAACACCGAGGAAAATGGCGTTGGCTGATGCCTTTATACCTGAGTAACTGCAGCAATGACGTCTGGTGAAGTGCGACACCAGCCGAAGCCAGACCCAGACTTTGGAATCCGGCCGACCGAAGGGCTGCCTGACGACAGGACAACCCATTTGTAAGGACTGCAGATGCATTCCTATCGGACATCTACATTTATGGTAGGTACAAAACTGTACTTTTCTCCTCTCCAAGGAGGTGCAGGATGTCATCTTGGAGGCCAGAAGACCTTCTACTAGAAAGGCCTACTCCGCCAAATGGAAACTATTTTGTGCCTGGAATCAAAAGAAGGGACAGGATCCTTGGGTAATAAATATACCTCAAATTTTACAGTACCTAGCTGAGATGTTAAACAATGGACTTTCCTTCTCCTCCATCAAGATCCACGCTTCAGCCATTTCTGCACAATACAACACAGAACCTCCTTTATTCTCTCATCCTCTCTTAAGGCAGTTCCTCAGAGGGGCAAAGAATATAAAACCCCCAAGGAAACTGCCAGTACTTGCTTGGGACCTCAACTTCGTATTGGAAAAGCTGACCCTTCCTCCCTTCGAGCCAGCTTCTTCATCAGAGTTACAGTACTTGTCATGGAAAACAGCCTTTCTTCTGGCTATCACCTCAGCTCGCAGGGTTTCTGAGCTGCAGGCCCTCATGGCTGTACAACCATTCATCATTTTCCATCAGGACAGTTTCCTTACGAACCAACCCTACCTTTATGCCAAAGGTAGTATCCAGTATAGCCTTGAATCAGACTACCACTTACCTACCTTTTATCTTAACCCACAAAACAAAGGGGAAAGACTACTACACTCCTTGGACATTCACAGACAACTTCGTTATTATTTGGACAGGACAAAGCCATTCAGGAAATATGAGTAACTCTTTGTGTCCTTTGCTGCAGGTGCTCAAGGAAAGGCTATTTCCAAACGGACAATTTCAAAATGTATAGCCCATTGCATACGCTTTTGTTACTCATTTCATGGAAAAACTGTGCCTGCATGCATCAGACCCCACTCCACCAGAGCCACAGCTACCTCTGCAGCCTTCCTCATGGGGGTCCCTACCAAGGATATTTTGGAACCAGCCACCTGGAGTTCAGTGCACACTTTCTCCAAGCACTATCACCTCCCACTATACTCTAAGTCTAGAGTGGGCTTTGCCACAGCAGTCCTGCAGGGCATCCTAGCCCCTCCTAGTTCCACTTAGTGCCTACCACCCTTACTTAGCTTTGGGATTCTACCCATCTGTTATGACTGCAGCTGTATGCACGATGAACATAGTACAGTTTTGTACCTACCATAAATGTAGATGTTAGAGTGCTCATACAGCTGCAGTCCAGGTTTCCCTCCCTCCATCCCCTCTTAGGACAGGCCTTATGACAAACCCTTTTCATATAACCTTTTGGGGTACTCTTTTATGGTGTATTTGCTTGCAACTACTGTTTTTGATTAATCAACATTGCATTTTTGCATAACATTATGTTTGCTTTCCTTCTGGGGGCACCTGACATCTGGGGCAAGAAAAACTGAAGAAAATGGCGTCGGCTGCCTCTTTTATACCCCTGCCGCACTGACGTCAGGGAGGAAGCGACGACAACCGACGCCGGACCTAAACTTTGGAATTCGGCCGACCGAGGACCCGCCTGATGGCAGGATAACCCATCTGTTATGACTGCAGCTGTATGAGCACTTGAACATCTACATTTATTGTAGGTACAAAACTGTACATAATGTCAAAGGATCCCAAGGTTTCGGGATTCAAGAAGTGTGACTCATGCTGTCAGAAAATGTCTCTGACAGATGGGCATACTTCTTGCATCTACTGCTTAGGCGCTGTACACCTGCAGGACTCTTGTTTTGTATGCCATGCATTCAGCCCAAGAGTTCTGCAGGAGAGCAGAAATAAACTTATATTGAGGGGCCTTCTTAAGCCTCAGGATTCACCAGCTAAGGCTCAGCCGAAGTCTCCTAAAACAGCTAAATCATCGGCTCCCAGCTCGGAGCCGTCCTTGGCCCAAGACTTGTCTACTTGTTCGGTTCCGGCTAGAACCGAAGAGACTGCCTCCTCGTCGGCTCCACCAGTACCCTCGGAGCCAGCAAGGACTCACAAGAGACCAAAGTCCCCTTCGTTGAAGTCCATACACTCTGCTCCTCTGTCCCCCCTTTTACAAAGTGACCGTAGTCATAGATCTTCCCACTCTTCTCGGTCTGCTAGGCTCTCGGGCCATGATGTGGAGAGAGTATTCTGTAGGTTGTTGAAGTCGCAGGCACTGGCCAAAATGTTGTCCATCCCTCCTCAACAGATGTCTGCTCCGTCCATTTCCATTGATATTCCTCCGACTTTTTTGAGCTCTGAGCCAGAGTTTGTTGGGGTCCGAGTCGTGGAACCGTCGGCTCCAATAAAGATTTCTCCTTTGGATCCGTCGTCGGCTCCGATCCCTTCGATGGTACCTTCCCTCTAGGGATCTGGGCGCCGAGAAGCCCTCGTCTGCTCCGAGGGGATGAGTGGCATCGGACCCTTGTCCGACCCTGTTCTCCCTCTCAGAGCATCGGCGCTGGTGAGCTCGGCTCCTACATCGGCCTCGGAGCCGTCTCCCTCAGTGAGGAGGAGGATTCTGGTTTCCTTGGAGGTGGAGCCTTCTTTGCATCGTGGCCAGGGACACCTTCGATGTCATGAGGAGTGTGTTGGCCTCTGAGCCAGCCCCACCTTCGGCCCCACCAGCTCCGTCCCCTGTGGTGCCTGCGTCAACCTCTGTCGCTCTTCCAGACCCCAAGCGTGGGGAACCAATGCTCCAGGTCACCCCATTGGGTGTTTCCTCTTCTTCTGAGGCCTCCCCTGATCATTCAGAGGAGCCCCCCCCCCCCGGAAGAAGTGCAAGAGGAAGCACATAGACTTCCCCGAGTCTGTCACTTCGGATACGGATTTGGATCAGTCGGAAGGGTCCCAGAGATCTCCCTCTGAAGATGTTTCCTTTGCAGACATCCTAGAAATCCTTAAGCAGAGGGGGAACTGGAATACCCTAGCCCCTACCAAGGACGAATCTATTCCTGGATGCGTTCGGTTCCTGACCCACCACCTCCTGGGTTTCTCCACCCTTCGATCCACTAATGGTGGTGGCTCGAAGGGCTTGGTCAGCCCCAGATACAGTGGAACCAACCCCGAGGAGACTGGACAAGTTTATTACTGCTCCCCCTGACAAGCATTTCCTCATTAAGGGTGTTCCCGTGAATGCCATGGTGGTAGCAGCAGCCACTAAAAAGGAGTTGGCGGAAACTTCTTCCTCTCTCCATCCTTCTAACAAGGAGTCCAGGACCATGGACAGATACGGGAAGCAAATGTTTGCTTCAGCGACTTTTTCCTTGAGGTCTCTGAATTACTTATGCCATTTCAACAGGCTTCAGAGGGATCTCCTGAAAGAGCTTGGAGATGCACTACAGGATCCATTAGCTCAAGGGGCTCAGGCTGAAGTGTCCTCTCAGCTGGTAACCCTTAACTCAGTAGTCAACTCCTCCATGAGGCTCATTTCTTATGCAGCCGATGGGGCGAATAGAGCCGCAGGCACAGGCGTGGCACTTCAGAGACGTACATGGATGCGGCTGTGTAATTTTGCGGAACCTTTCGGAGTGTCAATCACCAACACTCCCTTTGCCGGTTCCTTTCTTTTTGGACCACAGGTGAAAGACACTCTTACTAGGTGTGAGCAGGAAGGCAAGACTCTCTCTGCTGTAGGAGTCCGTTTTTCCACCCCCTCTAAACCATACCCTAAAGGTCAGAGGAGTGGAAAGGTGTGGTTTCGAAAATCCCAGGGATCTTTGCCTGACACACGTAGTGATTTTTCCTCCAGGGGCAGAGGGGGAAATAACAATAGTAACAGACGCCGCCTTTGTGGCACGGGGGGGTCCGCAGAACCAGGGTCGTAAATAATCCTTCTCTGACAAGCCCTGAGGGGTTGCCCGATTGCCCTTCTCTGGAGGCAGTCGGGGGAAGACATTCATTGTACCCAAAAGCCTGGATAAGCATAACGCAAGACAAATAGGTACATTCCATAATATCCGGAGGTTACAGAATTCCATTCACTCAGCCCCCTTTACTGTCATGCAAGTCCCTCCCAGATGTTCCACCCAATCTGAGGGATCAAGCAGTTATAGAAGTGTCAAAACTGCTAGAAAAAGAGTCATCCAGGAAGTCCCAGCAGACCAACACGGATCCGGAACTTACTCAAGGTTTTCTTTGGTACCAAAAAAGACAGGGGACTGGAGACCTATTTAGATCTCAGCAGACTGAACAAGTCTGTTCAAAGAACAAAGTTTCGGATGGTCATGCTACAGTCCATTCTACCCTTTTTGTGTCAGGACAATTGGATGTGCTCTATAGATCTCCAGGATGCATACTATCACATCAAAATAGACAGGCGCTCCAGGAGATTCCTTTGCTTCCGGCTGGGAGCCAGTCATTACCAGATGTTCATCGTGTTACACTGCTACAGTCATTACACTTGGGTTATCCTGCCATCAGGCGGTTCCCCAGTCTTGGTCCGGCATCAGTTGCTGTCGCCTTCTCACTGACGTCACTGCGACAGGGGTATATAAGATGCAGCCAACGCCATTTTCTTCAGTCTTTCTTGCCGCGCAGTGCCCGAAGCAAAAGCAGTTCGCAAGTGCCGATCGGCCGACTCCTGAGATTTTCATTCCGAATCCAGAACCGAAGTCTTCTACAAAGCTAAGTACCCCGTTGGGGAAACTTTTTCTTGCCTCAGACCGATGTCAGTAAAAGTTAATAACTGTATTTCTTGTGGGAATCAAATATCTCATAAGGATTTCCATTCTTATTGTATCCCATGCCTAGGCCCAGACCATGACGTCACTGGTTGTCAGTTTTGTGCTAGGTTTAATAAGCGCACTATTAAACATCGGTTTGATTTTGCCTGACATTACTTTGGCAGAAAATTTAATTACACCATGCCATCAGAACTTCTGACCGGTATTCATAAAAGCGCAAAGACATGGACAGGCATCCGAGGCCCAAAACTGATGACGAAGCCTCTTCTAGGCCAGTCACCGGTTCTCCGGTTTTCAGCGTGGCGCCTTCGCAGCCCCTGACGACCGCTTCTGCAGAATCACAGGCCGCCTCCGACTCCCACGTGGAGATGACTGGGCCTTCGGAAGCACAAGTTTTTCAGTCTACCGAAACCGACCCTGCTGAGGGATCCGTAATAGCTTAGCAACCGGCAGCTTCAGAGGGTGTCTTCAGACCTACTCAGCTAAGCATTAAACCCTCTTCTAAGTCTAAGCCTCCTTTAAAAACAAAGAAACAAATGCAGCATTCTCCAGGACAGGCCTCCATGCCTAAAAAACAAATGCTCAAAATGGCCGAAGACCTAATCACTCTGATCAGGGGGTCCCATTCCCCACCTGATAAAAGGCCTAGACAGGATGCAGACTATGACTCATCCGACCAGGTGTCCATTTCCTCAGATTCATCCTCAGACCTAGGATATTCTTTACCCCGTTATGAGGATTCTGATGCTGAGGAATCAATTCCATCAGCCTCTCCGCCTGAGGATTACTTCTTTGGGGAAACCTTGCATACCATGAGGGAGCATTTCCATTGGGAGTGCCAGGATTACCCAGAATCCAAGAAAAGGCTCAGACTTCCTATTATTACCTCAAGACAGACCCCTTGCTATTCCGCCACTGTTAGATATTGTGGATGATGTGTATACTGAATCCAGCTTAAATCCTGATTCCTTACCTCCAGCTCCAGTTAAACCTGACCGATAGAGTCCCTGACTCACACACATTTCTGTATAAAAGCCCTGTTGCTGATCATGAAACTATTTTTCAGGGACCCAAAGGGGTTAAGGCCTCATCAGCAAATAATCCAGTTCCCTCTGACAGAGATTCCAGAGCATTAGACAGATGGGGAAAGAAAGTATATATGTCTGCAACTTCAGCAATGAGAGCCTGAAATTGCCAGTTTCACATGCTAGAAAATATCAGCAATTTCTGATGTCTCAGTTGAAACAAAAAAATGCTTCCAGATACAGATCCTCCTAATTTTAAAGAAATGCAGGATTTATTGCATGCTGCTGAACAAGTGGGAAAACATACTTTGCAATGTGGTTTTGATTCTTTAGAGGCCTCCTGTAGAGCAGCAGTTACAGGCTCTGTCATTAGAAGACATGCATGGTTAAAAGAACATACGTTGCCAGATCATGTTAAAGCTAAACTACTGGATGCACCATTGCAGCAAGATGTCTTATTTGGAGTTAAGGCAGAAAAGGTATTAAAGAAAATGGAGGATAAGGCAATATGCAAACAGTGAAGGATTTCTTACAGGTTCAGCCACCTCGATTTTGTAGAAACTGGCCAACAAAGAATTGGTCCTTTCCAGTTACGGACAGACCTCAAAGGGACAGATACAGATATCCAAGAGGTAGAGGTCAACCACAAGGTCCTTACAGGCCTCGACAATGGGGTGCATCAGGCCAGAAAGGAGGGGAAGACAGGCACCAACCATATAAAAAACAACCCCAATGACTTCCCACTCCAGCTGCCAAAAAACTCACTCTTGGCAGCCCCCTTGGGAGGAAAACTGGCACTTTTCTATCACAATTGGCATATGATCACCCAAGACAAATGGGTTCTCAATATTGTATCTCAAGGTTACAGGCTCCACTTTCACACTCTGCCAAGGTTAAAAGGAATGCCAAATCTGCCACCAAATCAATGGGCAGAGGCTCAAAAACAAATTACAGCATTCATGAACATGGGAGCTATTCAAAAGGTACCACCACAGGAACAAGGGCAAGGATTTTACTCAAGACTCTTTCTGGTTCCCAGAAAAGACAAAGCCTGGTGGCCCATTCTGGATCTTTCTTCTCTAAACACTTACCTGGATGTTCCGAAATTCAAAATGTTGACATTACAGCAGCTTCTTCCTATGCTGGGCGAGCAAGCTTGACTCGTGACCTTGGACCTCAAGGAGGCATACCTGCATGTCCCTGTCAGACAAAACTGCAGAAGATACCCCAGATTCATAGCTGGTCCAATGCATTATCAATTCTCTGCACTGCCCTTTGGCTTATCTACTGCGACCAGGGTCTTCTCAAAGTGCCTAGTACCAGTAATTGCATTTTGCAGACAGAAAGGAATTCAAATTTACCCGTACCTGGACGGCTGCCTAATTCAAGCAGAGAGCAAGGACATTCTTCTAAAGCATCTGGCGTTTTTACAAAGTTAAGTTGCCTGGGGTACACAGTAAACAAAAAAAATTAAAACTAGTGCCCAAACAAGAGATAATATTCCTAGGTGCCAACTTGAACACAATGGCCCAGATGGCTTATCTCACACCAGACAAGCAAGGATAACTGACTCAATACTTTCAATTGATGGCAACAAAGACCCAACTCCCTGCAAGAAAAATTCTGCAGGCCTTGGGCTACATGGCATCTTGCATACTACTAATTCCATATGCCAGACTGCATATGAGGAAACTACAATGGTACCTAAAGAGTGTATGGTCTCAACACTGTCAGTTTGGAAACAGTTATACCACTAAT
The DNA here is from genome assembly GCF_019279795.1 of Protopterus annectens. Lineage (NCBI taxonomy): Eukaryota > Metazoa > Chordata > Ceratodontiformes > Protopteridae > Protopterus > Protopterus annectens. The sequence continues at coordinate 193,793,049 of NC_056733.1, forward strand.
TCCTTGCCTTCAACATGAGTTTCGATGGTGGGCTCAAGCTTGTCACCGCAACAAGGGACAGCCCTTTACTCAACCCACAGCCAGGCAAACACTGACAACAGATGCATCTGATTACGCCTGGGGAGCACACATGGCAGGAAAATGTATTCAGGGCAAGTGGCCCGCAGAACAAAGGCATCTTCACATCAATCAAAAAGAGATGCTAGCTGTACAAAATGCCCTTATAGCTTTCAAGGACCTGTTGCAACCAGACAACTACTACTAAACACAGACAACACCACAGTTATGTGATACATAAACAAGCAAGGGAGCATTCACTCCTACCCCCTCTGCAGGCAAGCCATGACCTTGTGGAACACAGCTGTAAACTATCAAGTTCATCTACAAGCACAATTCCTGCCAGGAGAGAAAAACACACTGGCAGACGACTTAAGCAGAAATATCCTGGATCCCCACGAATGGGAATTAAATCCACAAATATTCCGAATGATAACAGAAATGGTGGAGCCCGGACATAGATCTGTTTGCATCCCCAATGAACTGTCAGTTACAGAAATTCTGCACAAGGAGTTACCATCCGCAAGCATGGAAAGTGGATGCCCTCTCATTCAGCTGGAAAAACCTACAAGTATACGCTTTCCCACCACTGCCTCCTCTTGCAAAGGTACTCCTAAAAGCCAGGCAAGAAGAGCCAAAGATGATCCTGATTGCACCAGACTGGCCACGCCAGCACTGGTACCCAATCTTAAAAAACTTAGCACAAGAACCACCCTGGATTTTGCCTCAAATACCACATCTGCTGTCTCAGCACAACAATCAGATACTCCACAGCCAGCTAAAGACCTTAAACCTAGCTGCATGGAATATTCCTTAGCCAAGCAAGCAATGCCTCTCTCCAAAGCTGTTATGGATGTCATTCTGGAGGCCAGAAGGCCTAGTACCAGGAAAGCCTATTCGGATAAATGGAAGAGATTCTGTGCCTGTAACCATGTTCACAGCCTTGACCCTCTTGTTCCAAACATTCCTCAGATGCAATATTTGACTGAGATGTGGACAAAGGTCTCTCCTTTTCATCCATCAAGATCCACACCTCTGGTATCTCTGCTCATTACAACACTGATCCACCAATTTTCTCTAATCCTTTGCTAAAACAGTACCTCAGAGGGACTAAAAACATAAGACCGCCCCGTAGAGCACCTACTCCAACTTGGGACCTCAACTTTTTTTTGGAAATATTAACTTTACCTCCTTTTGAGCCAGCTAGCAAAGCAGAATTAAAATATATCACTTGGAAAACTGCTCTGCTCCTGGCAATAACATCAGCATGAAGGAGTTTCAGAATTCTTCTGTATGCATCTCCTCTACTCTCGAATTTAAACAAGACTGTCCTTAACAAACTCTGTTTGCTACAACCACATTGCTAGGTTTGCCACTGGCCTGCCTTTTAGGACACATCATTGCATCAATCTAAATCAGCTTGGGTGGGTTGAACTACTCAACCTAATCCAGTATAACTGATTATGGCCTATAAAATCCTCTATAATCTGGACAATACTTCTGCACTTAAAAATATTATCACCCCCTATAACAATCCTAGACAGCTTTAATCCTCTAACAAACTACTAATTCAGACTAGCAAAATTAATAACACAGCCAGTGATTCTCTCTTTGCAAGCTCTGTAAGTAGATCCTGGAATTGTGTTCCAGCTGATATTACCTTACTTTTGACTTTGAGTCTAGTTTTAAATTGACATAAACAACACTTGTCACTTAACTGGCTATGTCAATGTATCAAGCCTGGCTAACTCTCTCTAGAATGTGTAAAAATCTGTTAACCAGTTTACTATTTCATTTAATCCTGACTTGTGCTCAGGATTAACTGTAACCTGTGGAACTTGTTTAACTTGCTTACTTATGTAATCTCTGTAAATAGTCTGTTTGTAATATGTAATGCTGGTATTATGTAATGCTGTATCTGCTTACCCTTGGAGCTTTTCTCCCCGGGCCTCCGCTGAAAATGGACATGCATCCAGTCGGACTATCCCGGTCAACAAATGTAAAATAAAAATAAATAAATAAATTACAGGCACTAATGGCAGTGGAACCTTTCCTCATTTTCCACCAGGACATGGTGTCCTTAAGAACTAACCCTACGTTTATGCCTAAGGTGGTTTCAAGTGTGTCTCTAAACCAAACTATTCACTTGCCAACTTTTTATCCAAAACCACAGAATAAAGGGGAGAGACTACTGCATTCATTGGACATTCACAGGCAGTTACGCTTCTGCTTGGACAAAACCAAAGCTTTCAGAAAATCTGAGCAATTATTGGTAGCATATGCTGCAGGAGCACAGGGAAAAGCCATTTCAAAACAGACTATTTCCAAATGGATAGGACATTGCATATGTTTCTGCTATACGCACCATGGAAAACCTGTGCCTAACAGCATTAGATCTCACTCCACCAGGGCAACAGCCACTTCAACTGCCTACCTCAGAGGAGTACCTACCAAGGATATTTTGGAAGCAGCAACATGGAGATGTTCATAGTGTTACACTGCTGCAGTATTCACACTTGGGTTATCTGCCGTCAGGTGGTCCCGCATTCGGCCTGAGTTCCAAAGTCTTGGTCCGGCGTCAGTTGCGGTCGCTTCTTCACTGACATCAGTGCGACAGGTATAAAAGAGGCAGCCGACGCCATTTTCTTCAGTCTTTCTTGCCGCGTGGTGCCCGAAGCAGAAGCAGTTCGCAAGTGCCGGTTGGCCGACTCCTGAGATTTTCCAATCGAATTTCAGACCGAAGTCTTCAATAAAGCTAAGTACCCCGTTGGGGAATCTTTTTTTGCCTCAGACCGATGTCAGAAAAAGTTAATAATTGCATTTCTTGTGGGAAGCAAATACCTCATAAGGACTTTCATTCTTATTGTATCCCATGCCTAGGCCCAGACCACGATGTCACAGGTTGTCTGTTTTGTGCTAGGTTTAACAAACGAACTGTTAAACGTCGGTTTGATTTCACCCCACATTATTTTGGTAGAAAATTTAATTACACCATGCCGTCGGAGCAACCGACGACCAGAATGCATAAAAAGTGCAAAGATAAGGACAGGCAGCCAAGACCCAAACCAGATACCGAGGCCTCTGCTAGGCCAGTCGCCGGTTCTACGGTTTTCAGTGAGGTGCCTATGCAGCCCCTGACTACCGCTGAGTTAGAACCACAGGCTGCCTCCCAAGCGGAGATTGCTGGGCCTCCGGCGCCTTTACCTTTAGGCCCTACTGACTCCATCCCTGAAGGGGAATCCGATGTAGTTGAAAGGCCTTCAGTTGCTGAAGGTGTCTTCAGGCTGACTACACTTTTACTATAAAATCCTATGCCGATTTGAAAACTCCTTTAAAAGTAAGGAAGCCTGCACAGCAGTCTCCAGTACAAGGCCCCATGCCTAAGAAACAGATGCTTAAGATGGCTGAAGATTTAATTACCCTAATCAGGGGTTCCCATCCCCCTCCTGACAAAAGGCCTAGACAGGAGGAGGACTACGCTTCGTCTGACCAGGTTTCCATTTCCTCGGCTTCTGAAGAACAGGATTTCTCCTTTCCCCCTTATGAAGACTCTGATGCTGAAGAGTCTATCCCTTCAGCATCTCGCCCAGAAGACTACTCTTTTGGGGAAACTTTGCATACCATGAGGGAACATTTCCACTGGGAAGGCCAGGATTATTCTGATTCTAAGAAAAGGCACCGAGAGTTCCTTCTACTACCCCAGCACAGACCCCTTGCAATCCCTCCTGTGTTAGACATTGTGAATGATGTTTATTCAGAATCTAGCCTTAACCCAGATTCATTACCTCCTGCACCAGCCAAACCAGACAAATTCTTATATAAAATCCCTGTTTCTGACCCAGAAACCAGTTCCCAGGGTCCCAAAGGGGTTAATGCCTCTATTGCTAAAAATCCTGTACCCTCTGAAAGGGAGGGATTCAAGAGCACTAGACAGATGGGGGAAAGAAGGTCTATACCTCAGCTACTTCAGCTATGAGGGCTTTAAATTGCCAGTTTCACATGCTGAAATATCAGCAATGTTTGGTGTCTCAATTAAAACAGAAAATGCTCACACATTCAGAGCAGCCTGATTTCAAGGAAATGCAGGATTTGTTGCATGCAGCAAAACAAGTGGGGAAAGCATACTTTGCAATGTGCATTTGATTCATTGGAAGCTTCTTGTAGAGCAGCAGTCACAGGGTCTGTCATTCGTAGAGATGCTTGGTTAAAAGAACAAACTTACCTGATCATGTTAAAGCAAAGTTATTGGATGCACCTTTACAGCAGGATGTTTTATTTGGTGTGAAAGCAGAAGAAGTTTTAAAGAAAATGGAGGATAAGGCAAAATCTATGCAGACGGTCAAAGATTTTTTGCAGGTTCAACCCCCTCGTTTCAGCAGAAATTGGCCAACCAAAAACTGGTCCTTTCCAACTTCTGACAGACCACAGAGGGGCAAGTACAGACGCCCAAGGGGCAGAGGTCAGCCACAAGGCTCTTACAAGTCTCGACAATGGGGTACCACAACCCAGAAAGGAGGAGAAGACAGATCTCAAACTTTCAGAAGACAATCACAATGACTTACCCCTCAGACTACCCCAAGCAAATCCCTTCTGGCAGCTCCCTTGGGAGGAAAACTTGCACTTTTTGCAGGCAATTGGCACATCATCACAAAAGAAAATGGGTTCTAAATATTGTATCTCAAGGTTACAGATTCCACTTTCACACTTTACCAAGGATAAAAGGAATGCCAAACTTGCCACCAAATCAATGGGCAGAGGCTCAAAGACAAATTTCAGCTCTCATGGTCATGAGAGCCATTCAAGAGGTACCTACACAGGAGCAAGGACAAGGATTTTATTCAAGACTCTTTCTGGTTCCACGAAAGGACAAAGCCTGGAGACCCATTCTGGACCTTTCAATTCTGAACACATACCTGGAAGTTCCCAAATTCAAGATGCTCACACTACAGCAGCTTCTTCCCATGCTGGGCAAGAAGGCTTGGCTAGTAACATTGGACCTCAAGGAGGCATACCTGCATGTCACTATCAGACAAAATTGCAGAAGATACATCTGATTTATAGCAGGTTCAACTCATTACCAATTCTCTGCACTGCCCTTTGGCTTATTTACTGCGCCCAGTGTCTTCACAAAATATCTGGCACCAGTAATTGTATACTGCAGACAAAGAGGAATTCAAATATATTCCATACCTGGACGACTGCCTTATTCAAGCAGAAAGCAAGGACATTCTTTTAAAGCATCTGGTGTTTGTAAAAAACCTACCAAGTTGCCTAGGGTACACAGTAAACGAAAAGAAGTCAAAACTAGTGCCCTCACAAGAGATCATATTCCTGGGTGCCAGCTTAAATACAACGGCCCAGATGGCTTATCTCACGCCAGACAAGCAAAGACAATTGATTCAATATTTCAAAATGATGGCAACAAAAACCCAACTCCCTGCAAGAAAAATTCTGCAGGCCTTGGGGTTCATGGCATCTTGCATACTACTAATTCCATATGCCAAACTGCATATGAGGAAATTACAATGGTACCTGAAAAGCGTATGTACTCAACACAGCCACAGCTTGGAAACAATAATACCACTCATTCCCTGCCTTCAACAGGAGTTTCTATGTTGAGCACAGGCATGTCACCTCAACAAGGGCCAGCCTTTCGCCTTACCCACAGTCAGGTAAACAATAACAGATGCATCGGATTACGCCTGGGGAGCACACATGGCAGGACAGTGTATTCAGGGCAAATGGTCTGCAGATCAAATGCATCTTCACATCAATCAAAAAAAGATGCTAGCTGTGCAAAATTCCCTAACAGCTTTCAAGGACCTCCTACATCCAGGACAACTTCTAATAAAGACAGACAACACCACAGTGATGTGGTACATAAACAAGGGGGCACACATTCCTACCCCCTATGCAGGCAAGCAATGACCTTGTGGAACACAGCACTGACCTACCAAGTTCAACTACAAGCACAATTCCTGCCAGGAAAGAAAAATACATTGGCAGACGAGCTAAGCAGAAATATCGTGGATTCTCACGAGTGGAATCTAGATCCACAAGTATTCACAATGATAACTCAAAAATGGGGGAGCCCAGACATAGATCTGTTTGCTTCCTCCCAAATCTACCAACTACGGAAATTTTGCACAAGGACATACCACACACTAGCTTGGAAAGTGGATGCCCTCTCATTCAGTTGGAAAACATTAACAGTGTATGCCTTCCCTCCACTGCCTCTTCTGGCAAAGGTGCTCCTGAAAGCCAGATTAGAGAGGTCACAAATGATTTTCATTTCTCCAGACTGGCCACGCCAACACTGGTATCCAATATTAAGGAACATGGCTCAAGGTCCACCATGAATTTTACCTCAAATTCCTCACCTGCTGACTCAGCAAAACAATCAGATTGTACACAGTAAGCTCAAGACTTTAAATCTGGCTGCATGGCAGATAACCTAAACAATCAGTCAACACTCCTCTCTAAAGCTGTTATGGAATGTCATTTTGGAGGCCAGGAGGCCCAGCACCAGGAAAACCTACTCGGATAAATGGAAAAGATTCTGCGCCTGGAACCAGGTTAAAGGCCAAAATCCTCTTATCCCAAATATTCCTCGGATACTGCATTATTTAACCGAGATGCTGCACAAAGGCCTTTCCTTTTCATCTATTAAGATCCACACTTCAGCTATTTCAGCTCATTACAACACAGATCCTCCTATATTCTCACATCCATTACTAAGACAGTACCTCAGAGGGGCTAAGAATATAAGACCACCCCAGAGAGCACCAACTCCAACTTGGGACCTCAGATTTTTTTTGGAAAAACTTGCACTACCACCTTTCGAGCCAGCTTTTACAGCCTATTTACAATTTTTATCCTGGAAAACTGCCCTATTGCTGGCAATAACTTCAACACGAAGGGTCTCAGAGCTACAGGCCCTAATGGCAGTGGAGCCTTTCATCATTTTTCATCAAGACAGAGTTTCTTTACGAACTAACCCTTCCTTTATGCCAAAGGTAGTATCCAGTGTGGCTCTAAACCAAACCATTCATTTACCCACCTTTTATCCAAACCCCCAGAATAAAGGGGAAAGGCTCCTTCACTCTTTGGACATTCACAGACAATTATGTTTCTACTTGGGTAAAACAAAGGCTTTCAGAAAATATGACCAACTCTTTGTATCCTATGCTGCAGGTTCACATGGAAAGGCGATCTCAAAACAGACCATTTCAAAATGGATAGGACAGTGTATCCGTTTCTGCTACACACAGCATGGGAAACCTGTACCTGGTAACATTAGGCCCCATTCCACCAGGGCTACAGCAACCTCAGCAGCCTTCCTCAGAGGGGTACCAACCAAGGATATTTTGGAGGCTGCAACTTGGAGTTCAGTGCACACCTTTACCAAGCACTACCACTTACCTCTATACTCAAAAACCAGAGCTGGCTTTGCCACTGCAGTTCTGCAGGGCATACTAGCCTCTCCTAACCCTGTTTAGTACCAACCGCCCAGCCTTAGCTTTGGGATACAACCCAAGTGTGATGACTGCAGCAGTGTAAAACGATGAACATAGTACACTTTTGTACCTACCATAAATGTAGATGTTCGAGTGTTCACACTGCTGCAGTCCAGGTTACCCTCCCACCATCCCCTCTTCATACCTGGGTTTTATCTATACCTCTATTTTTATACAATATATATGATGTATTTCTATATGGTGTATTTTCTTACAGCTGTAGCTATTGTTTCCTACTTGTGTATGTTTATATAGGATTATGTATTGCCTTCCTATTTGGGGGCACCTGACATCTGGGGCAAGAAAAACTGAAGAAAATGACGTCGGCTGCCTCTTTTATACCCCTGTCGCACTGTCGTCAGGGAAGAAGCGACCGCAACTGATGCCGGACCAAGACTTTGGAACTCAGGCCGACTGCGGTACTGCCTGACGGCAGATGACCCAAGTGTGATGACTGCAGCAGTGTGAACACTCGAACATCTACATTTATGGTAGGTACAAAACTGTACTTTCTGTGCATACCTTTACCAAGCATTACCATCTGCCTCTATACTCTAAATCCAGAGCTGGCTTCGCCTCTGCAGTGCTGCAGGGCCTTATAGCCACCCCTAATGCCATATAGAACCAGCAACCCTGTCTCTGCTTTGGGATTCTACCCAAGTGTAATGACTGCAGCAGTGTAACACGATGAACATAGTACAGTTTTGTACCTACCATAAATGTAGATGTTTGAGTGTAAACACTGCTGCAGTCCAGGTTACCCTCCCTGCTTCCCCTCTTACTTGCTGGTACGTACCTAGGTCTTCTACTCTTTACTACCTAGGGGGAGTATTTGCTGGTAACTGAAAGTTTGTTGTTTGCTTTTCTCATGTATGTTTTATTAGCAATTTGAATTGCCTACCTAGTTGGGGGCACCTGACATCTGGGGCAAGAAAAACTGACGAAAATGGTGTCGGCTGCATCTTATATACCCCTGTCGCACTGACGTCAGGGAGGAGGCGATAGCAACCGACGCCGGACCAAGACTGGGGAACCGCCTGACTGCAGGATAACCCAAGTGTAATGACTGCAGCAGTGTATACACTCGAACATCTACATTTATGGTAGGTACAAAACTGTACTTTCAGAGCTCTGCCCTTTGGTCTCACCACAGCCCCTAGGGTGTTCACCAAATGTATGGCAGTGGTCACGGCTCACCTGAGATGTCAGGGATTCCAGGTGTTTCCATATCTAGACGACTGGCTCCTTACTGCTACTACCAGGCATCAGCTCCTTCAAGCCAGGGACTATACAATTTCAATTTGCTCCCAACTAGGCATCACCATAAATTTAGAAAAATCTGCCTTGTTGCCCTGTCAGTCTATTACTTATATAGGAGCAGACTTAAATACAAGAAGCATGTTCGCAAAACTACCTTCAGACAGGGTGTCCACAATTCGCCAGCAAGTTCAAGTCCTCATGCAATGCAAGAGGGTACAAGTCAGGTACATCCTCCAAACTCTAGGTTCTATGGCAGCGGCAGTTCTCCTGATACCCCGGCCCGCTTTCACATGAGATTCCTGCAGTGGCTTCTATTCACACAGTGGTCCTTCCAACAGCTCCCCATGTCTCACATGATCATGATTACAGAAGCATGCAAAAGGCACCTTTCCTGGTGGATGGGTCTCCCCATTAGTGTCTCAGGGCAGACCCTTCATTCAGCCCCCTCCAGTTGCCACAGTAACCACAGACGCCTCCCTGATAGGGTGGGGGGCCATTATCAGGGCAGGACAGTCCAAGGCACTTGGCAGCCTCACGAGTACCATCTGCATATCAATGTCTTGTAAATGAGAGCCATGCTCTTAGCATTGCAAGCTCTTCAGGACTCGCTCCCTTCTGGGACCATTGCAATTCAAACGGACAACATGTCAGTGGTGTGGTACATCAACAAGCAGGGCGGGACCAGGTCCTACCCCCCCATGTCGAGAAGCGCTCAGATTCTGGCAATGGGCTATTTCTTCCCAACGATTTCTGGTTGCGACGCACATCCCTGGGAGGTCCAACGTCATAGCGGACAGGCTCAGCCGAGCAATTCTCATGCCTCACGAGTGGTCTCTGAATCAAGTGGTTGCAGATCTGATCTTCAGCAAATGTGGACAGCCTTGCTGCAACCTTTTTGCCACCCCCTTCAACAGCAAATGCAGCAACTACTTCTCCCACTTCCTGGTCACTCTCCCAGAGACGCTCTGGTCCACGATTGGCCTCAGGGACTTCTTTATGCATTCCCTCCATTTCCCGTGATACCGAAACTCCTACAGAAAGCAATGTCGGGTTGCAGAATGATCCTCATTGCCCCATACTGGCCTCGACAGATATGGTTCCCATTCCTGCACCGCTACCTTCTCGAGCAGCCTTGGACTCTGGACCCCATTCCAGACCTACTGATTTATCAATCAGGTGGGCTTCATCATTCACTTCAAACACTCCAGCTCACACCTTGGTTGCTTCACTTCCAGCCTTAGCCAGGCTTCTCAGCATTTCCCCGGCCGTTCGCGATATTATTGTCTCCTCCCATAAGTCTGCCACTAGAAGGACCTATGCCAGCAAATGGAAACATTTTTCTTGTTGAGCAGAGGCTAGGTACATAGACCCCTTCACAGCCCCTATCCACGAAATCTTGGAGTTCCTATCAGAACTCTTTCATTCAGGGTCCGCCTCTGCTACAATCAGGGTTCAATTAGCGGCCATTTCAAATTTTCATGTTGGTTGTTCCAACGCAAACATTATGTCTCATAAGCTATGCAAAGCCTTTTTAAGAGGGGCGACTCTTCTTAGACCCCCAAGTGAGAGATCCCCCTCCTCCTTGGGACCTTAATTTGGTACTAACCTCTTTGATTATGCCCCCTTTTGAACCAGCAGCGTCCTGCTCCATGAAGTTTCTGTCTTGTAAAACTCTCTTTCTGGTAGCTATTACTTCAGCCAGACATGTCTCTGAACTTCAGGCTCTATGCGTCTGTCCTCCATACTAAGTATTCCATAAGGACAGGGTTGCTGTGAGGACTAATCCCTCTTTCCTTCCGAAAGTCTGCTCGGAAAATAATTTGAACCAGTCTATAGTCCTACCTGTGTTTTTTCCTAACCATACCAACAAGGCAGAATACAAGTTGCATCAACTGGATGTCCATAGACAATTGCATTTCTACCTGCAGAGGATGAAGGAAATTAGGAAGTCAGACCAACTCTTCCTTTCCTATGCTCGAGGCAAAACAATGTCTCCCAGTTTCCAAAGTGACCTTATCCAGGTGGTTGTCTCACATCATTACCTTTATCTATCAACTAAGGAGCAAAGATTTGCCAGTCAGACCGAAAGGTCTTTCTACCAGGGCCTTAGCCACCTCTGTAGCCTTCCAGTCTAGGTTGCCCATGGACTCTTATCTGTGCTGCTGCTACGTGGGCAAATCCCCATACTTTTATTTCTCATTACAAGTTGGAATTGGTCTCCAAGAGTAGAGCTAACTTTGGTTCCACTGTTCTGAGGAGTCTTTTCCAGTGAGCCACCCAGGATTGTAGGTGCTAGGGACGCTGTCCCAACTAGCAAGAATGAAGGCAAGATTGACAACTTAACATAAAGACGTTATGTACCTACCATAACGTTCCATGTTAGTTGTCTTCATCTTGCCTTCCTTCTTGCGTCCCCCCTCCCTCCCCCTGTCCTTTTGGACCGAGAGGAGTTCAGGTTTCACTGGCTGAGTGTTCTCTGGTTTGTTTCCTCTACTGACTTAGACAATAGGACAGGTGTGCTTAACCCTTTGTTTGGAGGTTTTTTTTCTATAGCTATGTCTGGCGTTGGCTATTCCAAACGAGATCTAGGTAGCTAGGCGCTAGGCATCTTGGGATAAGGGGTAGCCTCGAGCCAGTAAACAGCTCTCGAGCTATAGAAGATGGCCGAGTCGGAGCCGAGGATCAGCTCCGAACCCAACCAGCAAGAAGGAAGGCGAGATGAAGACAAAGGACTCCAAAGGACTCCAGTGCAGCCTACGTATAACTCACCAAATAGTGTCAAAACTTTCTCAGAATCCACCAGTACAGACATTGCTGTTGAGGATGACGTTTAACCACTTGAAAGTATAAAAACTATGCATGCAGGTGATCTGAGCTAGAACTCCCTTTTACAAACCCCTCATGGGAATGACCCATCATCTTAGGGACCACTACATTCTGTCTGTCAGCCAACACCTTCACGCAAGTCTTTTTCCACATTTATCTAAGATCTGGTTCAGTTATTCCCTTCTGATGAGTGGTCCTCTAGTGGCTTTGGCAGAAATCTATTTTTCAGTTCTCCATTAATAGTATCTGTGAGGTCATAATGGCATTGAACCAGTAACTTAGGACTGGGACAATCTGCCCTTTTAACTGTTTATGAGAACTTGTTTTCAAGCTAACTGAACCCCAGAGCCTTTCCTTTGGATGTCCCTTCCAGAACCTTAAGTAACTACAGTGGACTAATTTCCATAGATATATCCCATGTCTTGCCCTCTTTCATTTTGGGAAGATTAAGCTACCTCAGTGTATGGATGTAAGTTAAGGAGCATATTAATCCCCCCTCCCCTGAAAGTTAGAGTACTGCTGACCATTAAAATCTTCCAGCAATAACCAGTACCACAAATACTAGAGCATCATGGTTCAGTCCATAAACTGACCCTAAGAACAAAGTTCCTTCTGGGTTTTAACCTTCATTATAGTCCAGCTACCGGCCATGTCCTTCCTGTGTTCTTCAGGAGACTATTCAAACCTAAGGTGGATGAATATGCCCACTCCAGCCTTAGAAGTAGACCATAGATTGATTGTAGCTGGACCCCCACTCCCCCACCATCATTCCGAATGTACTGCCTTTGCTTTCTGTTTATCTTGAGATCCTGTGCTAAGACCGTATCATATTTAACTTAATTCATTTTACAAACCTATTCCACTCCACTTTACATAACCTCTCTGTTAACAGTATTCTTGAGTAACACTTTAAAAAAAAAAGAAAGAGTTAACTAAACCAGTAATGGAGCCTGCTTCCATCAAATAACCACTTTACACATACCTGGCCATAGCCAAAGAAGTGCTGAAAGCACTATAATTGTGTTTTAAGACACCTATAGTGGGAGTATTAGTGTGTTGGGCAGTGCAATTGCATTTCTGCAGGGGTCCATTCCTCAAGTAAGAGGAATGCGACATAAAGGTTTATTAGGTTTAGGTTTGATCTTCATGATATACATTTCCTGATTTGTCTGAACTGCCTAAAAAGAAGTAGTGAACTAGTTTGTCCTGTAATGCTGGAGACCTTAGCAGCATGCACCGGGGAGCCTCTACATCATCCAGTGTCTTTTCATCATTGCATGCATTCATATTCTGTCTTCATTCTCCATTACTGGTTCAAAATTGTTCTCTGTTAGAATATCAGAAAGCTGTCTAGAGACCTTCTTATATAAAGTTTTCTTATATAAAGTTTTCTTTGGGAATCTCATCTCAATAGAGTATTTCTGTAAGGGCTGTCTGTTCTGAACTTCATGGAATTGCAGCAAACTTCTTGAGAATATCTGTCTTAGAGTGAAGCTGCTGGTTGGACATAACCATTGAATGGGACTTGATACCTACATCTTTGGAGGATAAGGGATGCTGAGACAAACTCCCGGGCTTAAATATGTTCGAAGTTTGTTTTTGGCATCTGCTGTAGTAGAAAGGATGGAACAACTTATTCTGCCGAAGAGAATGTATGCTTTGCAGGATACTTAGTATGTGGAAATGTTATTCTTATGTCACGAACAGTACAGGTCTGCAAAAATTCCTTCATCTAGGACCAGTGTAGAAAAATTCTCCACTAAACTTACCATGTGAAGGATCGGGGACTTTAAAACGTCTGACACCGGCTCCAACACTATGATTTGGCTCCAAGGTAAGATTTCGGTGCACAGCTCTGAAGGCTACGGAGCCAGTGACAGAGTCTTCCCAGAGGTGCTCGGAACAGTAGACTTGTGCTCCGATGACACCGTAGAAGACTTCGACCCCTTTGAGGACTTGGAGGTCTGGTCAGTCTTGTCTAATGCTTCTTCAAAATCTGGCTTCAACAGCCCTCTATCCACCAATTTCCTTCCCCTCTCTAATAAAGCCCTGCCACTGAAGGAATGGCAGATAGAGCAGTCTTCTTGCAAATGTTGTGGACCCAAGCAGTACACACAAGAAATGTGGTTATCGGTGATGGACATCTTCTGTCCACAGTCACACCTTTTAAATCCTGATTTTTGTTTCTCCGACATTATAAGGAAAATACATACAAATATCAGATCCCTGGGAACAATATCAGTAAAGTTGAAAAACCACTAAGAACTCCTTAGAAAGTTCAGATCCCTGAACTGTGATGACTACAAGAATTATGTGTGAACTGTGATGACTACAAGAATTATGTGATACAAAAAGCGTTCAAATACAACAATTCTATGAAAAATAAGGGGATAGGGAATTAAATTTGACAGAGCCCTGTCAAGTAAATGCAACTCAAGAAAGAATAAAGGCCTAGGAGCAACCGCTTCAAACTCGAAAGACAAAAATATAATATCCAGTTAACTCGCTGAACAACAAATACAAGAAATGTGAGAAGTCTCACAAATATCAGATCCCTGATAGCCTAAATAAGTAACTTAAATTCTTTTAAGAATAAAAAGGTTACTGGCCCGAGCTTCCTCCAAAGATCGTGTGATCCGTTGTAGTGGCAAACTAGATCTGGAGTTGGTTGGAGAGCATCATGGGATAGGGACTCTGCCTCGAGCTACTCAAAGATCTTGAGCTTGGAAAGCGGCTGACTCAGAGCTGATGGATCAGCTCCGAACCCACGTGTAAAGGACAAAGGCGAAATGAACAACTCACATGGAATGTTATGGTAAGAACATAACTTCTTTTTTTAACTTGGTAAGGTGAGCTCCTTGCCTTCTTTTGCAGTGTATAACAGAATCTCCTTGTCAGCGTAGCTCAGAAGCCAAATAATGTGTTGAGGCAGCTTTATTGTTGGCAGTAATGGACACACTGTTCTGTGGGCTCACTTGATGGTGCTTTGACCTTAAATTCCAAAAGCATTAGACAGTGCCTTCATCAAATATGCACATACATTTTTGCCCTCTGTATCTTCAAGGCTAATGGGTGGAGAATACCTGTGCCTATTTTCAAGCTTATCCAGCTTGTCCCTCCATGCACTGAGCTTTTCTTCTTCTTAACTTGTGTTTGCAGAAAATCTGACTTGGCAGAAAGATTGTTAATGCCTTTTGCATTCTGGTTGTTGTTGTGCAGTATCTGCCAAAATTGTATTTAGCTTTTTTGCTAATGAGTTCAGTTTTGTGTCCCAGTTTGGCAGCTGCATGGAAGTACTCTGGCACTTCTAATGCCATTATCAAGTTTACATTGAGTTCTGAGAGTATACTAAACAGTAGCTGAAAACTCCAATTGAAGAACACTGCTTAAATTTAAGGTATTACATTAGGACTTGACAACTGCAATTTGCAAAACAGGTTATTGTTGATTAGGAGTTCTAGATCACCCAGATGCCATTACTTGAGCTTGATCTGCCTTCTCCCCAAAAATCTAAAGAGCTTGGACATAACTGTTGGCATTTTTCAAATACCTTTATTAAATTGTCACATTTTATATAATGACACAAGTACACACGTTTCTTTGAAAAGAAAACTTAGTAACCGTTTTATTTTCTTGCAGTTATGTTTTCTTTAACAATTCTCATTTACTGTAGGTTTACTCAAATTGCTCAATTTCTGCATTAAACATCACTCTGCATGTATTGTTTCCACAAATCCCATTTCTATGTAATTTGCTCCTTTCCTTTTCTAAAGATCCAAACTCCAGATGTTCTTCGTGTTTCACTGTTGCAGTAATTACATTTGGGTAATCCTGCTGGCAGGTTGCCCTCAGTCGGCCTGAATTCCAAAGTCTTGGGTCCTGCATCTGCTGTCATTGCCCCTTCCCTGACGTCAGGTCGTCAGGGGTATAAAAGAAGCAGCCGACTCCATTTTCTTTAGTCTTTCTTGCCGCGCGGTGCCAGAAGCAGTTAGCAAGTGCCGGTCGGCTGACTCCTGAGATTTTCAAGTTCAAATTTCAGTTCCGAAGTCATATAAAGCTAAGTACCCTGTTGGGGAAACTTTTTTCTTGCTCCAGAACCAATGTCAGAAAAAGTTAATAATTGTATTTCTTGTGGGAAGCAAATACCTCATAAGGACTTTCATTCTTACTGTATTCCTTGCCTAGGCCCTGATCATAACTTTCTGGGTTGTCGGTTTTGTGCTATATTTAACCAACGCAGTATTAAGTGTCGTTATGATTTTGCTTTAAACTACTTTGGACGCAGGTTTAATTATCCAGAAATGTCGTCGGAAAGCCATCCGACTACCGGAGTTCACAAAAAGCGCAAAGAAAAAGAAAGACAGCCGAGGCCCAAAACCGACGACAAAGCTTTTCCTATGCCATTCGCCGGTTCTCAGTGAGGTGCTTTCGCAGCGCCTGACTACCGCTACTTTAGAGTCGCAGGCCGCTGCCGTCTCCCATGTGGAGTCGGCCATGCCGCTGGAAACTCCAGGTATTGAGCCTCGGATGCTAATCCTTCAGATGAGTCCGGAGCCGCTGTGCAGGCACCGGTTTCTGACGGTGTATTCAGACCCAAACATCTATACATTAAACCGACTTCAAAGGCAAAGACTAAAGCACCTTCAAAGGCAAAGAAGCAAACTCAAGAGCCACGTGGACAGGCCTCCATGCCCAAAAAACAGATGCTTAAAATGGCCGAAGACTTGATTACCTTGATCAGGGGTTCCCATCCCCCTCTTGATAAGAGGCCTAGGCAAGAGACTGACCATGAATCTTCAGGTAAGGTTTCCATTTCTTCTGATTCCTCTTCTGATCAGGAATATTCTTTTCCCCCCATGAGGATTCTGATGCTGAAGAATCCTTACCTTCAGCTTCTCCTCCTGAGGACTATTCTTTTGGGGAAACCTTACATACCATGAGAGAGCATTTCTACTGGGAGAGCCAAGATTTTTTAGAATCTAAAAAGAGGCTCAGGGATTTCCTGTTACTACCTCAGCACAAGCCATCCCTCCTGTGTTAGATATTGTAGATGTGTTTTCGGAGTCTAGCCTTACCCCTGACTCCTTACATCCAGCTCCTGTTAAGCCTGACAGATATTACAGGGTGTCTGACTCGCATAAATTCCTTTTTAAAAACCCTGTTGCAGACCCAGAAACTATGTCTCAGGGTCCCAAGGGAGTTAAGGCGTCCGCTGCAAAAAACACTACCCCTTCTGACAGGGATTCCAGGGCACTGGATAGATGGGGAAAAAAGGTTTACACATCTGCTACCTTGGCTATAAGGGCCTTAAACTGTCAGTTTCATATGTTCAAATATCAGCAACATGTCATGGCATTGCTTAAACAGAAAATGTTAAATTCTGAATGTGCAGAAAACAAGGAAATGCAGGATATATTGCATGCAGCTGAACAAGTTGGAAAGCGTACTTTGCAATGCGGTTTTGATTCTTTAGATGCCTCCTGCAGGGCCGCAGTTACAGGCTCTGTAATTAGAAGGCATGCTTGGTTAAAGGAACAAAATCTGCCTGATCATATTAAGGTTAAATTATTAGATTCACCTTTACAGCATGATACTTTGTTTGGTGTTAAGGCAGAAGAGGTGTGAAAGAAAATGGAGGACAAGGCTAAATCTATGCAAACGGTCAAAGATTTCTTACAAGTACAGCCACCTAGGTTTAGTCGACACTGGCCAACAAAGAATTGATACTTTCCTGTGTCAGACAGACCTCAAAGGGGCAGATCCCAGGCGCAAGGTTCATACAGGTCAAAGCAATGGGGTGCTTCTACCTCCAAAAGTGGAGAAGACAAATCACAACCTTACAGGAAACCGTCCCAATGACTTCCCCATGCCTGCACCAAGCACTTATTTCCTGGCAGCACCCTTAGGGGGAAAATTAGCTCTTTTTTCTCAAAATTGGCACATTGTAACCCAGGACAAGTGGATTCTAAATATCATGTCACAAGGCTACAAGTTCCATTTCCATACCCTGCCAAAGGCAAACGGCTGGCCAGATCTACCAAAAAAATCAATGGGCAGAGGCACAAAAACAAGTCTCATCCCTCATGGACATGAGGGCCATTCAACAAGTGCCAGAGCAAGAGCGGGAACAAGGATTTTAGTCAAGACTGATCTTCATCGTGTTACCCTGCTGCAGTCATCACCCTTGAGTTATCCTGTCGTCAGGCGGTTCCGCAGTCTGCCTGAATTCCAAAGTCCTGGTCCGGCGTCGGTTGCTGTCGCTTCTTCCCTGACGTCAATGCGCCAGGGGTATACAAGAGGCATCCGACGCCATTTTCTTCAGTCTTTCTTGCCAGGCGGTACCCAAAGCAGAAGCAGTTCACAAGTGCCGGTCGGCCGACACCTGAGATTTTCGAATCGAATTTCAGTCCAAAGTCTTCAAAGCTAAGTACCCCAATGGGGAACCTTTTCTTGCCTCAGTCCGATGTCAGAAAAAGTTAACAATTGCATTTCTTGTGGGAAGCAAATACCTCATAAGGACTTTCATTCTTATTGTATACCTTGCCTAGGCCCAGACCATGACGTCACTGGTTGTCTGTTTTGTGCTAGGTTCAATAAGTGAACTATAAAGCGACGCTTTGATTTTGCACGACACTACTTCGGTAGGAAATTTAATTAAACTATGCCGTCGGAGCAACCGACTACCGGCGTGCATAAAAAACGCAAAGATTAAGACAGGCAGCCTAGATCCAAGCCATACTCTTAAGGCCTCGGCTGGGCTGGTCACCAGTTCTCTGGTTTTCAGTGAGGCGCCTACGCAGCCCCTGGCAACCGCAGAATTGGAACCCCAGACCACTTTGGAATCTCAAGCAGAGAGTTCTAGGCTGATGCAGCCATTTTCTTTAGGCCCTAACATTGCAAAAGGAGAAGCTGGTGCTGTGGAAACACCTTAGGTTTCAGAAGGTGTCTTCAGACCGACTACTCTCACCATAAAATCTTATGCTAAGCTTAAGACTCCTCTAAAACCAAAAAAGACTGCACATCAGTCTCCAGTTCAAGGCCCCATGCCTAAGAAACAGATGCTTAAAATGGCTGAAGATTTGATTTCTTTAATCAAGGGTTCCCAACCCCCCCCCCCCCAGACAAAAGGCCTAGACAAAAGGAGGATTATGCCTCCTCTGATCAAGTGTCTATTTCCTCAGGCTCCTCTGAGGAACAGGATTACTCCTTTCCCCCTTATGAAGATTCTGATGCTGAAGATTCCATTCCCTCAGCTTCCCCCCCTGAAGACTATTCCTTTGGGGAAACCTTACATACCATGAGGGAACAATTCCACTGGGAAGGTCAGGACTACTCCAACTCAAAAAAAAGGCTCCGAGAGTTTCTTTTACTCCCCCAGCACAGACCACTTGCTATCCCTCCAGTTTTAGACATTGTGGATGATGTTTACTTAGAATCTAGTCTAAAATCCAGATTCTCTGCCTCCTGCTCCAGCCAAACCAGACAGATATGAGTGCCTTACTCACACAAATTCCTTTACAAAAGCCCTGTTGCTGACCCAGAGACAATCTCCCAGGGTCCCAAATGGGCTAAGGCTTCCATGGCTAAAAATCCTGTACCCTCTGAAAGGGACTCCAGAGCACTAGATAGATGGGGGAAGAAGGTTTACACCTCAGCTACTCTAGCTATGAGAGCACTAGATTGTCAATTTCACTTGCTGAAATACCAGCAATTCCTAATGTCTCAAATAAAACAAAAGATGAGCACACACCCTCAACAGTCTGAATTCAAGGAAATGCAGGATCAGTTGCATGCCGCTGAACAGGTGGGCAAACATACTTTACAATGTGGATTTGATTCCTTGGACGCTTCCTGTAGAGCAGCTGTTACTGGGTCTGTTATACGTAGGCATGCTTGGTTAAAGGAACAAACTCTGCCTGATCATGTTAAAGCAAAGTTACTAGAATGCACCCTTACAGCAGGATGTCTTATTTGGGGTTAAAGCAGAAGAGGTTTTAAAGAAAATGGAGGATAAGGCAAAAATCTATACAGATGGTCAAAGATTTCTTACAGGTACAACCCCCACGCTTCAGCAGAAATTGGCCAACAAAAAATTGGTCCTTTCCAGCTTCCGACAGACCACAGAGGGGTAAATACAGACGCCCAAGGGGCAGAGGTCAAGCACAAATCCCTTACAAACCTCGCCAATGGGGCACTGCAACACAGAAGGGAGGAGAAGACAGGCCCCAAACTACTAGAAGACGAACACAATGACTTAAACCTCAAACTGCTAAGCAATGCTCTCTTGGCAGCTCCCTTGGGAGGAAAATTTGCACTTTTTGCAGACAACTGGTGCATCATCACAAAGGACAAATGGGTCCTAGACATTATCTCACAAGGATACAGATTCCATTTGCACACCTTGCCAAGGATAAAAGGAATGCCAAATGTGCCACAAAATCAATGGCCAGAGGCACAAAAACAAATTACAGCTCTCATGGACATGAGAGCCATTCAACTGGTGCCTACACAGGAGCAAGACCAAGGATTTTATTCAAGGCTCTTTCTAATCCCCAGAAATGACAATGCATGGAGACCCATTCTGGACCTTTCAATTCTAAACACCTACTTGCAAGTACCCAAATTCAAGCTGCTAACACTACAGCAGCTTCTTCCCATGTTGGGCAAGAAGGCTTGGCTAGTAACGTCGGACCTCAAGGAGGCATACCTGCATGTCCCTATCGGACAAAATTGCAGAAGATACCTCCGTTTCATTGGAGGTTCAACTCATTACCAATTCTCTGCACTGCCCTTTGGCTTATCTACTGCGCCCAGGGTCTTGACAAAATGCCTGGCACCAGTAATTGCATACTGCAGACAGAGGAATTCAAATATACCCATACCTGGACAACTGCCTCAGCCAAGCAGAAAGCAAGGACATTCTCTTACAACAATTGGCTTTTGTAAAACACCTTCTAAGTTGCCTAGGGTACACAGTAAACGAAAAGAAATCAAAACTAGTGCCCTCACAAAATATGACATTCCTGGGTGCCAGCTTGAA
Source organism: Protopterus annectens (assembly GCF_019279795.1). Lineage (NCBI taxonomy): Eukaryota > Metazoa > Chordata > Ceratodontiformes > Protopteridae > Protopterus > Protopterus annectens. Next base: position 193,813,749 of record NC_056733.1, read on the forward strand.
TTCAACGGCCCAGATGGCTTATCTGATGCCAGACAAACAACTACAACTAACTCAATACTTCAAAATAATGGCAACAAAGTCCCAACTCCCTGCAAGAAAAATTCTGCAGGCCTTTGGCTTCATGACATCTTGCATACTACTAATACCATTTGCAAAACTGCATATGACGAAATTACAATGGTACCTGAAAAGCGTATAGACTCGACACAGCCACAGCTTGGAAACAATGATACCTCTCATTCCTTGCCTTCAACAGGAGTTTCTATGGTGGTCACAGGCATGTCACCTCAACAAGGGGTCAGCCTTTCACCTTACCCCCAGCCAGGCAAACTATGACAACAGATGCATCGGACTATGCCTGGGGGGCACACATGGCAGGGCAGTGCGTCCAAGGCATATGGACTGCAGATCAAAGAAATCTGCACATCAATCAAAAAGAAATGCTAGCTGTACAGAATGCTCTGACAGCCTTCAAGGACCTCTTACATCCAGGACAGCTTATAATAAGGACAGACAACACTACAGTAATGTGGTACATAAACAAGCAAGGGGGTACACACTCCTACCCTCTATGCAGGCAAGCAGTGACCTTGTGGAACACAGCACTGGCTTACCAAGTTCAATTACAAGCACATTTCCTGCCAGGAAAAAAGAACACATTGGCAGATGACCTAAGCAGGGACATCATGGATCCCCACGAGTGGAAACTGGATCCACAAGTATTTGCAATGATAGCTCAAAAATGGGGGCGCCCAGACATAGACCTGTTTGCCAACCCCCAAAACTATCCACTATCAAAATTTTGCACAAGGACATTTCACCATCAAGCTTGGAAAGTGGACGCACTCTCGTTCAGTTGGAAAATGTTGACAGTATATGCCTTTCCTCCATTGCCCCTTCGCACAAAGGTGCTGCTGAAAGTCAGGATGGAGAGACCCCGAATGATGCTCATTGCCCCAGACTGGCCACGCCAGCACTGGTACCCACTACTAAGGAACATGGCCCACCATGGATTTTACCACAAATTCCTCATCTGCTCACACAGCAAGACAGTCAGATTCTACACAGCCAGCTCAAAACCTTAAATTTGGCTGCATGGCAAATCACCTAAGCAACCAGCCAGCTCCTCTTTCACAAGCTGTTATGGATGTCATTCTGGAGGCCAGGAGGCCCGGCACCAGGAAAGCCTACTCAGACAAATGGAAAAGATTTTGCGCCTGGAACCAAGCTAAAGGCCAAAATACCCTTGAGCTGGACATACCTCAGATTCTACAATATTTAACTGAGATGTTACACAAAGGACTTTCTTTTTCATCTATTAAAATCCACGCCTCAGCTATTTTAGCTCACTACATCACGGATCCTCCCTTATTTTCACATCCACTTCTAAAGCAGTACCTCAGAGGGGCCAAAAACATAAGGCCTTACAGGAGGGCACCAACACCAATTTGGGACCTCAACTTTGTTCTGGGAAAGCTTATGCTGCCACCTTTTGAGCCAGCTTTCTCAGCTGATTTAAAGTTTATATCATGGAAGACTGCCCTGCTGCTAGCAATTACTTCAGCCAGAAGAGTCTCGGAGCTTCAGGCACTAATAGCAGTAGAGCCTTTCCTCATTTTTCATCAAGACAGAGTCTCTCTACGAACTAACCCCTCCTTTATGCCAAAGGTGGTATTGAGTTTGGCTCTAAATCAAACCATCCATTTACCCACTTGTTTCCCAAATCCACAGAACAAAGGAGAAAGACTCCTGCACTCCTTGGACATTCACAGGCAACTACGTTACTACTTGGATAAAACTAAGGTTTTCAGAAAAACTGACCAGCTCTTTGCATCCTATGCTACAGCATCCCAAGGAAAAGTTATCTCAAAGCAGACCATTTCAAAATGGATAGGACATTGCATACGTTTTCGCTACACTCATCATGGAAAACCAGTTCCTGCTAGCATAAGACCCCACTCCACCAGGGCAACAGCTACATCTACAGCCTTCCTCAGGGGGGTACCAACCAAGGATATTCTGGAAGCTGCAACTTAGAGTTCCGTACACACCTTCACCAAACACTATCATTTACCACTATACTCTTAAGACTAGAGCTGGCTTCGCCACTGCAGTTTTACAGGGGCTACTAGCCTCTTCAAACCCTGTTTGATTCCACCTCCCATCCGTAGCTTTGGGATTCAACCCAAGTGTGATGACTGCAGCAGGGTAACACTAACATAGTACAGTTTTGTACCTACCATAAATGTAGATGTTAGAGTGTTCACCCTGCTGCAGTCCAGGTTACCCTTCCTCCATCCCCTCTGATCTAGCTGAACCCCTTTTTATGCCTTTATATCTGATACAACCTTTGTGGTGTATTTGCTTACAGCTGGAAGTATGTCTTGTTTGTGCTTCACTTATATTTAGAGTAATATGTAGTGACTTCCTAATTGGGGGGCACCTAACATCTGGGGCAAGAAAAACTGAAGAAAATGGCGTTGGATGCCTCTTATATACCCCTGGCGCACTGACGTCAGGGAAGAAGCGACAGCAACTGACGCCGGACCAAGACTTTGGAACTCAGGCCGATTGCGGGACCACCTGACGACAGGATAACCCAAGTGTGATGACTGCAGTAGGGTGAACACTCGAACATCTACATTTATGGTAGGTACAAAACTGTATTTTCTGCAGGGTCTCATAGCCGCTCCTAATGCTGTTTAGCTCCAGTCTCCCAACCATAGCTTTGGGAATCTACCCAAATGTAATGACTGCAACAGTGAAACATGAAGAACATAGTACAGTTGTGTACACTTACCATAAATGTAGATGTTCGAGTGTATTCACTGTTGCAGTCCAGGTTACCCACCCGCCATCCCCCCTTTTCTTCTGATGGAACCTATGTGGTGTATTTGCTTGTGGATGAAGGTAAAGTTTATATTGCTGCATGTAATTTTATATATAGATATAAATTTTGGCTACCTTTTTAGGGAGCACCTGACATCTGGGGCAAGAAAAACAAAAGAAAATGGCATTGGCTGCTTCTTTTATACCCCTGACGACCTGACGTCAGGGAAGGGGCGACAACAGCCGACGCAGTACCCAAGACTTTGGAATTCAGGCCGAATAAGGGCAACCTGCCAGCAGGATTACCCAAATGTAATGACTGCAACAGTGAATGCACTTGAACATCTACATTTATGGTAAGTGTACACAACTGTACTTTCTTAATTCCTGTACAATATTCAGTGCTTCAATTAAAGTTGGTCTAGAATTTTGATTTCCATTTTTTAATGAATGCTTTGTGTTGGCCAGTAGCATTAAACTGGTTAAGGCTTCGCTATGTCTAGGCAATTCATATCCTATATCGCAGCTCAGAAGAATTGTTTCCTTAGTGAATAACCATTTGCTGTACCATTTCTGACAAAGTATTCTGTACGGAATTTTTAAAATTTGCCAGTTCATTACATTCCCCAAAACCATGTTCCCAATTACCTGCATCCAAAATCCTAATTTATTTCTTGAACTCCGATTTCATTGCCATCTCTTTTTCCACTTCAGTTTATAACCTTCTACTTTGTGTTGTGTATGAGCCTTAACTGGCTGGTGTGAGTAATCACAAAATCATTTTTGAAATCCCTCCCCTTCAACTATTTAATTTTATTGGCCATCCTACTGTATCCCATAGTACCAGAATACAAAAGTGACCACCCCTTTCAACCCATCTTTCTATTTTAAAAATAGTAACTCTCCACTAAACCTTAACTTTTTAAACAGGTAAACCTTAAAGTTACCTACTTTCACATCTAACTTCTCTAGTGCATGCTGCAGTGTGCATTTATTTTCATCTTACCTTTAAGCATCCCTGTGACTAGCACTTTCTCTAATACCTGCTGGAAAGCACTAGGAAGCCTTAAACTGATACAAGCACTCAACTCTCCTTGTTAATTGGAGAAATTAATAGTAGGCACTTAACAGCCTATAATTGCAAAGTACCTTGCTAAGGTAAGGAAAAACAGCTCCTGTACCTTACAAAAAAAAAAAAAAAAAACACCAAACCAGGCATGTCGAAGAGTCAGCTTCCGGTGAGTTCTCCTTTCCACCTGTTGAATCTGGGCATACTGGGGCAATGCAGCAATTTCCTCATGTACACAGACAACCCTCTCCTCCTACCACCCAACACTACAACCTGTGAGAGATGCACTTACATAGCCAAAATGGAAGCAAAGCTGTCTTCACCCAAGATTGTGCTAGACAGTCAAGAGGAGAAGGTTAACACCCACACTTCACCTCAAGCAAAACATAGCTCTTCTAAACCGACACCACCAACACCCACACCATCAACACCCACATATAGCAACACTAAATCCACATATGCAGAGGCCCTTAACTGTAACCTGCCCAAGCAGCAAGGACCTCTGAAGCAGAAATGCAAACAAACACCAATCACAACCAAAGTGTCACATAGTTCACAACACCAGTGTGCCACCCAGCAACAGCCCCTAAGGCAAGACAATGTATCTAGCACTTAAGTCATAGGTGACTCTATAGTCCGACACACTGATGTCTCTCTCACCAGGTTGAACAAGGAGAAAATTACAGTCAGCTGCCTGTCAGGTGCCAGGATCCCCAACATAACGCATACACTCAAGTCACTCCACAACAAGTACAAATATGACTCTGTCATTGTCCATGTTGGAGTGAATGACTTGAGACGTACCTCCCTGGCCTACATGAAGAGACATGGAAGAGCTCTCGGATCATGTGGCCCAGGCAGGTATGACCCTAGCCCTGAGTAGCATCCTGCTTTTGCCCAGAATGATATCACAATATAAGGACAAAATGATTGACTTCAACAATTGGCTAAGCTTCTGGTGTCATTCAAAGGGGATCCAGTATCTGTCTGCCTGGGATAACATGATTGACAGACCACGATGCTTTTCCAGAGATGATCTGCAGCTGTCGCCCCTGGGATTCAGGTTACTGGCTAAGGCTCTTGCCGCCCCTATAGTGCCTTTTTAACCACCACTGTAATAGGTACAAGCATGCAAAATCTGAAGGTAATGCTACTCAATGCTAGAAGTCTAAACCTCAAAATGCACTCTCTCGAGGCACTCCTAAAAATGGAGAACAAAGATATCTGTGCAATAACTGAGACCTGGTTCAAGGCTCCAAAGAGCACACCTGCAATACCAGGCTATACCTCTTACCACACTTTTCAGCCACCAAACCAGGAGTGAAACACTAAAGGTGGAGGAGTGTCAATATTCACCAAGGATATTCACACCACCAGGCTAGCTGCCCAACACAATGCATCTGAAATTCTCCAGGTGTAACTAACACTAGGTAAGACTGCAATCCAAATTGTAGCTTGCTACAGATCGCCAACCATGTCCCAAGATTCTCACTACACCTTTCTAAACCTACTGGAAAATATTAAGATGGAACCAAACACCCTAATACTGGGTGATAACTACCCTGCCATTAACTAGGAAAAATAGCTTGTGTACCAACACCTTTGCCCAACGGTTCTTGGAATTCATAAATTCCAATGCCCTGGATCAACTAATCCCTAGTCCCACCAGAGGCTCCAATATTCTAGACCTGGTTATTACCAACATGGGAAATTGATGCTCCACACCTATGGTCACCCCCTCGTTAGTCAGGTCTGACCATAAGCTAATCACCCTTAACATCCACATCCTACCCCCGCCCCCAGTAAGGAAACCTCCATAAAAAACTTCTCCAAAGCCAACTTCATGCTACTCAAGTCAGAAGTGACAAACTTCATGACACCCATGCAGACGCGAAATGAAAGTTCAACTGCTGAATCCTACGCTAAGGCACTGTACAAGCACATCCACTCATGCATGAATCGTGCCATCCTAAATAAAACCAAGAAAAAAAAAGGAAGCCAATCTGGTGGTCCCCTGCCGTAAACAAACTTTACAACAAAAGGAAGAAACTGTTGCAGAAAACCGGAAAATCCCAGGATGCAAAAAACTCCCTTACCAGCCTCAGTAATAAACTGAGATCCCTCGTAAAATCCTCCAAAGCTAGTTACGAAAATAAATTTGCCAAAGATTCCAAAGACAACCACAAGGCATTTTATAACTATGTCAAGAATCTAAATGGCAATGCTCAAATCTCCTCTGAGCTAAAACAGAATGGCATTAAATATACTGATCCCAAGGATATTGCCAATATCCTGGCAGATCGATTCAGTGCCAACTTTACCCCCTAAATGGCCCATCTCAATACCGGAAGATTGCCAAATTCCAGTAATAACGGCCACACAGGTAAAAACACACTCTCCAAAGCTAAGAATACAGCATCCATGGTACCAGATGACATCCCGGGCTGTGTACTACATGAACTCCTTGAGCAGCCTACCTGTCCCTGTAGGAAGTGACCTCAGCACAAGAGCTGTAGTAATTGGTTGTTTTGGACGATTTCTAGCTCTTTTGAAGTTCCCTGTTTAAAATCCGCCTCTGGGCGTTTTTTCTGGCTGTACTACTCAGACAAGCTCCTCGTGGTCCTGCAGAGTGGTCCTAGCTACAGAGAACTCAGAAAAGCGACTACTTTCTGGATTTAAGTATCTTTGCTGTTTTTTTACTTGAAATACCTTCTCTAGCTTACCCTAAACAAGCTTAAACTGTTTTTTTTAGCTGTTTGCTGCATTATTTAATATCTGCCCTTAAAAGTTACATTTTAGTCGAATTTGATCGAAAGTTTGTTTGTTTAATTTATCTGTTGAGGCTGCCCACTAAAGTGTGCTAGCCTGTGTAACTGATTTATTACTGTTTCTGCATTTTCTGTGTGTTTCTATCTAAAAACAAAAAAACCCCCAAAAAAATAATCCTTGTTTTCCCGCCTTTCCTCGACTAGTTTAGACCAGTTTACAGGCTTTGCTGTATTCTGGGCTGTGGTGTAGTTCCTGTGTTGTCCATTACCTTACTTGGATAGAAGGAAGTTTCTTTGCTCACCAGTGGGAGTGGGGAGCCTTGAGCAGTCTACCTGTCCCTGTAGGAAGTGACCTCAGCACAAGAGCTGTAGTAATTGGTTGTTTTGGACCATTTCTAGCTCTTTTGAAGTTCCCTGTTTAAAATCCGCGTTTGCACGGCTTTGCACGGTTAGCACAGCGCCGGTTAAACTTCTTCTGGCTCCGCCAAGTCTGCTCTACAAATTTTCCCTTAGGAAAGCTCTACTCTTAGTATAATCAGACTACTCGCTATATTATAAGCCTAGCACTTGTTCTCAAAACTTCTCTACTAAGTAAGCACTCTCATACTAAGTAAGCACTACATCCACCTACCACCCCTGTGAATATCCACTTCCCTTAAAGGCACAGCACTCCGTTTTACTGTTCTAGCATGTCGAGTGGTAGAGTACTGGCGTCCTCTCCAGTTCAGCTGGTTAATCTGGGTATCTTGAGACAATGCTACAATTGTCTCATGTACACAGACAACCCTCTCCTCCTCCCAACAAACACAAATACATGTGAGAGATGCAACTATATAGCCAAACTGGAGGCTGAACTCTCTCAACTCAGGGCTGGCATGACCAGACAGGAGGAGATGGTAACCACACACACAGCAAACCCAGTCCCACATAGACCTACCACATCTGCAAACCAAACACATAAAAACACAAAGACATACTCGGAGGCTCTAATACAAAACTTACCAAAACAACAGAGGCTCCCAAAGCAGACATCCAAAAATCCACCACCTCGAAACAAAACACATGCAACACATATTTTAATAAATCAGTGTGCCAATCAATCACAGCCCTTAAGGCCAAACACCATGCCTGATACACTAGTAATAGGTGACTCTATAGTCAGACACACTGATGTCCCGCTTACCAGGCTGAACAAGGAGAAGGGTGACTGTGAGCTGCCTTTCGGGAGCTAGGATCCGCCACATAACACACGCACTCAGGTCACTCCAAAGCAAGTACAAATATGACTCTGTCATTGTCCATGCTGGTGTGAATGACCTGAGATGTACCTCCCTGGACTACATGAAAAGAGACCTAGAGGAGCTCTCTGATTATGTAGCCCAGGCTGGTATGACCCTGACCCTGAGCAGCATCTTGCCCTCACCAAGAATGATGCCACAATACAAAGACAAGATGATCAGCTTTAATAATTGGCTCAAGTACTGGTGTCATTCTAAGGGGATCCAATGTCTGTCTGCCTGGGATGACATGTTGGACAAGCCACGCTGCTTCGCAAGGGACGGCTTGCACCTGTCACCACTGGGCTTCCGGATATTGGTTAAGGCTCTTGCCACCCCCATAGTGCCTTTTTTAGGCAAGGCTCAAAAGATAAACCCACCTGCTTAGATAACAAAAATGGAAAAAAACTAAGGGTAATGCTGCTCAACGCCAGAAGTCTAAATCTCAAGATGCAGGCACTTGATGCACTCCTCAGTATGGAGAACATCGACGTCTGTGCAGTAGCTGAAACCTGGTTCAAGGCTCCTGAGAGCACCCCAGCGCTACCAGGCTATACCTCTAGTCATGCTTTTCGGCCCCAAAACCCGGGCCGAACCACAAAGGGAGGGGGAGTGTCCATATTCATCAAGGACATCAACACCTCCAGGTTAGTAGCAACACATGAAGCATCGGAGACCATACAGGTGCAACTAACCATAGGCAAAACTGCTATACAACTGGTAGCATGTTACAGACCACCCTCCCAATCTCAGGAAACCCACTCAGCCTTCCTGAAGACACTGGAGGATATGAATGTATCGCAAAATACCATCATACTGGGAGACTTCAACTACCCTAACATAGATTGGGTACATTATTCTAGCCCTAACACCCTAGCCCAAAGGTTCCTGGAATTCATAAATTCAAATGCACTGGAACAACTAGTCATCTCTCCCACTAGGGGAGATAATATACTAGACCTGATCATCACAAACATTGGGACAAAGTGCTCCACACCGGTGGTATACCCCTCACTAGTGAGATCTGACCACAAACTAATCACCCTGGATATACATATCCCACCTCCACCCCCAGCACAAAAGACCACAGTGAAAAACTTCTCAAAAGCAGACTTCACTCTTCTTAAGACTGAGATGGTATCCTTTAAGCCCACTGGGCCAGTGGATACCACATCCCACAATGCTGAATCCTTCACAAATGCCTTCTATGGACATCTCCAAGAATGCATGGATCATGCAATCCCAAATAAATCCAAGTCCCTCTCCACCAAAGGCAAGCGTCCTGCCTGGTGGACCTCAGCCATAAACAAATTGTATAACAAAAGAAGGAAGCTACTGCACGACAGAGCAAAATCCCATAAAGGGAAGACATCTCTGATCAACACTAGCAGAAAACTACATTCTCTCATAAAAACGTCCAAGGCCAACTTTGAGAGAAAAATCGCTAAGGACACTAAAGATAACTACAAAGCCTTCTTCAGCTATGTTAGAAACCTGGGCGGAAACCCTCAGATATGCTCAGAGTTAGTTCACAACAACAAAAAATACACTGAACCCACAGATATTGCCAACATTCTGGCTGACAGGTTCAGTGCAAATTTCTCCCCTCCCTCACCCCCAAAAGAAGAAATACTTATCCCAGCTGAATGTAATCTCCCTGTCACCTCAGATGTCCAGGTGAGAGCCGCCCTCAGCAAAGCTAAAAACACAGCATCAATGGGACCTGACGGTATCCCGGGTTGCGTGCTACGTGAACTCCAAGAGGAGCTAAACCCGCACATAAAAATGCTATTTAACCGTAGCCTTACTACAGGATATGTACCTGAACACTGGCGTACAGCAACAGTGGTCCCACTCCACAAAGGGGGTACCTCTACAGACCCTGGGAACTACCGCCCCATATGCTTAACCAGCCTGGTCTGCAAAGCTATGGAAAGAATCATTATGGAACTCATAAACAGAGACATTGGGGACCTACAGACACTTGACCCCACCCAGTTTGGCTTTGTAAAGGGCAGATCCTGCCTTCTGAACCTGGTTGACTTTTTTGAAACAGTCACTAGAGCCATTGATGAGGGCAAAGCAGTCCATTACAGCCTACCTGGACTTGGCTAAGGCCTTCGACACAATACCCCACTCAGGCATCATAGATAAGCTCAACAGCTTAAATGTAAACCCTTATGTCACTAGATGGGTTGCAAACTGGCTAAAGGACAGACCCCATAAAGTTAAAATCGCTGGAGCAATGTCAGACTCAAAGCCAGTCACAAGTGGTGTCCCACAGGGATCTGTCCTGGGACCCTCTTGTTCGGCATTTATTTCTCAGATGTTAAAGCAAACATGGGAGGGTTGTGGCTGACGAAGTTCGCAGATGACTGCAAACTAGGCGCCATAGTCGATACACCAGCGGACACATACATCCTACAAAAAGGCCTCACAGAAATGGACAACTGGTGCCGGAGTCATGGCCTTAAACTAAATGCCAAAAAATGTATAGTCATCCCCTTTGGGAAAAACAAAGTACCCACAAATTATCACATAGACAGCAACCCACTGAGTACGGAAAAAGTAATCAGAGACCTAGGGACCCAAGTCGACAGCGACCTCTCATTTGACACCCACGTTGCCAAAGTGGTTAGAAAAACATTCTACCTTGCACACCTTATGAAAGGATTCACATCCAGATCCAAGGATGTCATTGTGTACCCCTATACTCGTCCCTCATCAGACCCATGATTGAGTACAATGCCCCATTTCGTATGTACCTCACCCAGCATTTGCAACAGCTTGAGAGACCACAAAAGTACCTCACCAAGAGGATCAAGGGTCTCCAACATGTCTTATTCTGCCAGACTAAAGAAACTCCAGCTCTATTCAGTAGCATACCGCCTGCTCAGAGGTGATCTCTGCGTGACGTACAAGGCCATGTCCAATCAGGAACTGATGGACATGCTCCACCTCAAAAAATCCAAATCCATCAGAACCACGAAAGCTAAAGACTTAAACCTCGGCACAAGTATGAATAGGCCATGCTGGAGGGATTTTCATAACCCAGAGGCTTCCCATGCTCTGGAACAAGATCCCAGTTCATGTTAGGCAGAGCCCCTCACTGACTCTCTTCAAGAGAAATCTTGATGTGTGGATGGGAGATCATAAGTTTACCCCAGGGGTCACATCTGTGTCACTACTAGACAGGGGCACAGTAAACTAATTCTATTATATAAGGGGACCTTCACTGTCTCACTACTAGACAGAGGCACAGTATTCTAAATCTGTTCTGTGCATTTTGTATCATTTTATGGGGTGGCGAAAGCCACATCACTATGGCTAGGCTTACAAATGCCCCAGGGCAGATAGCCTAGTACTAAACTATGAACTGGCACCTCACCCAAGTGTCATGTTTAATCATAGCCTCACCTCAGGTTTCATGCCCACTGAGTGGCACAGAGCTACAGTTACCCCACTCCACAAGGGGGGATCCACCTTGGATCCCGGAAGTTACCGTCCCATCAGTCTGACGAGCCTTATCTGCAAGGCCCTGGAGTGTATTATCATGGAACTTATAAACAAAGACATTGGCAACCTTCAAACACTGGACCCCACCCAGTTTGGGTTCATGAAGGGCCGATCTTGTCTCTTGAACCTGATTGACTTCTTGAAGTCAGTCTCCAGAGCCATGGACAAGGGTAAGGTGGTCCACACAGCCTATCTATACCTTGCCAAGGCCTTTGACACCATCCCCCACTCTGGAGTCATAGATAAACTTACTAAGCTGGGCATTAATCCCTACGTCACCCAATGGGTTGCTAACTGGCTTACTGATAGAACCCACACTATAAAAGTAGCCGACTCCAAATCCAGCTCCAGACAAGTGACAAGTGGAGTACCTCAGGGTTCAGTCCTGGGACCACTCTTGTTTGGCATCTACTTCTCTGAAGTACAGGCCAACACTAAGGGGCTCTGACTAACGAAGTTCGCAGATGACTGCAAACTAGGAGCCATTATTGAATCCCCAAATGATGTGGATACTCTACAAAAGGGCCTTACAGAAACAGATGCTTGGTGCCAGAGCCATGAGCTCAAGCTCAATGCCAAGAAATGTATAGATGTTCATCGTGTTACACTGCTGCAGTCATCACACTTAGGTCATCTGCCGTCAGGCGGTCCCACAGTCGGCCCGAGTTCCAAAGTCCTGGTCCGGCGTCGGTTGCTGTTGCTTCTTCCCTGACATCAGTGCGACAGGGGTGTAAAAGAGGCAGCTGACTCCGTTTTCTCCAGTCTTTCTTGCTGCGTGGTGCCCGAAGCAGAAGCAGTTCGCAAGTGCCGGTCGGCCTATTCCTGAGATTTTCAATTTGAATTTCAGACCGAAGTCTTCAATAAAGCTAAGTACCCCGTTGGGGAAACTTTTATTGCCTCAGACCGATGTCAGAAAAAGTTAATAATTGCGTTTCTTGTGAGAAGCAAATACCTCATAAGGATTTTCATTCTTATTGTATTCCATGCCTAGGCCCAGACCACAACGTCACAGGTTGCCGGTTTTGTGCTAGGTTTAACAAACGTACTATTAAACGTCTGTTTGATTTTGCCCGACATTATTTTGGTAGAAAAGTTAATTATACCATGCCGTCGGAGCAGCTGACGACTGGGATGCATAAAAAGTGCAAAGATAAGGACAGGCAGCCGAGAACCAAACCAGACACCGAGGCCTCTGCTAGGCCAGTCGCCATTTCTCCAGTTTTCAGTGAGGCGCCTACGCAGCCCCTGATGACCGCTGATTTAGAACCACAGGCTGCCTCCGACACCCAAGCAGAGATTGCTGGGCCTCCAGAGCCTTTACCTTTAGGCCCTACCGACTCAATTGCTGAAGGGGAACCCTGGTGTGGTTGAAAGGCCTTCAGTTGCTGAAGGTGTCTTCAGACCGACTACACTTACTATTAAATCTTATGCAAAGTTGAAAACTCCTTTAAAAGTAAGGAAGCCAGTACAGCATTCTCCAGTACAGGGCCCCATGCCTAAGAAACAGATGCTTAAAATGGCCGAAGACTTAATTACCATGATCAGGGGTTCCCATCCCTCTCCTGATAAAAGGCCTAGACAGGAGGCAGACTATGCCTCATCAGACCAGGTTTCCATTTTCTCAGATTCTTCTGAAGAACAGGAATACTCCTTTCCCCCCATATGAAGACTCTGATGCTGAAGAGTCAATCCCTTCAGCATCTCCACCAGAGGACTATTCTTTTGGGGAAACCTTGCATACCATGAGGGAACACTTCCACTGGGAAGGCCAGGATTACTCTGAATCTAAGAAAAGACTCCGAGAGTTTCTCTTACTGCGTCAGCACAGACCCCTTGCTATTCCACCAGTGCTAGACATTGTGGATGATGTTTACTCAGAATCCAGCCTTAATCCAGATTCATTACCTCCAGCCCCAGCCAAACCAGACAGAGATACTACAGAGTCCCTGACTCTCACAAATTCCTATACAAAAGCCGTGTTGCTGACCCAGAAACCATTTCCCAGGGTCCAAAGGGATTAAGGCCTCTATTGCTAAAAATCCTGTAGCCTCAGAAAGGGATTCTAGAGCATTAGACAGATGGGGAAAGAACGTATACACCTCAGCTACTCTAGCCATGAGGGCCTTAAATTGCCAGTTTCACATGCTGAAATATTAGCAATATTTGATGTCTCAATTAAAACAAAAAATGCTAACACATTCAGAGCAGCCTGACTATAAGGAAATGCAGGATTTATTGCATGCAGCAGAACAAGTGGGAAAACATACTTTGCAATGTGGATTTGATTCATTAGAAGCTTCTTGTAGAGCAGCAGTAACAGGGTCTGTCATTCGTAGGCATGCTTGGTTAAAAGAACAAAGTTTACCTGATCATGTTAAAGCAAAGTTATTGGATGCACCTTTACAGCAGGATGTTTTATTTGGTGTGAAGGCACAAGAGGTTTTAAAGAAAATGGAGGATAAGGCAAAATCTATGCAGACGGTCAAGGATTTTTTACAGGTACAGCCCCCTCGTTTTAGCAGAAATTGACCAACCAAAAATTGGTCCTTTCCAACTTCTGACAGACCTCAGAGGGACAAATACAGACGCCCAATAGGCGCAGAGGTCAACCACAAGGCTCTTACAAGCCTCGGCAATGGGGCGCCACTACCCAAAAAGGAGGAGAAGACAGGCCTCAAACTTTCAGAAAACAATCACAATGACTTACCTCTCAGACTGCCAAGCAAATCCCTCTTGGCAGCTCCCTTGGGAGGAAAACTAGCACTTTTTGCAGGCAATTGGCACATCATCACAAAATACAAACGGGTTCTAAATATTGTATAACAAGGATACAGGTTCCACTTTCACACTTTTACCAAGGATAAAAGGAATGCCACCTGCCACCAAATCAATGGGCAGAGGCTCAAAGACAAATTACAGCACTCATGGACATGAGAGCCATTCAGGAGGTTCATGTTCAGGAGCAAGGACAAGGATTTTACTCTACTCTTTCTGGTCCCCCGAAAGGACAAAGCCTGGAGACCCATTCTGGACCTTTCAATTTTAAACACTACCTGGAAGTTCCCAAATTCAAAATGTTGACATTACAGCAACTTCTTCCCATGCTGGGCAAGAAGTCTTGGCTAGTAACGTTGGACCTCAAGGAGGCATACCTGCATGTCCCTATCAGACAAAATTGCAGAAGATAGCTCAGATTCATAGCAGGTTCAACTCATTACCAATTCTCTGCACTGCCCTTTGGCTTAACTACTGCGCCCAGGGTCTTCATAAAATGCCTGGCACCAGTAATTGCTTACTGCAGACAAAGAGGAATTCAAATATATCCATACCTGGATGACTGCCTTATTGAAGCAGAAAGCAAGGGCATTCTTTTAAAACATTTGGCGTTTGTAAAAAAAACCTAAGTTGCCTAGGGTACACAATAAACGAAAAGAAGTCAAAACTAGTGCCCTCATAAGAGCTGATATTCCTGGGTGCCAGCTTAAATACAACGGCCCAGATGGCTCATCTCACGCCAGACAAACAAGGACAACTGACTCAATATTTCAAAATGATGGCAACAAAAACCCAAATCCCTGCAAGAAAAATTCTGCAGGCCTTGGGGTTCATGGCATCTTGCATACTACTAATTCCATATGCCAGACTGCATATGAGGAAATTATAATGGTACCTGAAAAGCGTATGGATTCAGCACAGCCACAGCTTGGAAGCAATAATTCCACTCATTCCCTGCCTTCAACAGGAGTTT
The DNA here is from genome assembly GCF_019279795.1 of Protopterus annectens. Lineage (NCBI taxonomy): Eukaryota > Metazoa > Chordata > Ceratodontiformes > Protopteridae > Protopterus > Protopterus annectens. The sequence goes on from NC_056733.1 coordinate 193,828,956, forward strand.
CTATGGTGGGCTCAGGCATGTCATCTCAACAAGGGTTAGCCTTTCACCTTACCCACAGCCAGGCAGACAATAACAACAGATGCATCAGCTTACGCCTGGGGAACACACATGGCAGGACACTGTATTCAGGGCGAATGGACTGCAGATCAAATGCATCTCCACATCAATCAAAAAGAGATGCTAGCTGTACAAAGTGCCCTAACAGCTTAAGGACCGCCTACTACCAGGACAACTTCTACTAAAGACGGACAACACCACAGTGATGTGGTACATAAACAGACAAGGGGGGGGCACACATTCCTACCCACTATGCAGGCAAGCAATGACCTTGTGGAATACAGCACTGGCCTACCAAGTTCACCTACAAGCACAATTCCTGCCAGGAAAGAAAAATGCATTGGCAGACTATCTAAGCAGAAATATGATGGACCCTCACGAGTGGAAACTAAATCCACAAGTATTCACAATGATAACTCAAAAATGGGGGAGCCCAGACATAGATCTATTTCCCTCCCCCCAGAACTACCAACTATGAAAATTTTGCACAAGGACATACCACACACTAGCTTGGAAAGTGGACGCCCTATCATTCAGTTGGAAAACATTAAAAGTGTATGCCTTCCCTCCACTGCCTCTTCTGGCAAAGGTGCTCCTGAAAGCCAGACTAGAGAGGCCGCAAATGATACTCATTGCTCCAGACTGGCCACGCCAACACTGGTATCCAGTATGAAGGAACATGGCTCAAGGCCCACCATGGATTTTACCTCAAATTCCTCACCTGCTGACTCAGTAAAACAATCAGATTCTGCACAGCCAGCTCAAGACTTTAAATCTGGCTGCATGGCGGAGTACTTAAACAACCAGTCACAACTTTCTAAAGCTGTTATGGATGTCATTTTGGAGGCCGGGAGACCCAGCACCAGGAAAACATAATCAGACAAATGGAAAAGATTCTGTACCTTGAACCAGGCTAAAGGCCTAAATCCTCTTGTCCCAAATATTCCTCAGAAATTACAGTATTTAACTGAGATGCTGGACAAAGGCCTTTCCTTTTCATCTATTAAAATCCACGCTTCAGCTATTTCAGCTCATTACAACACGGATCCTCCTATAGTTTCACATCCATTACTAAGACAATACCTCAGAGGAGCTAAGAACATAAGACTGCCCTGGAGAGCACCAACACCAACTTGGGACCTCAGTTTTGTTTTGGAAAAACTTACTCTACCTCCCTTCGAACCAGCTTTCTCAACTGAATTACAATTTTTGTCGTGGAAAACTGCCCTGCTGTTAGCAATAACTTCAGCACGTAGAGTCTCAGAGCTGCAGGCCCTAATGGCAGTGGAACCTTTCATCATTTTCCATCAAGACAATCTCTTTACGAACTAATCCTACCTTTTTGCCAAAGGTGGTATCCAGTGTGGCTCTAAACCAAACCATTCATCTGAAGTAGTTACTTCATTTGATCTGCAACCTGTGGGTAGTCGGATCTGAACCGGCAGCTTTCCAAGCTCCAAGATCCGAGCTCCTAGCTCCTCCCCCTACCCATAATCCCTTGCTACCAACCACATTACCCCAGATCGTTTTTTGCCGTGGCTAAAGACAGTTGCTTCTTAGTGAAGAGCTCCTGGCCTGGTGAGATTGTTCTATTTATAGACTTTTTTCTTGTTCAAAATTGTGTGTGTGTGTTTTAAAATCCCTTTAAAACCCTTTTAAAAAAAACAACAAAAAAAAAAAAAAACTAACTTTCTTCCCTTAGTTTAACTTCATCTCTCCCCCCCAGTGTTTGGGTGTGTGTGTGAGAGAACTTATGGCTGAAGCTAAGGCCATATTTTCAAAATGTACTGAGTGTGGCCACAAGCTTTCCCCAGCTGATGGCCACACTCAGTGCGTTTTGTGCCTGGGGGCAGCTCATCTGTCGGAGGCCTGCCAGATATGTGCGGCCTTCAACCCTCGGGCACTCAGGGACAGGAAGAACAAGCTGATCCTGGTGGGAAAACTCCCCCAGGAATCGGCTTCTTCTTCCTCTCCCAGCCGGGTTCAAGCTACTCCTGTAACTTCTGTGCCGGCTACTCCCTTAGCTGTACCCGGGACTCAACCTCCCTTATCGGGTACCAGCTCTGTGGAGTCTAGTGCTTCTTCCCACAGGGAGAAGAAGAAGCACAAAGACAGAGAGGGTCACAGTTCTAAAAGGTGGGCCGAGTCTCATCCCTCGGCTCCGCCTGAAAAAATTCTGAAGTCCCCAGTGAGAGTCTCCGGATCCTCATCCTCTCGGCTCCGTTCACCTTCCTTTTCTCCGGAGCCGGAGGAGGAGGAGAGGTCTCCCTCGAGGTCTTCGAGCCACCCCTCCCAGCCTGCCTCGACTGCCTCTTCGCGGTCTACAAGAAGCATCTCAGAAGCAGACATGGATCGGATGATGTGAAGATTTTTACAGACCCAGATGCAGATGCTCTTGCCCCCCCCCCCCCTTTGGGAGGGAGTGCAGCCCCCATTTTTGCCCCGATCGCTCCTTCTCCGACCCGTTTTCGGGTCTTGGAGTTATCAGATCCAGGCCCTTTCGGATACGGGGATACGTCGGCGCCGATAGCGATTGTGTCTTCGCCGACTATACCTTCGAGCTTGTTGGATCCGAGCTCTCGGGGGCAAAGGTTGAGCATCGGATCTGAGGGGGTGGTTGTGTCTTCGGTGCCGATTGGGTCAGAGCACACCACTACCTCGGGTCCGATTGCTTAGGCTCCGACCCCGATCCTATCCTCGGAGCCGAGGAGGTTACTTTCTCAGGCTGGAGACAGTGAATCTCCCTCGGCTTTTGAGGTAGTGGAGAGGGTACTGTCGAGGTCATCCAGGTCCCCGACCGGGCCTTCGGATGCACCCGTACCCCCACTGTATCAGGGTCTGTCTTCGATCATCCGTCCATCTGGACAGCCTGCCCAAAGCCTCCAGTTGAGTTGGTTCCTATGGAGGAACACCACCCTGCAGACGAGCCCTCTTCGGACAGTCCCGTCGAAGAGGCGCCTCGGAAGCATAAGTGCAAAAGGAGGCACCTGGACTCCCCCGAGTCCATTACCATGAATATGGATTTGGATGATATGGAGGGCTCCCCAAGGTCACCCCCTGAAGATGTCTCCTTCGGTGACATCATGGAAATGTTGCATATAAGAGGGGGGTGGTCTGCCCAAAAGCCCTCCCTGGACGAGTCCGTTTTTCTGGAGGCCTTTGAGGCAGGCCTATCTACCTCCTGGGTGTTCCCCCCAGCCGACCCCTTGGTGGATTTAATTACCACCAGGGCTTGGAAGGAGCCTGACACCGTGGAGCCTATCCCTAGACGCCCAGACAAGGTCCTCAGCCCTCCCTCTGATAGACCTTCTTGGTCCAAAGGCGCGCCGGTTGATGCTATGTTGGTGGCCGCGGCCACTAAGAAAGAACTTGCCCAAGAAAGTTCTTCAGTCCATCCGCCAGACAAGGAGTCCCGGTCATTGGACCGTATTGGGAAGCAGATGTTTGCTTCAGCGACCTTTGCCATAAGGTCGCTGAACTACATGGCACACACCATTAGGCTACAGCGTGACTTAATTAAGGAATATGCTGCAGCCCCTCCGGAGTCCATGTCAGTCCCAGACAAAAAGGTTTTTGAGACTCGAATGGCCACTCTAAAGTCCATATCAAATACATCTATGCGGCTTCTTTCCCATGCCACGGAAGGAGCCGCTAGAGCTAGCGGAGCTTGGAGTGGTCTTGTGACGTCACTCCTGGCTCTGCCTTTGCGACTTCACGGAACCCTTTAAGGCGTCCTTCGCGAACACCCCTTATGACAGTTCGGCCTTATTTGGCTCAACAGTTCGTGACACGCTAGTCCAAAGCGAAAAGGATGGGAAGACTGTCGGCCGTCGGAGTCCGCTTCTCTAGCCCCCAAAGATCCTTCTCCAGGAATCAGAGGGGGTAAAAGAAGCTGTGGTTCCGTAAATCTCAGCAATCCCGTCCTGCTGCGGACAACTCGTCCTCTAGAGGCAGAGGAGGACAAGGTGGATGCCGGCCCAGAGGCAGAGGGGGGCCGCGTAATTTCGGGTCTAGAGAACCTTTCTCGGACAGACCCGCGCAACAGCCCTGAGGGCTTGCCCGACTGTCCCTCTCTGGAGGCAGTCGGGGGGCGATTATCGGAGCACCTGTCAAGCTGGGAGTCCATTACAAAAGATCGATGGGTGCTCCGGATTATATCCAGAGGTTACACTATACCGTTCACACACCCTCCCCAACCGTCTCCCCGATGTTCCACCCCATCAGAGGGAGTCCTCAGCTCTGGAAATTTCAGAGTTGCTAAGAAAAAGAGCCATCCAGCCCGTCCCCCCAGATCAGTCCGGATTGGGTTATTACTCCAGGTTCTTCTTGGTGCCAAAGAAAACAGGGGACCTCAGACCCATCCTAGACCTCTCGTCCCTGAACCTGTTCATACCCAAGGAAAAGTTCCGGATGGTCACCCTACAATCTATTCTCCCCCTTCTGCGGGAGAACGACTGGATGTGCTCGTTAGACCTCAGAGATGCGTACTACCATATACTAATGGACAGACGATCCAGGAGGTTGTTCCGCTTCCGGCTAGGAGCCAGTCATTATCAGTTCAGGGTTCTTCCATTTGGCCTAACCTCAGCCCCCAGAGTGTTTACCAAAGTCATGGCAGTGGTTGCAGCCCACCTGAGACTCCAGGGCATTCAGGTGTTCCCTTACCTAGACGACTGGCTCCTCACGCCCCAACAGGCATCTACTGGTTGTGGCGAGAGATTACGCCCTCTCTCTGGCCCGTTCTTTGGGCATTTCAGTGAATCTAAAGAAATCCTGCCTGTGCCCCACTCATGCCCTAGATTTCATAGGGGCCAGGTTGGATACTCGGATCTCCAAATTATTTCTTACACCTGTCAGGCTGAACAGTTTGTCTCTTCAAATCTCAGACATTCTTCGGAGCCCCGCTCCTCCAGCAGAATTAGTCCTGAGGGCGCTAGGGTCTATGTCAGCAGCGATCGGCCTTTCTCTTCATGCCCGTCTGCGAATGCGAGTGTTACAGTGGACTCTTCATGTCCAATGGTCCCTATCTGTCCATCCCTTAGACATGCCGATTCCCCTGAGCAGGGCGTGCAGACACTCCCTCCTTTGTTGGTTACAGGCTCAGGAACTCAAAGAAGGGAGATCCTTTGTGATTCCCCCAGTCAAAGCCACGTTGACCACGGACGCTTCTTGCCTCGGGTGGGGCGGGCATTATGCAGGCAACTCCGTCCAAGGCGTGTGGACTCCTCTAGAGACTGCTTTGCATATCAACGTCCTCGAGATGAGGGCAGTGCTTTTGGCGTTGCAAGCTCTTCATCACCTTCTTCCTCTGGGGACTATTGCAATCCAGACGGACAACATGTCCGTTGTCTGGTATATAAACAAACAGGGAGGGACCAGATCTTACCCCCTGTGTCGAGAAGCCATGAGAGTGTGGGAATGGGCGATTTCCACCAACCGCTTTCTGATAGCAACGCACATTCCGGGACGGTCCAACATATTAGCGGACAAGTTAAGTCGGGTATTCCTCAGCCCTTACAAGTGGTCTCTGAATCCATCTGTCGCGAAGCAGATATTCCTCAAGTGGGGTCAACCTCGCTGCGACCTTTTCGCTTCTCCCCTAAACACAAAATGCAGCGATTACTTTGCGATAGTTCCCCCCAGAGAGGAATCCCCCAGGGACGCTCTAGTTCATGCTTGGCCACCCGGTCTCCTTTATGCGTATCCTCCTCTTCCTCTGATGATGAAATTCATCCAGAAAGCCTGTCTGTTGGGGAGCAGAGTAATTCTCATAGCCCCATTCTGGCCTCGACAAATCTGGTTCCCCTTTCTGCAGTCTCACAGTGTGGCTCCCCCATGGATTCTGGACCCCAGACCAGACCTAATCTCGCATCCGACAAGATGCCACACTCTGAACCTGGTCAATCTCCGGCTTATGGCTTGGTTGATCCAGTTCCATTAATGGCTAGGACTCCCGGTATCTCGTCCCCTGTTAAAGCCATTCTGGTGGCAGCTCATAAGTCTTCCACCAGAAAGCTCTACAACAGTAAATGGAAACGCTTTTCCATCTGGGCAAAGGAGAAGGAATTGGATCCCTTTACTGTTCCTATTCCCACTATCCTGGACTTCCTGTCCCTTCTTTTTAGACAAGGAGCTAGTGCGTCCACCGTTAAGGTCCAGCTAGCAGCCATCTCTCATTATCACGTGGGGGATGGCGTAGTTTCCTTGGCATCAGCAGAAATATGCAAGACCTTCTTAAAAGGCGTTTTTCTCTTAAAGCCCCCTATTAAGCCGGCAGTTCCTCCATGGGATCTTACCTTGATCTTACAAGCATTAACAAGACCACCTTTCGAGCCGGCGGCCTCAGTGCCATTGAAATTCTTATCTTGGAAAACTGCCTTTTTGGTCGCTATTACTTCAGCCAAACGAGTCTCAGAATTACAAGCTCTGTGCATTAAGCATCCATACCTTATTTTTCACAAGAATAGTGTGGCCCTCAGGACTAATCCTTCCTTTCTGCCTAAGGTAGCCACAGAGACTAACATTAATCAGTCTATTAATCTTCCTGTTTTCTTCCCGAATTTCCAAAACAAGGGTAAATACACATTGCACAAATTGGATGTACACAGACAACTACGTTTTTACTTGCATAGGACTAAAGATTTCCGCAAGTCAGACCAGTTGTTTGTCTCTTATGCTAAGTCAGCCATGGGCAAACCAATTTCTAAGGTGACAGTGACAAATTGGATCTCTCAGTGTATTAGACAAGGATACACTTCATCAGGGACAGCTTACCCAAGACCCTGGGTGGTCCCTACGGAAGGATATTCCGAAGCACCGCGGAGCCAAAGGAAGCCCTACTTCTGGAAATCATGTCCAGTTTATAATGAGAAATGAACGTGTGGGAAGAGGACCAAGTAGCTGCTGAACAAATAAAGTCTACTGGAACTCTTGACCAAAAAGCCGTCGAGGTAGCCACAGATCTAGTAGAATGTGCACGCACACCAACCGGAACTGGCTTCCCTGATGAAGTGTATCCTTGTCTAATACACTGAGAGATCCAATTTGTCACTGTCATAACTTCTTTATCTGAAGTCCCACAGGTTGCAGATCAAATGAAGTAACTACTTCAGATAAAGAAGTTATGTACTCACCATAACGTTCCATCTGAGCAGATACTTCATTTGTCTGCAACTGACCCACCCCTGCCATCCCCCGAACCTCAGTAAGGTATTGTTACTTTGGAGATTTTTCTCCGTCTTTAGCCTATAGGGCAAAATAACCGATCTGAGGTAATGTGGTTGGTAGCAAGGGATTGTGGGTAGGGGGGAGGAGCTAGGAGCTCGGATGTTGGAGCTTGGAAAGCTGCCGGTTCGGATCCGACTACCCACAGGTTGCAGACAAATGAAGTATCTACTCAGATGGAATGTTATGGTGAGTACATAACTTCTTTATTTACCCACCTTTTATCCAAACCCCCAGAATAAAGGGGAAAGACTTCTACACTCTTTGGACATTCACAGGCAGTTATGTTTCTACTTTGATAAAACAAAGGCTTTCAGAAAATCTGACCAACAGTTTGTATCCTATGCTGCAGGATCACAAGGAAAGGCTATTTCAAAACAGACCGTTTCAAAATGGATAGGACATTGTATCCGCTTCTGCTACACACACCATGGGCAACCTGTACCTGGTAACATTAGACCCCATTCCACCAGGGCTACTGCCACATCAGCAGCCTTCCTCAGGGGGATACCAACCAAGGATACTCTGGAGGCTGCAACTTGGAGTTCAGTGCACACCTTCACCAAGCACTACCACTTGCCTCTATACTCAAAAACCAGAGCTGGCTTTGCCACTGCAGTTCTGCAGGGCCTCTTAGCTTCTTCAAATCCTGTTTAGTGCCAGCCGCCCAGCCTTAGCTTTGGGATTCAACCCAAGTGTGATGACTGCAGCAGTGTAACACGAACATAGTAAGTTTTGTACCTACCATAAATGTAGATGTTCGAGTGTATACACTGCTGCAGTCCAGGTTACCCTCCCACTATCCCCTCTTCTTAGCTGGGTATTATCTACACCTCCCTTTCTATACAATCTATATGATGTATTTCTATATGGTGTATTTGCTTATAGCTGTAGCTATTGTTTTCTACTTATGTATGTTGATTTAGTATTATGTATTGCCTTCCTATTTCAGGGCACCTGACATCTGGGGCAAGAAAAACTGGAGAAAATGGTGTCTGCTGCCTCTTTTATACCTCTGTCACACTGACGTCAGGGAAGAAGCGACAACAACCAACGCCGGACCAAGACTTGGGACGACTGCGGAACCGCCTGACGGCAGATAACCCAAGTGTGATGACTGCAGCAGTGTGTACACTTGAACATCTACATTTATGGTAGGTACAAAACTGTACTTTATCCCCTTTGGGAAAAAACATGTATCTGTGAATTACCATATAGGTGGCAGTAGACTAGACACCGAAAGTGTGATAAAAGACTTAGGGACACAGGCGAACAGTGGTCTCACCTTCGATAACCACATCTCCACAACAGTCAAGAAATCCTTCTATGTGGCATGCCTCATCACTAAGGGCTTTTCATCCAGAAAAAAGGAGGTCATTGTCCCACTGTACTCATCCCTCATTAGGCCCATTATAGAATACAACGCCCCATTTGGTATGTACCTCTCAAGACATCTGCAACAACTGGAAAGGCCGCAGAAATACCTCACTAAAAGAATCACAGGCCTAAAGCAGATGCCCTACGCTGACCGCCTTAAACTCCAACTATACTCTGTCGCATATCATCTACTCGGAGGCGATCTCTGCTTAACATACAAGGCCATGTCAAACCCAGAGCTGTTGGACATGCTACACTTAAAGAAATCCCAATCCCTCAGAGCCACACGCTTCAGGGATCTAAACCTTATCACAATAAACAAAACATGCTGGAGGGATAGGTTCCTGACCCGGAGACTCCCCAGACTCTGGAATAGATTGCCCATACATGTTAAGCAGAATGCCTGTTTGACCCTCTTCAGAAGGAACCTTGACGATTGGATGTGAGAAAGGAAATTCATCCCGGGGATCATGTCAGTCGCCCTACTAGACAAGGGTCCAGGGAATTAAATAGTGTGGGAAGAAATAGCCAGGGAATTGTTATGGCTAGGCTTGTATAGGCCCTAGGGCTGATAGCCTAGTACCAACCTATGAACCTATATCCCTTCAAACCAGGTAATCCTAAACCACCCAGTTCTATGGGAAGAATTGACATCCCACTTAACTTGTGCCTTCTTCCCCCTCACATAAATTCCTTCAACACTTTATTGCCCACATCTTCTCCTTTAGTTGATAAAAATATGCCTGACCTATGTATAAAACTAAAGACTACAGTATTTTCACTGTTTTTATCCTACGATCCAAAATCAAGAGCTTCCAGTCTATAAGTTTTTGTATTGATATTTAGTCTATTCTCACATATGGTTAGGTGCCATAATAATTCTTTTTAATCCATATGCACAAATATTTCATGTTAATCATGTCTTATTAGATATAGGTATTGCTAACTCATTTTATATGTGGATACATCGTTTACTGCTTATAGCCTTTGTTTTATCTTCATTAATTTTATATCCTGAAAAGTCTGGAAGCCGTCTAAAAATGTTCCCTAACACTAACATTTCTTTTTTGTTGTTGTTTTAGTAAGTACAAAACAATTACCATAGGCAGATAAAGCTCAGCTTTTCTTGATTACCACAATTACTTAGATCCTTGAATTTGTGAGTCTCATTATTTTCTTTGCCAATGGCAGTAAATATAAAGCAAATAAAAGAGAAAGAAGACATTTTGGTGCTGTTAAGGAAATTTTGGGCACCATTCTGTTACTGCTTTGGTGTTTCTGTGGTCACAGGACCTGCTTGGGTGGAGGCTCCAAAACTTAGAGGGATCATCCCTCATCCTGACTTGGGGGATTTCCTTTCTAAGGAAAAAAAAAATTATACACAGGTTTTAGTTCTGCTCTTTTCCAGGGAGTTGTGTGTTTAGTATACTTTAAGAATATTCAGCAGAGTGTACAAACTCAGAACTTCCTGTATCTCTTGGGCATTATGGACGCCACTTTTGTTGTGGTCCCTTTCACCTATTTAACTGTGGAATATTGTAGTAGATACTCAGGTGTCACTAGGTGCAACTCCATCATGTCCTCACAGATCCTCTTTCAGTGCCGTCCTTTTTCAGTCTGTAATGTGGTAGACCAGTCCTATCATTTTGATGCAAGTCTTTTTTTTCTGAGATCAGAACTTGTTGGTTGGGGGTGCTCATTTGTGCTGCTCTCTTATTCAGGCAGTGCATCCCCCCAGGGTCATATTACTCACATTGGGGCATAAATCAAATTTCTGGTTTCAGAGCTTCCAGTTTCAGTCAGCTTTAGGTGGAGCTTCTGTCTGAAATCTTTAAAAATTGAGAGGAGACCAGAGCCCTTACTGCTTCAGCCAGATAACCAGACTGCGCTGTGGTATGTGAGTAAACAAGGTGGCATATGCTTGTACTTCCTGGTCGTGGGTATAGACAAGAGTCATCACTGACTGCTGGAAGTGAATGCACTGATGGACTTCTTGAACTGCTGCAGCTCCAGCTGTCTCCTGGAACTGAAGACATGGAAATCCTGCCTTGTTAGGGTCTTGCAGGAATGGAGCACCTGGAGTTTGACCAGTTTACCACTGTTGTATATGCGGCATATACGTATAATGCTGATGAGCTGGCCAAAGCACGCCACATTTCATATGGTTGACTTTTTTAGTTGACTCTCTGGTAGTTGTAATATACACCTCAAGAAGGTTACAGCACACACATCCCGTGTCTTTTTCTTATTTACTTACAAGACAGTGGAGAAGTATCTGCAGAACAGAATAAATCTATACAGTTGAAGAAACATTCTCATTTTCAAGAGTTTCTTCTGTGTTGGGCAGTACAGAAGAGGAACGTATGTGGCTGAATTGCCTGCTCATGTTATGTGTGCTTCAAGTAAGGCTGGTTGAAACTGGATCCAGAAATTTGATTTATTTCCCATTTTGACTAACTTGGGTGAGAAACCTGTGAAGGTACAACATGCAGTTGTACTGTATGTTGTTATAAGGGTAGCTGTCTGGGTATTTAAGTCTTTTACTGTCTTTGATGGAGAGGATGAATAGCAGCACTTAAAGAAAAATTGAAGAGTGATTGTGAACCCCAGAAAATATTTACCATTTTACAAAGGTGTAAGGTTTTTTGGATGCCATAGATGCTTAAGTTACTGAGTTGAAGAAAAGGGCCAAAGACTGTTAATTGGTCAGCTGCATGAGTCATTAACAAAGAAAAGATTGTGGTGTAAGAAATGAAACCATGAACTAGCTTTTAGGAGGGACACAACTGACCTTATTAAAAGTTCTGGATGTATGCAGAACACACAAAGTAACTTTATAGAGTTTTAAAAAAATTACATAAGGGTAAGGATGTATGCTGTCTTAGTCTGTTGGCCATTCAGTATTCCTTCTTAGCCAGGACTGTGTTTTCCATCTCCAACTTTTTCCTGCACTGTTTTTATTTCTTTCTTTTGATAGTTTATTGGACTTCTGCATCAACCATCATTTTTCCTTGTGTACCTTTATTTGGCTGTGCTGCATACTTGTTCAGTAGTCTTCATATGTGCTGTTCTGAGAGGCTGACATTTTTCTTTGACGCCACCTATTTCCTCCTCTTCGCCTCACAGTAAGACGCTGTCTGGTTCGATTCTTAGCTAAAGCGTCTTCTGCGTGGGGGACATGCGTGAATGGGTGTACCTTTGTTGAAGGTTGTGCATCAGGGCTGGTAACTCGGCATGTAAAAATCAACTACCAATCATTAGCGGACCGAAGTTCCGCTGTGGTGACCCCTAACTGAGAAAAGCCGAAAGACACAACAACAACAACAACTGAAGTGTTACAGCCTTGAATATTTCTTTAAGCTCCTGCGCCTTCCCTTGGGTCAACTTTCAGGTCCTCAGCCTAGTCTGTAACTTCATAGCCTTCTCTGACCACTGTTTTGCAGTTAATTAGGGCCACCAGTAGTTTATGCTGGGGTCAGCAGCTTCACTGGGGATAACTTTGCAAGCTGTCTTTCTATGCCATTGACCTTTCCTTACTAGGAGGAAGGTTATCTGAATTGCATGTTGACTGTTCTTGTATGAGATTTTGTAATGATCTCTATTGATGAGCCATATGTTGGCCACTGTTGAGGTACAAATATGTCTTTGGTCAAGTTTATGTGGAGACTGCAAGGCATATTCAGAAAGTCCTTTTACAAAGCACCACCAAAGTAGCTTACATAAATGTGATCTGAAAGTGGAACACAGAACAGACAAGGAACTACAAATAGCATGAGAGACTCCTGAAAAGAACATCTTGAGGTTATTTTTATAGTTGGTTACCAGAGACTAAGATAAAGTAAATTGAACTTGAGAATGAATTTGAGATATACTGGTAGTGATTTAAGAGTGTAGCTAGTAGAAGCTCTTATGAAAGAATAGCCAGATAATCCTCATGAAACTAAGAACATGCATTGGAAATGGTTTGTCTGTCTACACTTCAGCTTTTCTTTCTTTTAAATAGCAGATGGACTATGTCCCAGGCATAATGTTCAAAGCTGATAAATTTGTTTCCAATTCGATGAGAATACATGCTTTAAGTGATGAGTCATGACTGATGGGGAATGAAGTACAAAGAGAAATACATGTATAATATTTTGACTAAAAATGTTGACCTAAGTAGAGAATGTACTGCAGATTTATGCCATCTGTAGTATTCGCTAAGACAACAGTCTGACGGAAGAAATATTGGCATACTCGTCTAGACTGTGCAAGGAGCAAAATGGCCAGAGCTTTTTTTTTCCTATTCCAAAGAAGCTTAACTTGATGATAAAGTAACTGAACCAAGAGCGTAAATGCATATAGAAAGCTATATAAAAGAAATGGCAAATGTTCGTACAAGACAGTGTTAGAGTGCTGGGTAGCAGAGCAGTGACAGACATCATATCCTGTCCCTTTCAATGAAAATGAATGTGAGAACTGTCATTCAAGATCTGCATAGGGAGTCTTTTGAAGTAGTATGTAACTGAGGCTGCTATGCAGTAATAACTATCCCCAGAAGGTCTGATGCCAGTTGTGAATAGCCCTGTCTGATATTTTATATGTGGTAGAAAATTGAAGAAAATCCAGGATGTATATCCGGGATGTATATGACCTTTTTTTTTTTAATTTGAAAACTACTCCACATTTTCTTTTTCTTGTCTCTCTCTCTTTTTTATCTTGTGGGCTTGCTCTCTTGAGCTTACCCCTAGAGGGAAGGGACCACTTGATCCCTCCTGGTTTCTGGTTGATAATCATACAGCTCATTCATACTTGTGTTGGCGTTAGGGTTGAGGGGTTCTGGGAGCATTGCTTTCACCCACAAGGATTTTATTTCTCCCCCTGATTTAATGCCCTGCTTTCCTTACTCATGCTTATCGGCATCCATTGATGTGCAGTGAGACTTTTGATGGGTAGTCACACTTCCAAATGATGTGATCAGTTGGCTCTACCCATAGTATAGGCAGCCACCCCCTGTATAATTCCTGGTCTCCACCACAAATCCTTTCACAGAGGGAGTGCCTTGAGCACATGCTCCTACCCTCTACCTGCAGAGAGGTGAGCAGTCCTAAGCCTGGTCATTCTTTTCTTCCCACATGCTATCTTCAGCAGATGCTCAAGTTTGCTATATGAACTCTGGTCGCTTGGATTATAGTCAGGAGGTGAAATCTGCAGCTTTCTTTGGCACTGAGATAGCATTTTAATGTAAATATCCCATCCCATGCATATGCTTATGATTTAAATTAATTTTTAGTTGGTGAATATGAAATGTATGTTGTAGCATATACCGTGCTTAATAAACACACAAGTTTAAAGAAGAAATGTTATATGTGGGGCAAGTAGCTTTAGTGTTAATGTCTTGGAAACAGAAGTTTTATGTTCATATAGTATATTTCCTGTTGGTTTGAATCTTGAGCGATTGGAATCGACATCTTAAGGAGGATGTCCTATAAGAATGCAACTGCAGTCATAACATGTGGGTTGTCCTGCCTCAGGCAGCCCTCGGTCGGCCGGATTCCAAAGTCTGGGTCCGACGTCGGCTGATGTCGCATTTCTCTCCGACGTCAGAGCGGCTGGAGTACATAAGCATCAGCCAACGCCATTTTCTCCAGTCTTTCTTGCCACGCGGTGCCCGAAGCAGAAGCGGTTCGCAAGTGCCGGTCGGTCAGCTCCTGTATTCTACGATACCGAAGTCATCAAAAAAGCTAAGTACCCCGTTGGGGACCTTTTCTTGCCTCAGCCGATGTCAGAAATTACTGAAAAAGTTAACAATTGTCTTTTTTGTGGTAAACAAATACCTCATAAGGATTTCCACTCTTACTGCCTCCCTTGCCTGGGCCCAGACCACGACGTCTCGGCCTGTGTAGCCTGTGCTCGCTTCAACAAGCGCACTCTCAGGCGCCGGGCGGAGTTCGCTGAAGATTTTTTTCGGCGATAAATTTGCCTACACCATGCCGTCGGATCTTCCGACATCGCAAACTCCCAAAAAGCGAAAAGACCGGGACCGACATCCTCGGCCCGCGTCTACCACCGACTCCACGCCAAAACCTAACGCGAGTGCCCCGGTTCCCTCTGAGACTGTCTCTCCACTGCTCCGAACCGACGACACCGCATTACCGACGACTCCGATTCCAGACATTACTCCGACGCCAGTTATAGACTTTCCTCCGGATACCGAAACCGAGGAAATACCCGAGACCATTGCTGTAGACAAGGTCACTCCTGCACGTGGAGCTGCCAGGCCTCCTATGGCCATGTCTATTAAGGCCTACACTAGGGCTAAGGCAGCCAGCAAAACAAAGCATATTACTTCTAAATCCTTCCCTCAGCCGACTCCGGAGACACAAATTATGTCCATGGCTGCTGATTTAATTTCCATGATTAGAGGTTCACAGGCCCATCCTGAGAGAGCATCCCAGCCTCCTCCTGATAAAAGGCCCCGGGTTGAACCCTCTGACCGTACTCCTTCAGATGAAGACTCTGAGGGCTCTGTCCACTCTGATAGCCAGGAAGAGCTCTTCCAGACCTATGAGGACTCGGCTGCAGAAGATTCCATCCCTTCGGCCTCCCCTCCTGAGGATATTTCTTTTGGGGAAGATCTGCACACCATGAGGGAACATTTCAAGTGGCAGGGTCAGGAATATTCTGATTCTAGGAAACGCCTTAGGACTTTCCTTAAGAAGCCTCAGCACAGGCCCTTAGCTATTCCTCCTGTACTTGATGTTCTGGATGATTTGTATTCTGACTCTAGTGCTACCCCTGATTCTCTTCCTCCTGCTCCAGCCAAGCCCGACAGGTATTACAGGGTCCCAGAAACTCATGCCCATTTATTCAGGGCCCATACTGCTGATTTGGAAACTATTTCACAGGGGCCTAAAGGAGTTTCAGCCTCCACCTCAAAAAATCCTTTGCCCTCCAACAGGGAAGCAAGGTCATTAGAGAGATGGGGCAAAAAGGTTTACACATCCACTACCTTATCTATGAGAGCCTTAAATTGCCTTTTTCATATGTTACAATATCAGGATTATCTCTTAGAAGATTTACAAAAAACATTAGCTTCTCCTGATCCTTTAGACAGGAAGACTTTGCAGGAAGCTGTACATAACACTCAGCAAGTGAGCAATCACTTCCTGCAGTGTGGATATGATGCACTGGAAGCTTCATATAGGGCAGCTATGACAGGGGCAGTCATTCGTAGACATGCTTGGTTAAAAGATCAACCTCTACCAGATCATGTAAAAGCAAAACTTCTGGATGCACCTTTGGAAAAGAACAAGCTTTTTGGTGCAAATGCTAAGGATGTGTTAAAGACCATCGAAGAAAAAGCAAAATCAGTTCAGACTGTGAAAGATTTCCTCCAGGTTCAACCCCCCAGATTCAGTAGGATTTGGCCTTCAAAAAACTGGTCCTTTCCTAATCCAGAAAAGTTTCAAAGGGGTAAGAACAGACATGGCCGAGGAAGAGGCCAATACAGAGGCCCTTACAGGGGATGACAATGGCAGCCAGGAAACCAAAGAAGTGACGCAGGGGTTTCACCTGCCCAACAACCACAAACTCGATGACTTTCCTCTACTACCGCCTACCAGGGAACAACTAGAAGCTCCCATGGGTGGGAAATTATCTCTGTTTGCAGAAAATTGGCACAGACTGACAAAGGACAAATGGATTTTGGACATTATAGACCGAGGGTACAGGTTTCATTTTCATACCTTACCAAGAAAACAAGGCATGCCAAACCTACCACAAAATCAAAGGGCAGAGGCTATCAAGCAAATCACTCTGCTGACTCGAATGAAAGCAATAGAAAGAGTTCCACAACAAGAACAAGAACAGGGGTTTTACTCAAGACTGTTCCTTGTTCCAAGAAAAGAATCTCAATGGAGACCAATACTGGACTTGTCCGCATTAAACACCTTTCTCATAGTACCAAAGTTCAAAATGCTGACTCTACAGCAACTCCTTCCCATGCTGGGCAAGGAGTCGTGGCTGATTACTCTGGACCTCAAGGAGGCATACCTGCATGTCCCTATCAGACACAGCTGCAGAAGATACCTCAGATTTCTTGCAGGGCCAGAGCATTATCAATTCTCAACATTTGCCATTTGGCTTATCTACTGTGCCCAGAGTATTTACAAAATGCCTGGCTTCAGTAATTGCTCATTGCAGGCTCCAGGGTATACAAATTTACCCGTACCTGGACGACTGCCTCATACAAGCGGACGACAAATTGATGTTGACAAAAAACCTGGATTATGTCATACGATTACTTCAAGCTCTGGGATACACAGTCAACTTCCAAAAGTCAAGACTGCAGCCATCCCAGCAAATAATCTTCTTAGGAGCCAAACTTGACACAGCCTCTCAGATGACTTACCTGACAGAAGACAAGCAAGAGAAGTTACTTCAAAGGTTTAGCAAAACTCACCCAGATGACTGCAAGGAGATTCCTACAGGCCCTGGGTTACATGGCATCCTGCATTCTGCTGGTTCCATTAGCAAAACTACACATGAGAAAGCTTTAATGGTACCTAAAAAGCATTTGGTCTCAACACAGCAACAACTTGGAGACAATCATACCACTCATTCCATGCCTACAAAAGGAATTCCTATGGTGGGCCTCGGTGAGCCAGGAAAACACAGGTATGTCTTTCAAAAAACCACAGATAACACAGACCATGACTACAGACGCCTCAGACCTTGGATGGGGGGGCGCACATGGAAGGCAGGTGTATACAAGGACAATGGTCTCCAAAGGAAACACATCTGCATATAAACCAAAAGGAAATGCTGGCAGTAATGCATGCCATCGAGGCTTTTCAACACCAACTCCAGCAAGGCCATTTAATGATACGGACAGACAACACCACTGTGATGTGGCACATAAACAAGCAGGGGGGCACCCACTCTTACCCCCTTTGCAGACTGACAATGCAGCTTTGGGAGAAATCACTGAGCCTAAACATCCAGTTACAATCCCAGTTTGTTCCAGGAAAAGACAATGTGTTGGCGGACAGCCTAAGCAGGAATTTCACAGATCCACACGAGTGGAGGTTACATCCGAAGGCCTTCAGACAACTCACTTCGACATGGGGCAAGCCAGAAGTGGACCTATTTGCCTCTCACCTCAACCATCTTCTACCAAAATTTTGCACAAGGACATACCATCCAAAAGCTTGGAAAATAGATGCCCTCTCATTCAACTGGAACTCCCTAGCAATCTATGCATTCCCACCTCTGCCACTGATGACCTCAGTATTACTGAAGATCAAAGCAGAGAAGCCCAAGGGAATCATAATAGCTCCGGATTGGCCAAGACAACACTGGTACCCACTACTACGGAGCATATGTCACACCAGGAGGTGGGCCCTCCCTCAGTGGCCTCTACTTTTGACTCAACACAATTTCGAAACACTGCATCCAAACCTTCAGACACTGCAGCTAACAGCCTGGGAGATCCCATAAATAACTGCAGCTTATCTCTCTCCAAGGAAGTTCAGCGGATACTAACAGAAGCTCGAAGGCCATCCACCAGAAAGGTTTACTTAGCAAAGTGGAAAAGATTCAGCAATTGGAATAACAGCAAGGGACATGATGCATCATTGCTGAACATCCCACTTATCTTGGAATATTTGGCAGATATGTTAAAGAACGGCCTCTCGTATTCTTCCATAAAGATACATGCATCTGCTATTTCAGCTAGTTACAACACTGATCCTCCTGTTTTCTCTCACCCCTTACTAAGACAATTCCTCAGGGGAATCAAGAGCATTAAGCCACCAAGAAAGGCCCCAGTGCCAGCCTGGGACCTCAATATTGTCTTAGAAAAACTGACTCTACCTCCTTTTGAGCCAGCAGCTTCAGTTGACTTGCAATTTCTCTCATGAAAGACAGCTTTCCTGTTGGCAATTACCTCAGCAAGAAGGGTTTCGGAGCTTCAGGCCCTAATGGCAATACCACCCTTTATTATTTTCCACAGAGCCAGGGTTTCATTAAGGACCAACCCTACTTTTATGCCAAAGGTGGTATCTAGGGTTTCTCTAAATCAAGCCATTCATCTGCCTGCTTTCTTCCCCAATCCTGAGAATAAGGGGGAAAGACTTTTGCATACCTTGGACATTCACAGACAACTTCGATACTACCTGGACAGAACCAAGGCCAGTAGGAAGTCTGAACAACTTTTTGTAGCTTACGCCCCTGCAGTCCAAGAAAAAGCAATTTCAAAACAGACTATTTCTAAATGGATTGGACATTGCATCAGATTCAGTTATTCCTTTCATGGAAAGACTGTTCCAGCCAATGTCAGACCACATTCCACCAGAGCTACAGCCACCTCTACAGCTTTTTTAAGAGGGGTGCCTACCAAGGACATTCTAGAAGCTGCTACATGGAGCTCCGTGCATACATTCTCCAAACACTACAATCTCCCTCTATATTCCAGATCCAGAGCAGGCTTTGCTTCGGCAGTCCTGCAGGGTTTGATTGCCACTCCATCTCTTTCCTAAAGCATACCTCCTCCCCCAGCTAAGCTATGGTATTCTACCCACATGTTATGACTGCACTTGCATTCTTGAAGGACATAGTGCAGTTTTGTACCTACCATAAATGTAGATGTCCGATAGACATGCAACTGCAGTCGGATTTTCCCTCCCTCCATACCCCTCTATGCCTAGGGTCCACTCCTATCCCTGTTACTCTTAGCTGGGGATATCTGTTATGGTGTATTTGTTTTATTGCTCATTTATTTGTTTGGAATCCTGTTTTTGTCTTCCAATTTGATTACAGCCTTCCTTGGAGGGCACCTGGCATCTGGGGCAAGAAACACTGATGAAAATGGCGTCGGCTGATGCTTATGTACTCCAGCCGCTCTGACGTCGGAGAGAAATGCGACATCAGCCGACGTCGGACCCAGACTTTGGAATCCGGCCGACCGAGGGCTGCCTGAGGCAGGACAACCCACATGTTATGACTGCAGTTGCATGTCTATCGGACATCTACATTTATGGTAGGTACAAAACTGTACTTTTTATTTACTCACAAGCCAAAAAATACAACCACATGGGGTGAAGTGACATTTCCGTTTTCTCATTTGTTCATTAAGAAAGGGGGAATTGTTAAAGAATGGGCATTAGCTTCCCTTCCTGGATAACTAAAGCAAAATACTCAACAATTACTCTCGGCTCATTTTCATTAACCGTAGGTACCTTTCGCTCTGTATACATTCCATGTGCTGTATACTTTGTAGATTTCTATAAACACGTGGTAGGGTGGTCACATTTGTTTTATATTATGTTAACTTCACTCTTAACTTGGTTAGCAGAAACAAGAGTTCAGAATCCTAGAATAGTGTTAACTTCATCTAATAGTCTAAGTTTCAACATCTCCGTTAAAGACCCACTTATAAAAGTTGACTACTTCAGCTGTCAATGACACGTAAAGGTCCTCTTTCCTCACTGAGACTAGCCTAAGAACCATTTGTTAGTTGTCCATTTTATTGTTAACTTGCTTGCCCTGGGTAAATACTTGTTATTTAGTAACATCCTTTTTGTTTTGTGTTGAATATGTATTAATTCACTCTTATTTGGAGGCATCTTCTACATCTTAGTTATAAATTTTTAGCTAGCAGAGTGATAAAATACACTACTTGAAGCTCATTACGGGGTATGGTCTTGTCTCCACATTGCCTGTCTTGGAATATTGCTGATATCCAAGAAAGTTTTGAATAACATTGGTTCTTTGGCTTGTTGTATTTCTTGTTTAAATTGGAAAAGATGTGTAGTCCCAGAGTATGTGATATCAGCTCCTTAAGTCTGGGATATAGGACTTCTAACAGAAAACCGGGTTTGTAGGAAACCTTCTTTAGAATCTTGCTAGCTACGTAAGCACTGTCACCCAAAAAATTGTTAGCATCTGGACTTGGTGGCACAAGTAGGTAATCCTGTTAACTCCAGCCATCTATCTGTGACCTGAGGTACATGCATCTCCCTTTCTGATGTCATTCTTTGTTTATATGTGTAGGAGAAAAATGTCCATATTAAAACCCTGTATATCCTATCTGTCAAGCCTCTCATGATAGCATTAGGGTTTCTGCATTCCAAGATCAGAGCCATTAATTGTGGGTACTCCTTTTGATGCACTTAAATTTGGATTTTTTAAGCCAGTCAGTTATACCATTATAGATTTCTTCTGGCAGTACCTGGAGGTCAAAATTGGAATTAACAGTATGCCTAGGGAGGATCTGTCCCTTATTTAGCAGCTGTTCCCAGTGTTCTAATTTATTATTTTACAGGATGTTACAACAATGTTCTATAAAAACCTGATAATCTCATTGGTTAAAGCACTGTACTCCAGTTGTTTGTGACATTGCTAAATTAAGAGCTGCCAGTCCTGTCCCAGATGGACTTAATCACTGCTTGTAGTTCTCTGATTTTGAAAACGGTTTCAGGAATAATTTCCTCCTTACCTGTTCTGTGGAACATAAACTTTTTCCAGTCTGTTGTAGTCCACATTCATTAGCTCCATTGAAACTTTTATTCTTATTACAATGATACAGACTTCCAAATATGGTAAACCAGCCACACCATAACTGTGGGTAATGCCAGGACTGTGGCTTGTATTCTTGGGGTGGGTGGGGGGGGGGGACTCCAGCCCAGACATTTTTCTTTTTAATTCCTCTCTGATGCATGTTGGAAGCCCCTTTTCTATGTACAGTACTATCAGTAGAATAAATCACCCCACTGATTGTACCCACCTTGTCATGTCTAAACGCAAAATTTCCACTTCTGGATGTTCTCTGTTTTCTTTGTTGTATGGAATGACATTATCATCTCAGATTCTTGTATGTTAGCAAGATGAATTTCCCGGTAAGTTATTTGATTGGTCTGTGCCATAAAAAGCAGTAGTATTTCTAGCAACTGGGAGGAGGTGCTGGAGTAAATTTTACATTTATTACCTCTGTTTTTACCACATTAACTTTATATCCAGGTATTGAACCAAATCGAATCAGTATCTGTCATACATGCTATAGATCGCGTCTATATTATATTATCATACAATGAAAATAGCGAATGCTATTTCATCGTACCGATAATATCTAAACAACAAAATATCGAACAAAAATTTGCTGCACCGTTAAAAAAAAAAAAAAAAAAAAAGAAAAGAAACTTAAACACAAATTTAAGTGGGGGGCTTCGCCCCCCCACACCCTCCCTACTTAAATATGCCAACTCAGAGATCGCACCATAGTGGGGGAAATGGCAATGTCCCGAAGACGGCCCACTGAATTTTTTCCTTGGGAAAAAATTCGATGTTCCATGACTTTGCTGTTTTGCCATTTTGACAGTATCGGATCGACTAAATAGCATTCACTATTTAGTCCATTCGATACTGTCGTATAGACCCTATAGATCATGCACTGAGTTGGTTAGATATAAAAGAAGATAGTCCCCATAAGAGCACCATCACGTCTGTTGAGACTCAGGACTGCAACCCCATCAGACATAGATATGATGCAGCTGTTTCATGTGTCTGTCATGTATGACCAGTTTACTTCATCCAAGAAGGGGTAACTGGGTTGTAATTTTTTTTAAACAGCTTTATTGAATTGAAATAGATAAAAAATTATCCTGAGTTATGTACAATTTTGAATATGCTTACTAATAACAGTGAAGAAACAAATCAAACATAGTTAAACTATATACAATGACACTTTCCACAAATACAAGTTAAATTGAAAATTCTTATAAATATTGTTACATTACTATTAGATTATATAACAAATCATATACTTTCTTCCACATATTGCTTGCAATAGTATTCCTAGAGGATCTTGCTCTTTTGGTCAATATCTCTAAATTACATACTTCAAAAAGTAGATTTTTTAATTCATTTACTGAGGGAGAAGATTTAGATTTCCAGTTTCTTGTAACTGTTTTCCTGACTACTGATGACATAAGCCAGAGCATTGGCTCATTAATTTCTATAATACAGTTTGGAACAGGAGTGTTAAACAGTATTAGTGATTTTGAGAGACAAAAATATCTGTAAAAATTGCTTGTAAAAAGTGATTGTACAGAATTAAATAATTTCTAGAAAGACAGTCATATACTATAGGAGCCCAATCAGCATTAACTTCATTATTACACCTCCAGCAGTTAACATTTTTCTTATTAAATTTACTTAGAGAAAGTGGGGTGATAAAAGATCTGTGCAAATATCTCCATGTGAAAATTTTCCATCTTAGTGAAGAAATGGTTGCGCTAGCTGATTGTAATATATGTGATTTGTCTTTTTATCTGTTGGATATGATTATTAATTAAGGAGAAATAATTCCAATAATCTGATATATTATCAAGATCTAGTTTAATTGCTTTATATAGATGAGATAAAATGTTCTTAGTTGGTGATTTATAGACAACACCATATACTGAATTAATTTAGGAACTGAACTTTTAGTTGATAAAGTCATAGAATCAAGTTTATTAGATACATATTTCCTACTTTCATGTAGATCTAACCAGGATGTTGTCAAAATCATATTAATTCTTCAGTAAGTTAACGGATTTCAGATCATTAGATATAATTTGGGACAAAAATATTGATTTTTTTGTTGTTGAAAAGAATACATTTTCGTAAAATCAGAAGAAAATATAGCACCTTGCATGTAAGCTATAGAAAATAGGAGAAATACCCAATCTTTGCGCAAATTGAATTTATATAAATAGTTTCTAAATTATCTCAAAAGAAGAATTATATAGTTCTAAAATTCTGAGAAGTAGAGAAATAATCCTTTAGGATCCAGATAAAGGAGTTATTAAACAGCATTAATTTATGTGATTTATTATTTATTGCATTACTCATTAATATTTCTAGAATGTACTTCCACTTAGCGGTGTATTTGTTGTCTATAAGAAGAGAAATAAATTTAGCCATTGTAGAGACTGAGTAGATTTCCAAATCAGGCAAAGCTTATACCTCCATTTTCCCAATCTTGCATATGATAAGGCTATTCTAGGTCTAATAGGGAACCATAAAATTTATATATTATAGAATTACATTTCTTAATTAGTGAACTAGGTGGGGGTAAAGAGATTGATTGGATAATATAAAGAATTTTTATAATTTTTATAATTAAAAGTTTTTCATCCATAGAAAATTGGATGGTGTTCCATTTTTTAATGAGATTTCCTGTTGCCAGTAAGCTTTTATTGTAATTGATTTAAATATATTTTATATTATTGGTAATTACAATGCTTAGATAAAGTAGTTAATCAGACTGTGGTTGGTATTTTTTATAAACATCCAGTAATTGTATTTTTTTTTTTTTTTTTTTTTTACGGACAGTTGTCAAGATTTTAGTTTTATTATTAAGGGTTAAACCTGACTTTTTTGAAAATATTCAGCATCTTTAAAAAGAGCATGAATAGATACATTATTACCACCCAGTGTAATGAGAATGTCGTCTGCAAACATTTGTATTTTGGAGACTCCATTAGGAATTAACCTATATCCTTCAATGTTTTCATCATATCTTATCAAATTAGCCCATAGTTCCATAATCAATGTAAATAGTAAAGGAGATAAAGGGCACCCTTGCTTTGTTCCTTTAATTATTGGTATATTTTGGTATATATTTGTACCTATTTTAATGTATGCTTGGCTACCCTGATATAAACTTGCAATTAGATTTATAAAACTATTAGAGAAGTTTAATTCCTCTAAAAGTATAAATAAATATTCCCAATTGACTGAATCGAAAACACAGTTTATGTCAAGACTAATTAATGTTAAGTTATTTTTTTAAATATTTAACTGATTCAGTTAAGGACAGAATTCTTTTGATATTATCATAAGAATTTCAGTTTACTATAAATCCTGTTTGATCTTCATTAACCAATGTGAGCAAAAATTTTTTAAGTCTATCCACAAAAAATTGACAAACATTTTGTAATCAGTGTTTAATAAGGAGATATGTCTATGGGATGAACATTTAACAGGGTCCTTATCAGTTTTGAGGATCGGGGAGATAAAAGTATATTCACATGATGGAGGTATTAAATTGTTTTGGGAAATATTGTAAACTTTATGAAGCAGTTTTAAGGCATTAACTGATAATAACATATAAATGTCTGGAATGATACCGTCATTTCCCATTGTTAAGTTTTAATTTGGTAATCTGGGATTGAATATCTTTAAAAGGGATAGGTCTATCAGTAATAGTAACTTGTTCACTAGATAGTCTTTTTTGTATAGTTATCAAAGAAAGATTTGATTTATTGGTTAGAATTGGTTATCTTGGATTGTTGGTTAATGTTTGTAAAAAAAATTCTCTAAATTCAGTTAAAATATTTTGTATTATAAAACTATTAAAATACCACCAACACCACCGATCCAAGAAGTAAGCGAATTTAATGAAACAGCGCCTCGGCTTACACAGCCTTCCAAGAGTAAAAACACTACAAAATACTGTTTGCTTATATACAGCATATTGCACAAAACAATCAATCATTTAAGCATACAATTTAAATCACATATTTCCAGTTACATTATTTGTTGAGTCCCTGAGGCTCCAAAGTACCATACTTTAAAATCAACAGCGTTTCTTTTTTTAAGAGTTTGTTTTACACACATTCACCTATGCCAACTTGCAATTTTTCCAAGACACAACCCCTAAGAGAGTCAGGGTTAAGAGTTGTGTGCTGTCAAAAAATGACTCCCAAGGGGATTCTCTAATTTTTTATGCCCCTAATATGTTACTGCTACCGAACCCTAAAACTCTTAAGTTTCCCCTATGTAAAACTTCTTACATCCACATCTCAACACATACACTAACCCCTCTGTATTACAATTGTATTCATGCCTAGCTGTAAACTTGATGCCATTAATATAGGGAAAAGAGCTTACTACATATTGACAGATCAACAACCATCACATGGAACAGTGCCTTTATTTATGCTTAAGCTCTGATAGATATTAACATCTGGTAAACAAAAAATGGTTATGTACCAGAATGTCAGACAAATTCCTGGCTCTTTTATATGCAATACTCACAAAATCAGGTAGTATAGAGTTCAAAGTTTTATCCCTTAGGAGCACTGGCCACAATCTACGTGCTTTTTTGACTATTTCCTAAGTTATAACATTATAAGTTGTCATTAAGAAAACTTTCTTCTGCTCTCCATTGTTCACAGCTGCATTGGTAGATTGATTTCCATCACTACAAACATATTTTCCACTAGCACAGACATAATGAGAATCTCCCTGAGAGTTAACAATACCTCATGTCCATAATTTTTTGTTTAGCGTCCCTGACCAGCTGGACATCATAACCTCTTCTAATAAACATTTTTTCTGCTTCAACTATCTCTAAATCAACGCTCATGTCAAGGCTACATAGCCTTTGAATTCACAAGAATTCATTATAGAGCAGTACCTTGACCAAATGTTTGGGGTGACAACTATTCCTATATAAAAATACATTTCTGTGTTTAAATTTCCTATGGAGACTAGTAGTTAATCCATCTAGGCTTATATCCAGAAAATTCACTTGTGGGCCAAGCTGCATACCATCAAAGCTTAAGCCCATGGTATTAGCTTGTAAGTCATTAACAAACCCAAGGGCCTCTGTCTGTCTTCCTTGACAATAAGATCATCAATAAATCTAAAATATAAAATAACTTTAGATCTGGAAAAATCATGTCTGTAAATAAAATCATCTTCAGGTTTAGCCATGACTAAATTGAGAAAGTCACCCTCATGACAGTGCCCTGCAACTGCTGGAATGTCTCCATTGAACATAAATGTTTTTTAAACAAAACATAACTAAATTTATCAGAACATGAGACACAGGAGAGTCCCCCCAAAAATGGAACAAGACCTGTGTCCCTATTTCATGCTTAATATTAGTATATAGACTTTTGACATTTAAACAGAGCCAGAACTTATCCATATTCCTAACTTTACCCTTTATTTTGTTCAAAAAGTCCTGGCTGTCCCTGATAATAGGAGGCTGCACTCATAACATATTTCTTAAGATGTTCATGTAACAACACACATATGCTTCAAAAAATATCTCTGTGCAGACACTATAGGTCGGCCACTAAGGTTAGTTAAACCTTTGTGTGCTTTAGGTAAGCAGTAAAAAACTTCCATAGAGCAGTTTTCCACTCCAAACTTTTTTTCCACATCCTTAGAAGTGAAATACCCCAGCCTTAGGCCTTTGTCTAACAAAAGTTGGTTCTGCTTAATAGCTTCAGAGTAATCAGGAACATCACATTTTCTATAAATTTCCACATTATTCAAATGTATATGACACATCTCTAAATATTGTGTTAACTGCATGATTACTATCTAGTTGCCCTTGTCAGATGGTTTAGCCACCCATCTTCTATTATTACCAAATTCCAATAGGGCTAGCCATTGCTGCTTAGTTAAATTAAAACAGATGTTAGACTTATTCTCTAACAGTACCAGTTCATTTTTTCAACCTCAAAATTAAGTGTAGCAAAAAATCCTTGCAAGGTATTATTTGGAAAATGAAGAGTAAAAGAGCTTTTAACAGAGATAGCATCAGTATTCAGTTGGCAATAGGCATTAAAATAATTCTCAAACAAATCTTCCTGAGATGACAGACGTGAATAAAAAGAATCCTCATCACTACTTTCATAACATTCATTAAACATAATCCCTCCCTCTTGTTTAAAGTAGTACATTAAATGGAGTTTTCTGCTGAAAGAAAATATTTCACTTTTCAGTACATGTAATCTCGGTAAGGCAGTTGGTATAAATTTGAGACCAAGACATAATACAGACATAACCACATCAGAAATTTTATGTTTGGACAAATTTAACGCATGTAAATTATCACAGACTACATTAGTACCAATGTTTTTTCTTGTTGTACTGTCCCTTCTTGTTATAGTTCTTTTGCTGACCCCATTTTCTGTTAAAGTCTGTTCTAATAGAACTGGAACTCCGAAAACAGTTCTGCATGTCTTTCGGATTTTGTACTTTAGGCAAAGCTGGAAACTGTTCCACACTCCCCCCAGCTGCAGCACTCAAATCTCCCACTTCAGAAGCCGCAAAAGAAACTGAGGAACTGCTATTATTGCTTCTGCTTCTAGATGAAAAAGATCTGTTATTTTTTCTTTTCCAAAAAAAATGCTTTATCAAGACTGTAATCCTCAATGTCTCTGTTAATTTTATGGCTTTTACGCTCTACTGGTAATTCTTCAAAGTCTACAAGTCTGCCATTAATTTCTTCCAGCATACTAGTCAGTTTAACAGATGGTAAAAGTTTATCAAGTTCAACACTCTCCATTCTGATTTCTTCTTTAAGCCTTCACTTCTTTAACTCATCCCTCTCAGTTAGGAAGCGTATCCATTCAGTGGAGCACTGGTGAGCTGCCTGTACCCATATTTTTCGAAAGGCCATATCCTCAGCATTCCCCTCCTCAAAGGGGGTTGTAGGTGCTTTGTATGCTCGCAGACCTCTCAGGGTAATATTCAGCTGAACATACCGCTGAAGGCAAAGAATATTAATGTGTGTACTAGCCGCATCCTGCAACAGATTCTCCAGCTTCTCCCTCAGATTTACAGCCTCTACCGATAAAGCAGTCACAGTAGAGGAGCACATAGTTTGAAAAGGGTTCAAAAAATGACGTTCTCGTTCCTCCATAAAGCGCTTCCAAGCAGTAGCCATGGCCAGACCCTGAATAAGCCACTTCAAGAGTAGCCGAATTACCAGTCCCAGACGCATTAGAAGTACCAACTGCTACTAAATTTCTAGAGCCTCTCTCATTTAGTTGTAAAACAAACTGCTGAATAGTCCTTTGACTGCCATCAATAGTATCATCCCTAAAGGGACGTGGCACATTATTTGCAGGATCAGTGGCCATACATATAGCAAATACAACTTAAAAAAACAAAATACCACCAAGACCACCGATCCAAGAAGTAAACAAAACACTTGGCGCCTCGGCTTACACAGGCTTCCAAGAGTTAAAATACTACAAAATACTGTTTGCTTATATACAGCATATTGCACAAAACAATCAGTTAAGCATACAATTCAAATCACATACTTCCAATTACATTCTTTGTCGAGTACTTGGGGCTCCAAAGTACCATACTTTAAAATCAATAGGGTTTCTTTTTTTCAGAGTTTGTTTTTTTAAAGACACACATTCACCTATGCCAACTTGCAATTTTTCCAAGACACAACCTCTAAGATGCAAAATATTCTGTATACCATAGACTGTCTTTTTCTATTTAGGGGAAAATATTTCATTTATATGATTGAATTTATTTACTCTCTTAGTTTTATTAGCTAAAATTCAGAGATCTAGGACTAGTGGAGAATAAGACTTTAGAGTTTTCTAAAATAATCATAGCTTTATGGTTTAGTATTTCCATATACTTAGTATTCAAATAATTTATTTCTTTTTTTAATCATGTTTATTAATATCCTTTTCTTGAATAAGTTTCAAAGAATCTTATCTTATTTTGTATTCCTATTAATTGTTCATCCCAACTTTTCCTTTTTTTGTTATACCAATTCATACAAACATTTCAGAAATATCATTTATATTGTTTTGTTCAATAAAATTCTGAATTTCTAATGTTATAAAATCTTTAAAATATTTCAATTTAGTTATATAGGCAGGTATTCTACTTATTTGAACATTACCGGTTAGGGTAACTAAAACTTCAAAGATTATTGAATTGTGATCCGATAATGGGCATGTGTTAGTATTGATTAAAGAATCTACTAAATCATTAGAAAACAAAACTCTATATTTGAATGTGTAGTATGTCTATTTAAAAAAAAAACTATAAGCTAAGGAATCAGAATCAGCAAATGTATGTATATCTTTCAAGAAATAAGTTTCCAAGAAATCTTTCAACAATTTGGCTGAAGCTGTAATTTGCCTTTTATTATATGATGTTGATTCATTATTTTCTAAAATAAAATTAAAATCACCAGCTAATATTATATGTCTCTTAGAAAGTTGTACTATATGATCAAAATGTTTTTACCATATCAGTACCTATTCCTAGAATCGAATATAAATTTACTAAGGTATATATATTGTTATTAAACTGGATAGTAGCAAGACAAAACATTCCTTTATTATCTTTGTAAGTATTAATCATTTTTGGTTTAGGTAATGAGTTGTTTCATAAGATGGCTACTCCTCTCTTCTTTTGAAAATGTTCTGAGCTAGCTAACACTGAATATGATTTTGTATCTAATCTAAATACATCCTCTGTTTTCAGATGGGTTTCTTGTAAGAATATTAATTCAAATTTATGTAGTTTGAGATATTTAAAGAAACTTCCCCTCTTATTTGGATTATTTAATCCATTAATGTTAATTGAAATGCTCTTCAGTGAGGTCATTCAATATTATGACGTTGAAAGAGAAATATTTTACCAAAACCACAGATTATTAACGTAAACTATGATGTTTGCAGATGATATTGTGATCTGTTGTGAGAGTAGGGAACAGGTGGAGGAGACCCTGGAGAGGTGGAGATGTGCTCTAGAGAGAAGAGGATTGAAGGTCAGCAGGACTAAGACGGAATATATGTGTGTGAATGAGAGGAAGGATAGAGGAATGGTGAGGATGCAGGGAGTAGAGATGGTGAATGAGTTTAAGTACTTTGGATCAACAGTTCAGAGTAATGGTGAGTGTGGAAGAGAGGTGAAGAAGAGAGTACAGGCAGGATGGGGTGGGTGGAGAAGAGTGTCAGGAGTAATTTGTGATAGACAAGTACCAGTAAGAGTGAAAGGGAAGGTCTACAAGAGGGTAGTGAGACCAGCTATGTTATACGGGTTGGAGACAGTGGCATTGACAAAAAGGCAGGGGTCAGAGTTGAAGATGTTAAGATTTGCACTGGGTGTGACGAGGATGGACAGGATTAGGAATAAATGTATTAGAGGGTCAGCCCAGGTTGGAAGGTTTGGAGACAAAGCCAGAGAGGCAAGATTACGTTGGTTTGGACATGTGCTGAGGAGAGATGCTGAGTATATTGGGAAAAAGATGCTAAGGATGAAGCTGCCAGATGACAGGAAAGGAGGAAGGCCTAAGATGAGGTTTATGGATGTGGTGATAGAGGATATGCAGGTGGTTGGTGTGACAGAGCAAGATGAAGAGGACAGGAGGAAATGGAAACAGTTGATCTGCTTTGGTGACCCCTAACGGGAGCAGCCGAAAGAAGAAGATTAATGTAAATGGAAGGACTACCTAGAGTTACATTATTTTTAAAGTAATGTGGAAACATTGAAAAAAGTAAACCCATAAGAATTACTCTTTAAGAATTGTGGAAATGTCAAGAAAGCTAGTAGTAAACTTTTATAACTTAAACTGATAACTTCATAACCACCCCTAACCCTTCTGGAGTTTAATGCTCCCATTTCGAGTGACACATGATCACTCAAATTAACCCTCTATTCAGTAGCAACATCTAATCAGCGTTTGTCTGAGAAATATCTACTCTGAATAAACAATTTAAGCTTCTGTTCATGTTAATAGTATATAAACTAATCGTATAATCACTTCGTAAGGTATAAGACTAACAAATCTCTGGTGGTGAAATTTCTTTAAGAATTTGCTTTTTGTAAACGTCTACTGTAGAAACTTATAATGAACAATGCAGTTAAAAAAGAAAAATATATGCAACAGGTCATAAAATTACTCAACTAGAGATTCTACAAACCATTACTACATTCTAATAACTAATAAAAATATAATTCAAAATAATAAATATCATCAAAACTGAATATGTGAATATATACAAAATTTTCAGATGCTGAACTCTATTTGCTTAGTAATGTGGCTTGTAAATTTTGAGGGACTCGATGGTATACCTCAGATCTTACTCAGGGAAGAAGTTCCCAGTTCCCTAATTGAGGTATATCAGGGCTCGGAGCCTACTCGTTTGGTACGCGTCTGAAGCCGCAGTTAAGTAGAAGACTAAACATAAGGTTTCTCCTCAGTCTATCAGGGATTCACAAAAGGAGTGGCAGAATTTTACTCAAAGCCTTTTCAAGACTATTATGTCTTTAAAGCTGCCTATTATCTTTCCTGCTGTTGCTGCTGTTTTTATACTTTCTTCTGCCACTTCAAGTGCCAAAGGGAGTGATCAGAGGAAAAAGAGGAGTCTGATTCTGATGGAGTTTATTCCGTGGCTTATTCTTCCCAAATTCATTCTCCTGTGATCTGTACTTTGGATGATGAAAATTTTCCTCCAAAGAGGTATGCAAGCATAAAAAATTGGGGGGGGGGGCATCACTGTCAAGATGATGCTTTTCAGTTGGGATGTTCTCAGCTACTTGATAACCAGAAAACATGTTATGTTCTGCTGGGAATGGGTATGCCTAAGCCTTTTGGCATTCTTCCTGTTTTAGAAGCTTTGTTGGATACTTTTTCCACTGCTTCCCTAAATCTTGAGAATGTCACTTGCTTCCAAGACAAGCAACCGGTTATACAAGGTACCAGATGTGGCTACGTTC
Organism: Protopterus annectens; assembly: GCF_019279795.1. Taxonomy (NCBI): domain Eukaryota; kingdom Metazoa; phylum Chordata; order Ceratodontiformes; family Protopteridae; genus Protopterus; species Protopterus annectens. The sequence goes on from NC_056733.1 coordinate 193,861,143, forward strand.
TTGTATAGGAACGTACTTATTGTGATCATTCTTTCCACTAAAAAGCCTTGTAAACTCCTTTCTTCTGATGTTTTGCCCACAGTTAAAGGTAGGAGAGCCACTGATAGATAACGACAAGAATGTTTATATTGCTACCACTTTACCTTTTCAGACCTATTAATTACCAGGCCCATATGATGCCTAGTTTGGGTGATCTGTGTAAGGCACTGTTACTTTTTGATGAATCAGAAGCTAAGTCTTTTGCATTATCATTTAAGTTGATAAGCAGTTATGATTTTGCAGATTCCTCTTCCATGGTGCCACTGGTTTGGTTCTTCACAGGTTTTCCTTGACTTCAGCCTTTACTCGAGGGTGACAAAGCTAAGCTACTTAACTCTGCTTTGTATAGACAGCATCTTTTGATTCTGCAGCTGCAAAGCTTTTCAAGATATTGCAGGAGAAAGGGTCAGGTTTTCCAGGACCTTGAACAAATCTTTTTTTCCCCTCCTGTTCCTAAACTTCAGAAAAAATATCCTTCCGAGGCTGGTCCCTTTCTTTCTACAGATCAGATTCCTTGGTAGGTATAGCATTCCACATAATAGGCAAATAGTTTATTTTGCCTATTATGTGGAATGCTATGCCTACTTTGTCAGCAAGACAAATATTCATTTAAAGGATAGAATTCTAGAACATATTAATGACATTAAGAATAAGAAGACAACGAATGGTTTAGCTCAGCATGTACTAGATAAGGGACAAAACCACATTTTTAAGTTTTTAGTGCTAGAGGTAACCAGTCTTAGAGGAGGAGATTTTAAGAACTTAAGAGTTAAAAGAACAAGAGTGTATAATACAACTCAACAGTGCCAAATTCCCTGGGTTGAATGAAAGGGTGTCCTTGAAACCAGTATTGAAAGCACATTTATTACATTGAAGAAAGTACTTTTCTGTTTCTTTTTTTATTATTATATATTCATTATGGTTGATTGTTTTAATGATGTATGTTGATTGGCCAGTTGTTAGTATGAAATGTGTGCGGATTGTATGTATGTAGGTCTGAAGACGCAGTTGAGTGGATAGACTGTGAAAGCATTGCCTTTTTTATTTGCTTTATTGTGGTTTGTCATCTGCATTAAAGTGGTTTCCAGCCATGTTACACTCTTTCATTTTTTATTTTGTTTACAAGGGAAATACTGCCAGCCCAGCTAGCTGGAATTTTGTAAATAATATGTCATCTGTGAATATTAATATGATTTATATAGAAGTGTGACAGAAGGAAATACTGCCAGCACAGCTATGTGGAATTTTGTAAATTATATGCATTAAAACTGTATGTTATGCGTATGTTAAACTGCTGATACAAGTGAATGTGTTGAACAGGGTTTGTACAGTACTGTGCTTCAACGATATATCCACAGTGTATTCTGTTGGAACATAGAAGGTTAACTTGCAAAATTTCAAGAAAATAAGTTGAAACTAAATTATTTTACGATTGTGCTATAAAAGTTGTCTCTCATTTACAGTGTAGCAGACACAATGTCTAGAGCTAAAAGTGTTTGCATTGTCTTGGAAGATAAGTAATTACTAGGTTTGAGATGCAGAAGTGTTTTATTGTTTTATGACTTTTAGGATCTGCCAGCGTCTGAGAAATGTATTTTTCACAGAGATGCTAAAAATGCTTCTACTTTCTGACAAGGGGGGTAGCTTGAGAACTAATTTCAGGTGACAAAAAGTGATGTCATCCAAGCTAACCCAGCAGTAATATTTGATATTAATTTAAGAACTCTGAGAGAGACTGGGCATTTTGAATTTTGTCTTTGACCTGGAAACCGCCAACTCATCATTATTACATTTGCACTTGCCTTGCTGTAAGTTTTTTTTAGGGCATAGTAACTCTTTTAGATGTAGTTAGTAACATAGTAAAGATTAGTTTATGTTTTCTGTATTTATTTGAGACTGTCCTGCAATGTTGTTTTAAATAGTTCCTGTGATTTTGAGCTCTGAAGTTACTGTATTGATTTACTGAGTATTGTCTTGTTCTTCTATTATTTGTTAAATACATGTAAACCTATCTTTGTGGCGGGTATTTGTGAAACATATTTAAGCTCTTGGAGTACTTGTATGTCTGTTTGGGTGACACTGTAAAGGCCACTCCTAAATAGCCTTGCTCTTGGTCAGGCTACCGTTTGGATTAATAGTAACATTACACACTAGGATTGGACACCCTTTGTTAAGGGCCTTAAGCAGCTGATAAATAGTGGCTGGTGGCAGCTGGAACTACCATATAGTATGGGCAGAAGGGGCCATAGCTAGTAAACCTGTGCCAGTCTTCCCCAAGTGTGTGTGTGTGTGTATATAAATCAAATATCAAACTGTGCGTGTGTCAGCTACTTGGGCAGGGACACGAAGCACTGGTTGGACAGAGAAGGTGCTGGAGGTTTTGGCTTGGCCACTCGTCTGAGATCTCAACCCTTTAGCTGTGCCAGAGGGGAGTCTTATTGGGGATCTGGAGAAAGCGAGAAACCAGCCCTAGACTGACTGGTTTCTGTGTGCTCTTAAGGGAAATTGCACTTTACTGTGTGTGTACTTGTCATCCTCCCACGTGTACATCCCCCACTGGTGCTAGTGGTAAGGATTGAGGCTCCTTGATTACTGGGCCAGTGTTGGGACATCACAGGGGTTCTAGTGGTTGAAAACTGCACTTTGCTGTATGTGTACTTATCATCCTCCTAAGTGCATGTCCCCCACTGGTGCTAGTCGTGAGGATTGAGGCTCCTTGATTACTGGGCCAGTGTAGGGATGTCACAGGGGTTCTAGTGGTTGAAAAACCTTCCTTCTTTTCCAGTTTACTATCCATCATATTTTGCTAGCCCATCCCACATCAGTCTTTCTCATTCTCCTTTGTCTGACACTTATTTTTTTCACTGCCAGTTTGACAATCAACAACTTCAGACAAATTGATTCTCTCCATCATTCAGGGGATTACAAAATGTCTTGTAATGCTTTCTTTTCTGTCATCCCACAGCCCCACTTTCCCCCAGAAAGAAAGGCACTTGGAGAAACCTATTTAGGATCTTTCTTTCCTCAACACTTTTCTTAATGTCCCATTCGAATGGCAATATAAGACATTCTTAGTTTTGTCTCCTCCTGTCACAGTCATTTTTGTGCTTTAACTTTGGTCTTTCTACTGCCCCATGGGTATTCGCAAAGTGCCTAGGTTTCACCATTGCTTTCTGCAGACTTTGAGCATTTAATTCATATCTTTGTTTATCTAGACAGCGTTTTTGTTCAGGCTTCTGATCAAGAGCTTCTCCTGAGCCAGTTGCAATTTATTTACCTTCTGGGCATCTGGAGTTCACTCTGAACATAAAAAAGTTTTACTTCCATCCCAAAGTCAGAGTTTCCTAGGATGCAGAATCATCAGATGTTCATCGTGTTTCACTGCTGCAGTCATTACACTTGGGTTATCCTGCCGTCAGGCGGTCCTGCAGTCGGCCAGAGTTCCAAAGTCTTGGTCCAGCGTCAGTTGCTGTTGCTTCTTCCCTGACGTCAGTGCGCCAGGGGTATACAAGATGCAGCCGACGCCATTTTCTTCAGTCTTTCTTGCCGCGCGGTGCCCGAAGCAAAAGCAGTTTGCAAGTGCCGGTCGGCCGACTCCTGAGATTTCAAATTTGATTTCAGATCCGAAGTCTTCAATAAAGCCAAGTACCCCATTGGGGAAACTTTTTCTTGCCTCAGACTGATCTCAGTAAAAGTTAATAACTATATTTCTTGTGGGAAGCAAATGACCTCATAAGGAATTATCATTCTTACTTTATTACATGCCTAGGCCCAGATCACGACGTCACTAGTTGTCGGTTTTGTGCTAGATTTAACAAACGCACTATTAAACATCGGTTTGATTTTGCACGCCATTATTTTGGCCGAAGGTTTAATTATACCATGCCGTCGGAACAACCGACGACCAGAATTCACAAAAAACGCAAAGATAAGGACAAACATCCGAGGACCAAAACTGACGGCGCCTCTTCTAGGCCAGTCGCCGGTTCTCAGTGAGGCGCTTTCACAGCTCCTGACACCCGCTACCTCAGAGCCACAGGCTGCAACCGACTCCCACATGGAGTTGCCTAGGCCTCTGGATACTCAAGGTGTTGGGCCTACGGAGACTAACCCTTCAGATGGGTCCGGAGCCGCTGAGCGGGCTTTGGCTTCTGAGGATGATGTTCATCGTGTTACCCTGCCGCAGTCATCACACTTCGGTTATCCTGTCGTCAGGCGGTCCTGCAGTCGGCCTGAATTCCAAAGTCTTGGTCCAGCGTCGGTTGCTGTCTCTTCTTCCCTGACGTCAGTGCGCCAGGGGTATATAAGAGGCATCCAACGCCATTTTCTTCAGTCTTTCTTGCCGCGCGGTGCCCGAAGCAGAAGCAGTTCGCAAGTGTCGGTCGGCCGACACCTGAGATTTTCGAATCGAATTTCAGTCCAAAGTCTTCAAAAGCTAAGTACCCCATTGGGGAAACTTTTTCTTGCCTCAGTCCGATGTCAGAAAAAGTTAATAATTGTATTTCTTGTGGTAAGCAAATACCTCATAAGGACTTTCATTCTTATTGTATACCTTGCCTAGGCCCAGACAACAACGTCACTGCTTGTCGGTTTTGTGCTAGGTTCAATAAGCGAACTATAAAGCGACGCTTTGATTTCGCACGACACTGCTTTGGTAGAAAATTTAATTACACTATGCCGTCGGACCAACTGACTACCAGCGTGCATAAAAAACGCAAAGATAAGGACAGGCCTAGATCCAAGCCAGACTCGAAGGCCTCGGCTGAGCCGGTCGCCGGTTCTCCGGTTTTCAGTGAGGCGCCTAAGCAGCCCCTGACTACCACAGAATTGGAACCCCAGACCGCTTTGGATTCTCAAACTGAGAGTACTAGACCGACGCAGGCCTACTCTTCAGGCCCTACCGACAACATTGCAGGAGGAGAAGCCGTGGCTGTGGAAACACCTTCGGTTTCAGAAGGTGTCTTCAGGCAGACTACTCTCGCCATTAAATCTTATGCTAAGCTAAAGACTCCACTAAAACCTAAAAAGACCAAAAGACTGTACTTCTGTCTCCAGTTCAAGGCCCCATGCCTAAGAAACAAATGCTTAAGATGGCTGAAGATTTGATTACTTTGATCAGGGGTTCCCAACCCCCCCCCCAGACAAAAGGCCTAGACAAGAGGAGGATTATGCCTCCTCTGACCAAGTTTCTATTTCCTCAGACTCCTCTGAGGAGCAGGATTACTCTTTTCCCCCTTATGAAGAATTCTGATGCTGAAGATTCCATTCCCCCAGCTTCTCCCCCTGAAGACTATTCCTTTGGTGAAACCTTACATACCATGAGGGAACATTTCCACTGGGAAAGTCAGGACTACCCAAAGAAAAGGCTCAGAGAGTTTCTTTTACTTCCCCAGCACAGACCACTTGCTCTCCCTCCAGTTTTAGACATTGTGGATGATATTTACTTAGAATCTAGTCTCAATCCAGATTCTCTTCCTCCTGCTCCAGCCAAACCAGACAGATATTATAGAGTGCCTGACTCGCACAAATTCCTTTACAAAAGCCCTGTTGCTGACCCAGAGACAATCTCCCAGGGTCCCAAAGGGGCTAAGGCTCCTATGGCTAAAAATCCTGTGCCCTCTGAAAGGGACTCCAGAGCACTAGATAGGTGGGGGAAGAAGGTTTACACCTTAGCTACTTTAGCTATGAGAGCACTAAATTGTCAATTTCACATGCTGAAATACCAGCAATTCCTAATGTCTTAAATAAAACAAAAGATGAGCACGCACCCTCAACAGTCTGAATTCAAGGAAATGCAGGATCTGTTGCATGCAGCTGAACAGGTGGGCAAACATACTTTACAATGTGGATTTGATTCCTTGGACGCTTCCTGTAGAGCAGCTGTCACTGGGTCTGTTGTACATAGGCATGCTTGGTTAAAGGAACAAACTCTGCCTGATCATGTTAAAGCAAAGTTACTAGATGCACCCTTACAGCAGGATGTCTTATTTGGGGTTAAAGCAGAAGAGTTTTTAAAGAAAATGGTGGATAAGGCAAAATCTATGTAGACGGTCAAAGATTTCTTACAGGTACAACCCCCACGCTTCAGCAGAAATTGGCCAACAAAAAATTGTTTCTTTCCAGCTTCTGACAGAACACAGAGGGGTAAATACAGACGCCCAAGGGGCAGAGGTCAAGCACAAATACCTTACAAACCCCGCCAATGGGGCACTGCAACACAGAAGGGAGAAGACAGGGCCCAAACTACTAGAAGACAAACACAATGACTTAAACCTCAAACTGCAAAGCAAAGCTCTCTTGGCAGCTCCCTTGGGAGGAAAATTAGCACTTTTTGCAGACAACTGGCGCATCATCACAAAGGACAAATGGGTCCTAGACATTATCTCACAAGGATACAGATTCCATTTCCACGCCATGCCAAGGATAAAAGGAATGCCAAACCTGCCACAAAATCAATGGGCAGAGGCACAAAAACAAATTACAGCTCTCATGGGCATGAGCCATTCAACTGGTACCTACACAGGAGCAAGGCCAAGGATTTTATTGAAGGCTCTTTCTAGTCCCCAGAAAGGACAGTGCTTGGAGACCCATTCTGGACCTTTCAATTCTAAACACCTTCTTGCAAGTACCCAGATTCAAGATGCTAACACTACAGCAGCTTCTTCCCATGTTGGGCAAGAAAGCTTGGCTAGTAACGTTGGACCTCAAGGAGGCATACCTGCATGTCCCTATCAGACATAATTGCAGAAGATACCTCCGTTTCATTGCAGGTTCAACCCATTACCAATTCTCTGCACTGCCCTTTGGCTTATCTACTGTGCCCAGGGTCTTCACAAAATGCCTGGCACCAGTAATTGCATACTGCAGACAAAGAGGAATTCAAATATACCCATACCTGGACGACTGCCTCATCCAAGCAGAAAGCAAGGACATTCTCTTACAACATCTGGCTTTTGTAAAACACCTTCTAAGTTGCCTAGGGTACACAGTAAACGAAAAGAAATCAAAACTAATGCCCTCACAAAATATGACGTTCCTGGGTGCCAGCTTGAATACAACGGCCCAGATGGCTTATCTGATGCCAGACAGACAACTACAGCTAACTCAATACTTCACAATAATGGCAACAAAGACCCAACTCCCTGCAAGAAAAATTCTGCAGGCCTTGGGCTTCATGGCATCTTGCATACTACTTGTACCATTTGCAAAACTGCATATGAGGAAATTACAATGGTACCGGAAAAGCGTATGGACTCAACACAGCCACAGCTTGGAAACAATGATACCTCTCATTCCCTGCCTTCCACAGGAGTTTCTATGGTGGTCACAGGCATGTCACCTCAACAAGGGTCAGCCTTTCACCTTACCCCCAGCCAGGTAGACTATGATAACAGATGCATCGGACTATGCCTGGGGGGCACACATGGCAGGACGGTGCATTCAAGGCATATGGACTGCAGATCAAAGAAATCTGCACATCAATCAAAAAGAAATGCTAGCTATACAGAATGCTCTGCCAGCCTTCAAAAACCTTTTACATCCAGGACAGCTAATAATGACAGACAATACCACAGTAATGTGGTACATAAGCAAGGGGGTACACACTCCTACCCTCTATGCAGGCAAGCAATGACCTTGTGGAACACAGCACTGGCTTACCAAGTTCAATTACAAGATCAGTTCCTGCCTGGAAAAAAGAACACATTGGCAGACGACCTAAGCAGGAACATCATGGATCCCCACGAGTGGAAACTGGATCCACAAGTATTTGCAATGTTAACTCAAGAATGGGGGTGCCCAGACATAGTTTTGGGGGTTGGCAAACAGGTCGATCAGCTATCACAATTTTGCACAAGGACATTTCACCATCAAGCTTGGAAAGTGGACGCACTCTCATTCAGTTGGAGAATGCTGACAGTATATGCCTTTCCTCCATTACCCCTTCTCACAAAGGTGCTGCAGAAAGTGAGGATGGAGAGACCACGAATGATATTCATTGCCCCGGACTGGCCACGCCAACACTGGTACCCACTACTAAGGAACATGCTAAGGAACATGGCTCATGGCCCACCATGGATTTTACCACAAATTCCTCATCTGCTCACACAGCAAGACAGTCAGATTCTACACAGCCAGCTCAAAACCTTAAATTTGGCTGCATGGCAAATCACCTAAGCAACCAGCCAGCTTATCTTTCACAAGCTGTTATGGATGTCATTCTGGAGGCCAGGAGGCCCAGCACCAGGAAAGCCTACTCAGACAAATGGAAAAGATTTTGCGCCTTGAACCGGACATACCTCAGATTCTACAATATTTAACTGAGCTGTTACACAAAGGACTTTCCTTTTCATCTATTAAAATCCACGCCTCAGCTATTTCAGCTCACTACAACACGGATCCCCCCTTATTTTCACATCCACTTCTAAGGCAATACCTCAGAGGGGCCAAAAACATTAGGCCTCCCAGGAGAGCACCAACACCAACTTGGGACCTTAACTTTGTTCTGGAAAAATTTACGCTATGCCATCCTTTTGAGCCAGCTTTCTCAGCTGATTTAAAGTTTATATCATGGAAGACTGCCCTGCTGCTACCAATTATTTCAGCCAGAAGAGTCTCAGAGCTTCAGGCACTAATGGCAGTAGAGCCTTTCCTCATTTTTCATCAAGACAGAGTTTCCCTACGAACTAACCCCTCCTTTATGCCAAAGGTGGTTTCCAGTGTGGCTCTAAATCAAACCATCCATTTACCCACCTTCTTCCCAAATCTACAGAACAAAGGAGAGACTCCTGCACTCCTTGGACATTCACAGGCAACTACGTTACTACTTAGATAAGACTAAGGTTTTCAGAAAATCTGACCAGCTTTTTGTAGCCTATGCTACCGCATCACAAGGAAAGGCTATCTCAAAACAGACCGTTTCAAAATGGATAGGACATTGCATACGGTTTTGCTACACCCATCATGGAAAACCAGTTCCTGCTAGCATAAGGCCCCACTCCACCAGGGCAGCAGCTACATCTACAGCCTTCCTCAGAGGGGTGCCAACCAAGGATATTCTGGAAGCTGCAACTTGGAGTTCAGTACACACCTTCACCAAACACGATCACTTACCACTTTACTCTAAGACTAGAGATGGCTTCGTCACTGCAGTTTTGCAGGGCCTTCTAGCCTCCTCTAACCCTGTTTGACTCCACCTCCCATCCGTAGCTTTGGTATTCAACCCAAGTGTGATGACTGCAGCAGGGTAACGCAATGAACATAGTACAGTTTTGTACCTACCATAAATGTAGATGTTCGAGTGTATACCCTGCTGCAGTCCAGGTTACCCTCCCTCCATCCCCTCTGACCTTTCAATACCTTAAAATCTGATGCAACCTTTGTGGTGTATTTGCTTATAGCTGGAGGGATGTTTTGTTTGTGCTAAACCTTTATTATTGGTACTATCTACTGACCAACTTTTAGGAGGGCACCTGACATCTGGGGCAAGAAAAACTGAAGAAAATGGCGTTGGATGCCTCTTACATATACCCCTGGCGCACTGACATCAGGGAAGAAGCAACAGCAATCGACGCCGGACCAAGACTTTGGAATTCAGGCTAACTGCGGGAGCGCCTGACGACAGGATAACCCAAGTGTGATGACTGCAGCAGGATATACACTTGAACATCTACATTTATGGTAGGTACAAAACTGTACTTTTTCAGACCTACTCAACTTACCATTGTATCTACAGCCAAGTCTAAAGCAACTTTAAAGACAAAGAAACAAGTACAGCATTCACCTGGACAGGCCTCCATGCCTAAAAAGCAGATGCTCAAAATGGCCGAAGACTTAATTACTCTGATCTGGGGTACTCATCTCCCTCCTGATAAAAGGCCTAGGCAGGATACAGACTATGATTCCTCTGACCAGATTTCTGTATTTCCTGACTTCTCTTCAGACCAGGGATATTACTTACCCCCTATGAGGACTCTGATGCTGAAGAATCTATTCCTTTAGCCTCTCCTCCTGAGGATTACTCTTTTGGGGAAACTTTGCACACCATGAGGGAGCATTTCCACTGGGAGGGCCAGGATTACTCAGAGTCCAAGAAAAGGCTCAGAGATTTTCTTTTATTGCCTCAACACAGGCCTCTTGCTATTCCGCCAGTTTTGGATATTGTGGACGATGTGTTCTCTGAATCCAGTTTAAATCCAGATTCTTTACCCCCTGCTCCAGTCAAGCCAGACAGGTTCTACAGAGTCCCTGACTCACACAAATTTCTTTATAAAAACCCTGCTGCTGACCCAGAAACTATTTCCCAGGGTCCTAAAGGGGTAAAGGCCTCCACAGCCAAAAATCCAGTTCCCTCGGACAGAGATTCCAGAGCATTAGACAGATGGGGAAGAAAGCTTACACCTCTGCAACTTTAGCAGTGAGAGCTTTAAACTGCCATTTTCACATTTTTAATATCAACAGTATTTACTGTCTCAGTTAAAACAGAAAATTAGTACAAGTGCAGAACAACCTGATTTTAAGGAAATGCAGGATTTATTGCATGCAGCTGAACAAGTGGGAAAACATACTTTGCAATGTGGTTTTGATTCATTAGAAGCTTCTTGTAGAGCAGCAGTTACAGGATCTGTGATTCGAAGGAATGCTTGGTTAAAGGAACAAACCTTACCAGATCATGTCAAGGCGAAATTATTAGATGCTCCTTTACAGCAAGATATTTTATTTGGTGCTAAAGCTGAGGAGGTTTTAAAGAAAATGGAGGATAAGGCAAAATCTATGCAAAGAGTGAAGGATTTCTTACAGGTACAGCCACTAAGATTTAGCAGAAATTGGCCTACAAAAAATTGGTCCTTTCCAGTGTCAGGCAGGCCACAAAGAGGCAGATACAGACACCCAAGAGGCAGATCTCAGCCCCAAAGATCTTACAGACCACGACAGTGGGACACTTCAACACCCAAAGGAGGTGAGGACAAGTCGTAACCTTACAGGAAACTATCTCAATGACTTTCCCCTTCCAATGCCAAACTCCACACTGTTGGCAGCTCCCTTAGGGGGAAACTAGCACTTTTTTCACAAAACTGGCAAACAATCACCCAGGACAAATGGGTGCTGAATATTGTGTCTCAAGGTTACAGGTTCCACTTTCACACTTTACCAAGGTTAAAAAGAATGCCAGACCTGCCACAAAATCAATGGGCAGAGGCACAAAAACAAATTACAGCCCTCATGGACATGAGAGCTATTCAAAAAGTACCTCAGCAGGAACAAGGACAAGGTTTTTACTCAAGACTCCTCCTGGTACCCAGAAAGGACAAAGCCTCAAGACCCATTCTAGACCTTTCCACTCTAAATACTTACCTGGATGTTCCGAAGTTCAAAATGTTGACACTACAGCAGCTCCTTCCCATGTTGGGCAAGAAAGCTTGGCTTGTTACTTTGGACCACAAAGAGGCATACCTGCATGTCCCTATCAGACAAAATTGCAGAAGATACCTCAGATTCATAGCTGGTTCAATGCACTACCAATTCTCTGCACTGCCCTTTGGCTTATCTACTGCGCCCAGGGTCTTCACAAAGTGCCTTGCACCAGTAATTGCATTTTGAAGACAAAAAGGAATACAAATATATCCATACCTGGACGACTGCTTGATTCAAGCAGAGAGCAAGGACATTCTTCTAAAGCATCTGGTGTTTGTAAAAAAGTGAAGTTGCCTAGGGTACACAGTAAACGAAAATAAATCAAAACTAGTGCCCTCACAAAATATAATATTCCTGGGTGCCAGCTTAAATACAACGGCCCAGATGGCTTATCTCACACTAGACAAACAAGGACAACTGACTCAGTATTTTCAATTGATGGCAACAAAGTCCCTACTCCCTGCAAGGAAAATTCTGCAGGCCTTGGGATTCATGGCATCCTGCATACTTCTAATTCCATATGCCAGACTGCATATGAGGGAATTACAATGGTACCTAAAAAGTGTTTGGACTCAACACTCACACAGCTTGGAAACGGAAATACCACAAATTCCCTGCCTGCAACAGGAGTTTCGATGGTGGGCACAGGCATGTCACCTCAACAAAGGTCAGCCGTTTACTCTACCCACAGCCAGGCAGACTCTAACAACAGATGCTTCGGATTACGCCTGGGGGAGTACATATGGCAGGAAAATGTATTCAGGGCAGATGGACCACAGACCAACTGCATCTACACATCAATCAAAAAGAGATGTTGGCTGTACAAAATGCCCTAACAGCTTTCAAGGACCTTCTGCATCCAGGACAATTACTTTTAAAGACAGACAACACCACAGTTATGCGGTACATAAACAAGCAAGGGGGCACTCATTCTTACCCCCTATGCAGACAAGCCATGACCTTGTGGAACACGGCTCTAAATTATCAAGTTCATCTGCAAGTACAATTCCTGCCAGGAAAGAAAAATACTCTGGCAGACGAACTAAGCAGAAACATCATGGATCCTCACGAGTGGAAATTAAATCCACAAGTTTTCAGCATGATAATGCAAACATGGCGGTGCCCGGACATAGATCTCTGCCTCCCCACTGAACTGCCAACTACAAAAATTCTGCACAAGGACTTATCACACACAAGCATGGAAAGTGGATGCTCTTTTGTTCAGCTGGAAAGGCCTACATGTTTATGCCTTCCCTCCTCTGCCTCTCCTTTCAAAGGTTCTCCTAAAAGCCAGACAAGATAAACCACAGATGATTCTGATTGCTCCAGACTGGCCACGCCAACATTGGTACCCAATCTTAAAGAACTTAGCTCAAGGCCCACCTTGGATTTTGCCTCAAATTCCACACCTTCTGACATCAGATCCTGCGCAGTCAGCTCAAAACCTTATCCCTAGCTGCATGGCAGATTCATTAGCCAAACAGGCAACACCTCTCTCTAAAGCTGTTATGGATGTCATTTTGGAGGCCAGGAGGCCTAGCACCAGGAAATCTTATTCAGAAAAGTGGAAGAGATTCTGTGCCTGGAACCTGGCTCAAAACCTTGACCCTCTTATCCCTAACATTCCTCCGATACTACAATATTTAACCGAGATGCTGGACAAAGGGCTACCCTTCTCATCCATTAAGATCCACGCCTCTGCCATCTCGGCTCATTACAACACTGATCCTCCTATTTTCTCTCATCTATTGCTAAAGCAGTACCTCAGAGGGGCTAAAAACATAAGACCGCCCCGCAGAACACTAGCACCTACTTGGGACCTCAACTTTGTCTTGGAAAAACTCACTTTACCTCCTTTTGAGCTAGTCAGTACAGCAGAAATAAAATATATATCATGGAAAACTGCTCTGCTACTGGCAATAACCTCAGCACGAAGAGTCTCAGAACTACAGGCACTAATGGCAGTGGAGCGCTTCATCATTTTTCACCAAGACAGGGTTTCCTTAAGAACAAACCCTACATTTATGCCTAAGGTGGTATCCAGTGTGGCTCTTAACCAAACTGTTCACTTGCCAACATTTTATCCAAATCCCCAGAGTAAAGGGGAGATAATTCTATATTCCTTGGACATACACAAACAATTACGCTTCTACTTGGACAAAACAAAAGCTTTCAGGAAAACTGAGCAACTGTTTGTATCCTATGCTGCAAGTTCACAGGGAAAGGCTATTTCAAAGCAGACCATTTCAAAGTGGATAGGACACTGTATCCGGTTCTGCTACACACAGCATGGGAAGCCTGTACCATCTAACATTAGACCACATTCTACCAGGGCAACTGCAACTTCTACTGCCTATCTCAGAGGAGTACCTACCAAGGACATTTTGGAAGCTGCAACTTGGAGTTCAGTGCACACCTTTACCAAGCATTAACACTTGCCTCTCTACTCCAGATCCAGAGCAGGCTTTGCCACTGCAGTACTGAAGGGCCTCATAGCCACACCAAATCCTCTCTAGATCCAGCCACACTGACTCAGCTTTGGGATTCAACCCAAGTGTAATGACTGCAGCAGTGAAACACGAACATAGTACAGTTTTGTACCTACCATAAATGTAGATGTTTGAGTGTCTTCACTGCTGCAGTCCAGGTTACCCTCCCTCCATCCCCTCTTTCTTAGCTAGGACTTATCTACACTTTTCTACCCTATACTACCTATGTGGTGTATTTGCTGGTAGCTGAACATTTTGGTTTTATTTTTCATGTATGCTTTATTAGCAATATGCATTGCCTACCTATTTGGGGGCACCTGACATTTGAGGCAAGAAAAACCGAAGAAAATGGCGTTGGGTGCATCTTATATACCCCTGGCGCACTGACGTCGGGGAAGAAGCGACAGCAACTGACGCCAGACCAAGACTTTGGAACTCTGGCCGACTGCGGGACCGCCTGATGGCAGGATAACCCAAGTGTAATGACTGCAGCAGTGAAGATGCTCGAACATCTACATTTATGGTAGGTACAAAACTGTACTTTTCAGGGACAGCTTTTCTTTTCCAATAGGTAAGGTTCCTTTCTTGATATATTAGTTTTAGTACCTTTTTCCCTCAGATATGACCTCTGCAAACGAGATTGTCAGAGCCTTGGTATACATGGCATTGAAAATTCCAATGATTCAGTATGCCAGACTCCATATCGGGAGTCGGTGGTATCAGTCCTTCTGGACTCAGCATTGCCATACATTAACCTCGGAAATTTCTGTCTTGCTCTTCATTAAGAAGGGACTTTTCTGGTGGAGCATCCAGATTTCACTCAATCCAGGAGGGCTGTTTCTGGTTCTTTCTCCTTGCCAGGATTTGTTCAGATGCCACAGTTCTGGCATGTGGTGCTTGTTCCAGGGACTTCCAGGTCAAAGGGGTATGGTCTTTCTAAAGGAAAGAAAGGACCACATGAACGTAAAGATGAAGGCACCTGATGTCCTTCAAGGATGCATCTGCAGTCATCACATATGGGTTGTCCTGCCTCAGGCAGCCCTTCGGTCGGCCGGATTCCAAAGTCTGGGTCCGGTGTCGGCTGATGTCGCCCCTTCCCCGACGTCAGATCGCCTGGGGTATAAAAGCGTCAGCCGACGCCATCTTCCTCAGTCTTTCTTGCCGCGTGGTGCCCGAAGCAGAAGCAGTTCGCAAGTGCCGGTCGGCCAGCTCCTGTAATTCAGCTAAACCGAAGACTTTAAAAGCTAAGTACCCCATTGGGGACTCTTTCTTGCCTCAGCCGATGTCAGATAAAATTAATAATTGCTTAACTTGTGGGAAACAAATACCTCATAAGGATTTCCACTCTTACTGCCTACCTTGCCTAGGCCCAGACCACGACGTCTCGGCCTGTTCCGCCTGTGCTTCCTTCAACCGATGCACTCTAAGACGTCGGTCGGAGTTTGCAGAGGAATTTTTTGGGGCTAGTTTTGCTTACAAAATGCTGTCTGAGACTCCGACTCCACATTTAATAAAGAAACGGAAGGACAAGGACCGACACACGCGGTCCGTGGTTTCGGCTGAAACCACGGCCAGGCCTACCGCGAGTGTCTCGGTCTCGGCTGAAACAGAGTCCTTGGTACTACCGTCCACCGAAACAGTACAACCGACAACCTTGGCCCCGGAGGCCACTACTGTATCGGTTGTTGAATCTCCATTGGAATCTGGTGTCCAGGAACCTTCCGACACCATTCCCTTAGACAAAACTACACCAGCACGTGGTGCAGCCAGGCCTCCTGCATCCATGTCTATTAAGGCATTTTTTAGGGCTAAAGCTGCTAAATTCTCAAAATCTATGCCTCCCAGGGTTATCCCTCAGGGACCCACTACAGGTTCTCAGATCCTTAGTCTTGCAGAGGACCTTATTTCATTAATTAGGGGCTCTCAGCCTCATCCTGACAGGGGCTCTCAACCTCCTACAGAAAAAAGGCCCAGGGTTGAGCCCTCTGATCCCCTTTCCTCTGATGAGGCCTCTGATGGCTCTGCTCTCTTGGACTACCAGGAGGAGGCTTTTTCGGCCTACGAGGATTCAGATGCAGAGGAATCTATCCCTTTGGCCTCCCCTCCTGAAGAACTGTCTTTTGGGGAAACTCTGCACACTATGAGGGAGCATTTCCAATGGCAGGGCCAGGAATTCTCTGATTCCAGGAAGAGATTAAGGACCTTCTTGCATTTGCCTCAACATAGACCTTTGGCTATTCCCCCTGTTTTGAATGTCATTGATGATGTGTATTCTGAATCTAGCACAACCCCTGACACTCTCCCTCCGGCTCCTGCCAAACCCGATAGGTACTACAGGGTCCCGGAATCACATCTTTTCCTTTACAAGGCCCACTCTGCTGATCCAGAAACTATTTCCCAGGGCCCTAAAGGGGTTGCAGCTGTCACTACAAAGAATCCACTCCCCTCTGAAAGGGAGTCCAGAGCTTTAGAGCGATGGGGTAAAAAAGTGTATACTTCTGCTACCCTTTCTATGAGGGCTTTAAACTGTCAATTTCATATGATACAGTACCAAGAATATTTGTTAGATGAATTGCATAAAAAGCAGTCTTCACCTGAACCCCTAGATCACAAATCACTTCAGGATCTGGTACATAACTCTCAACAGGTTAGCTACCATTTCTTGCAGTGTGGTTATGATGCATTGGAAGCTTCATGGAGGTCAGCTATGACAGGTGCGGTGATACGTAGGCATGCTTGGCTGAAGGAGCAATCTCTGCCAGACCATGTTAAAGCAAAGCTTCTGGATGCTCCACTGGAAAAGCAAAAATTATTTGGCTCCACTGCTCAGGAGGTCTTAAAGAAATTTGAAGAAAAGGCAAAATCTGTACAAGCAGTCAAAGATTTTATGCAAGTCCAACCACCAAGATTCAGCAGAAATTGACCTTCCAAGAACTGGTCCTTTCCAGACACAGACAGATTTCAGAGAGGCAAGAACAGGCGTGCCAGAGGTAGAGGGCAAACTAGAGGCTCCTACAGAGGACATCCATGGCAGCCTCCCAACCAGAGAGGTAGTACAGGGCCTACAACTGCTGCACAAGGACAGACTCAATGACTTTACTTTGACACCGCCGACCAGGGCTCAATTGAAAGCACCTTTGGGCGGAAAGCTTTCCTTATTTTCAGAAAATTGGCACATTATTACAAGGGACAAGTGGACACTACAAATAATAGACAAAGGATACAGGTTCCATTTCCACACATTACCGAAATAGACAAAAGGATACAGGTTCCATTTCCACACATTACCGAAAAGAAAAGGCAATGCCAGACCTGCCACCAAATCAAAGGGCAGAGGCTTTGAAACAAATCTCCAACTTAATGAAAATGAAAGCAATAGAAAAGGTTCCTCTCACAGAACAAGGCCAAGGATTTTATTCCAGACTCTTCCTTGTTCCAAGAAAAGAAAAGCAATGGAGGCCTATTCTCGACTTGTCCGCACTAAATACTTATCTCATTGTGCCAAAATTCAAAATGCTGACTCTACAGCAACTCCTTCTCATGCTGGGCAAGGGGTCTTGGCTGGTAACTCTGGACCTCAAGGAGGCATACCTGCATGTCCCTATCAGACAAAGCTGCAGAAGACACCTCAGATTTCTTGCAGGTTCAGAGCATTATCAATTCTCAGCATTACCCTTTGGCTTATCTACTGCACCCAGAGTATTCACGAAATGCCTGGCATCAGTAATTGCGCACTGCAGACTTCAGGGGATGCAAATATACCCGTATCTGGACGACTGCCTTATACAAGCGGACAGCCAACAAATTTTGGTAAAACACTTGAATTATGCCATCTATCTTCTGCAGGTCTTGGGATATACAGTCAACATTCACAAGTCAAGACTTGTACCATCACAAAGAATAACTTTTCTGGGTGCGGATCTCGACACAACCACCCAAATGGCTTTCCTCACAGAAGAAAAACAAAACCAACTACCGGATTACTTCACAAACCTGTCAAGACAAACTCAGCTGACTGCAAGAAAAATCCTGCAGGCCTTGGGTTACATGGCTTCTTGCATTCTTCTGATTCCTCAAGCAAGGCTACATATGAGGAAACTCCAATGGTACCTAAGGAGTTTATGGACTCAGCACAGTCACAGCTTGGAAACTTTGATACCACTCATCCCATGCCTTCAAAGGGAATTTCTGTGGTGGGCTCAAGCAATCCAGTCAAACAGGGGTTTACCCTTCAGCAAACCAATAGCCAGCCAAACCATTACAACGGACGCTTCAGACCACGGATGGGGAGCGCACATGGAAGGAAGATGCATTCAAGGACTATGGTCACAAAAAGAGCTACGCATGCACATAAACCAAAAGGAAATGCTGTCAGTGATGCATGCAATCGAGGCCTTCAAGTTATTTCTACATCAAGGCCACCTGCTAATAAGGACAGACAACACTACAGTTATGTGGTACATAAACAAGCAAGGAGGCACCCATTCCTACCCTCTTTGCAGACTGGCAATGAATCTATGGGAACTTTCCTTGACTCTCAATATACAGCTGCAATCCCAGTTTGTACCAGGAAAGGACAATACACTGGCGGACAGCTTAAGCAGGAACATCATGGATGCACACGAATGGATGCTGCACCCAGACATCTTCCATCAGATAACACAATCATGGGGGAGACCGGACATAGACCTCTTTGCCTCCCCACACAATCATCAGCTGGAGAAATTCTGTTCAAGGACATACCACCCACAAGCATGGAAAGTGGACGCTCTCTCTTTCAGCTGGAGAACTCTTAACAGTGTATGCATTCCCACCTCTTCCATTAATGACCAAGTTCTTACTGAAGATCAGGGCAGAGCAGCCAAGAGTGATTCTGATAGCTCCGGACTGGCCAAGACAGCACTGGTACACATTGCTAAAGAGCATGTCACAGACAAAACCATGGCTTCTGCCACAATGGCCGCTTCGCCTGACACAGCACAATTACAAAACTCTGCATTCCAACCTGAAAACATTACAATTTGCTGCCTGGAAAATACCTTGACCCATCACCAGGATAAGCTATCCAAGAGAGTGAAGGATATCATCATGGAAGCTCGCAGGCCTTCCACAAGAAAGGCATACTCAGCAAAATGGAAAAGATTTCACACCTGGAGCACCTCAAAGGGCCTAGATGCAACAGTTATGAACATGGCATATATCCTGGAATATTTGGCAGAAATGCTCAACAATGGCCTGTCTTATTCTTCCATTAAAATTCATGCTTCAGCAATTTCAGCAGAGTACAATACTGATCCACCTGTCTTCTCTCATCCTCTGCTAAGACAGTTTCTAAGAGGAATTAAAAACATCAATCCTCCAAGGAAACCACCAGTGCCTACTTGGGACCTTAACTTCGTGTTGGAAAAACTAACACTGCCTCCCTTTGAACCAGCAGCATCTGCAGAACTACAGTTCCTCTCTTGGAAGACTGCCTTCCTTCTGGCCATAACCTCAGCAAGAAGAGTATCTGAGTTACAGGCCCTCATGGCAGTACAGCCATTTCTTATTTTTCATCAAGACAGAGTCTCCTTGAGAACCAATCCTTCATTTATGCCAAAGGTGGTATCTAGGGTCTCATTAAACCAAGCTATTCACCTGCCTACCTTCTTTCCAAATCCACAAAACAAAGGGGAAAAGCTTCTGCACACCCTGGACATACACAGGCAGTTGCGCTACTACTTGGACAGAACTAAAATTACAGAAAAACTGACCAGTTGTTTGTAGCATATGCTGCTGGTGCACAAGGAAAAGCAATTTCAAAACAGACAATTTCAAAATGGATAGGGAATTGCATTCGCTTCTGTTACTCCTTTCATGGAAAAACTGTGCCAGCTAACATTAGACCTCATTCGACCAGAGCCACAGCCACCTCCACAGCCTTCTTAAGAGGGGTGGCTACCAAGGACATTTTAGAAGCTGCTACATGGAGCTCCGTGCATACATTTTCCAAGCATTACAACTTACCTTTATATTCCAGATCCAGAGCAGACTTTGCTACGGCAGTCCTGCAGGGCATTTTAGCTACACCATCCTTTACATAGATCCTCCACCCCCAGATTGGCTATGGTATTCTACCCATATGTGATGACTGCAGATGCATCCTTGAAGGACATAGTACAGTTTTGTACCTACCATAAATGTAGATGTCCGATAGGTATGCATCTGCAGTCAGGTTTACCCTCCCTCCTTCCCCTCTGTGGTATTTCTTGGGTACGTTCCCCTCTCATAGCTAGCTGGGGTTATCTATTATGGTGTATTTGTTTTTATATATGTATATATATTTTTGTGCATGTTTGGAATTTATTGCATTTCTCCAAATTTAGCCTTCCTTAGAGGGCACCTGGCATCTGGGGCAAGAAAAACTGAGGAAGATGGCGTCGGCTGACACTTTTATACCCCAGGCGCTCTGACGCCGGGGAAGGGGCGACATCAGCCTACGCCGGACCCAGACTTTGGAATCTGGCCGACCGAAGGGCTGCCTGAGGCAGGACAACCCATATGTGATGACTGCAGATGCATACCTATCGGACATCTACATTTATGGTAGGTACAAAACTGTACTTTTTAGCTCTTCAGTCCCTATGTTATCTCTGAATTCCTGGTCCTGTTCAGATCTTCACAAACAGCATCACAGTTACATGATACATCAACAAGCAGGGGGGCACCAAGTCTTATCACATGTGCAGGTTGGCTTTGACTGTTTGAGCGATGGAGTCATTCAGCAAAGTCTTTCTCCAAGCACTGTGCTACATACCTGTGGGGAATAAAAAAATGGTTGCAGACCTTTTGAACATCCAGAGCAGAACCTCATGAATGGATACCAAGTAGAGAGATCTTTGTGGCCATTGTCCATTGGTGGGGTACTCCACAGGTGTTTTTGCTTAAATATGCAACAGACAGCTCAGGCTCTTTTGTTAAAGACTGCCATACCCTCAGGCTTGTAGAATACACATTATGACCTTTTGTTGGAAAAGAAGGTTCCTTTATGCTTTCACTGCAGATGTACTTCGTGTTTCACAGTTTCAGTCATCACATTTGGGTTATCCCTGCCAGGTTACCCCTCAGCCGGTCCAAATACCAGAGACTTAGTATTTCTGCATCAGTTGCTGTTGCTTGATGACTGACATCAGGTCGTCAGTAGTATAAAGTAAGGCAGCTGACACCATTAGATCAGTCTTTCTTGCCATGGAGCCCGAAGCAGAAGCAGTTCGCACGAGTGCTGGTCGGCCGCTTCTGAGTTTTCGTCTACCAAATTGAAGTTGAAGTCTTCTAAAGCTAAGTAACCCATTGGGGATCCTTTTTTCTTCCAAAAACTGATGTCAGAAAAAAGTTAATTGTCTCGCCTGTGGAAAGCAAATACCACACCGAGACTTTCACTCTTACTGCATCACTTGTTTATGCCCAAACAACGACTTCCCTGTTGTCGCTTCTGTGCTTTATTCAACACCAGAACTATCCATCATCAGGCCCTTACTGTTGTCAGATATTTTCGCTTACAGTCCTCTAATTCCGATATGAATTCGGTAAGCCATCCGACAGCAGATCTTCTGGAAAAACGTAAAGAATAAAGTCAGACCGCACAGGTCCAAACCTACCGATGACGCTTCCGTTAAGCTAGTCGTCAGTACTCCAGTACTCAGTGCGGCACTTTTGCAGCCCCTGATGCCCATTTATGTTGATTCACAGGCCGCTACCTAGACCCTTTCGGAGTCCAGTATGCCTCAAAACTCTTTTTCGACTAAGGATCCTGCAGTCATTCTCTACCTTGGATGGGTCCGGAGCTGCTGAGCAGGCACCGGCTTCCGAGGAAGTCCTTCGCAGTACCAAATCTCAACACAAACCGATGTCTTCTTTCGTGACTATCATTCTTTCCAAAACTATTGAGTTTCTTAGGCCTAGGGTACGAACCACACCCAAGAAACCGACAACCCACTCTCAGGCGCCAGCTACCTTACCCCAGTCTCAAATGCTTAAAATGGTGGAAGACCTTATGCTGATCGGGGGAAGCCAAGCTACCCCCTCCAAAAAGAAGAGATCTGTCCCCTGTAGTTTTGTCTGAACAAGAGTCAGATGAATCTGATGCATCAGAACATGAAGACAGGCAACCCCTTTCCACTTACAAGGATTCTGATGCAGAAGATTCCATTCCTTCAGCCTCTCCCCCAGAGGAATTTTCCTTTGGGGAAATCCTGCATACTTTAAGGGAGCATTTCCAATGGGAGAGTCAGGACTACCCTCAGTCTAAAAAGAGACTGAGGAAATTCCTAAATCTTCCACAACACAGACCCTTGGCCATCCCCCCAGTCCTGGATGTTGTGGATGATATTTTCCTCAAATCCAGCTTGACTCTTTGCGCCCTTCCTCCTGTTCCCAGAAAATCAGACTGGTACTGTAGAGTCCCTGACTCACACAAATATATCTTTTTTAAAAATCCTACAGCTGACCCGGAGGCCATTTCTCAAGGGCCAAAAGGGATTAAAGCAACATCTGCTAAGAATCCCATCCCCTCAGACAGGGATTCCAGAGCATTGGACAGATGGGGTAAAAAAGTATACACCTCAGCTACTTTTGCTATCAAGGCACTAAATTGTCAGTTCCATATGCTGAAATATCAGCAGCATACCTTGGAATTTCTTAAACAAAAAATGTCTTCCTTTCCTGCTTGGGCAGAATCTAAAGATTTACAAGAGTTCATGCCTTCTGCAAGTCAGGTAACTAAACACACTGCACTGCGGTTTTGATGCCCTAGAAGCTTCTTGCAGGGCGGCAGTCACTGGATTTTGTCATCAGAAGGCATGCATGGCTTAAGGAACAACCCCTGCCAGAACATGTCAAATTTAAATTGTTGGATGCCTCCTTACACAAAGATAACTTATTTGACATTAAGGCAGAAGAGGTCTTAAAAAGATGGAAGAAAAAGCAAATCAATGCAAACAGTTAATGATTTCTTGTAGGTACAGCCCCCTAGGTTCAGCACGCATTGTCCTTCCAAACACTGGCCCTTTCCTGCTCCCAGTAAACTTGCCCAGCCTAGGGCCCGTCGAAGCAGACCCCCCCCCCCAAGACACTTCAAAACCAGGGAGTTCTAAGCCACCCCCTTATGGTAAGAACTTAGTGACTCACCTCCTCCACCCTCTGCCGACCTTCACTTACCCTTAGGAGGAAAACTTTTAGTTATGTACTTACCATAACTTTAGATGTTTGGGATCCATCTCGCCTACATTCTGTACTGATGGGTTCGGAGCCGATCCCTCGGCTCCGACTCGGCACGCTATGCTATAGAGCGAGGCCTCTTATTGGCTGAGCTATTTCTTATCCCAGGATGCACCACCACTAATCCCCCAGATCTTGTTTGTCTGCATTCATGCACACAAGCACAACTTGTTTATATAACATTGTTAGATGTTTCAAGATGAAACAACAGGATTCGGACCTTCTGATATCCTCTGATCTCCAAGGAAGGGGGAAGGAGGGTGGGTTATTGAGAATGTAGGCGAGATGGATCCCAAACATCTAAAGTTATGGTAAGTACATAACTAAAAGATGTTATGTGATCCTATCTCGCCTACATTCTGTACTGATGGGACAGCGTCCCTAGCACCTAAATCCTGGGTGGCTCATTGGAAAACACTCCTGAGCACTGTGGAACCAAATGAAGCTCGTCCTCTAGATGCCACATCCAGTTTGTAATGGGAAATAAAAGTGTGCGGGGAAGACCATGTAGCTGCAGCACAAATGTCACTAATGGCAAGCTTAGAATGAAATGCTATCGAAGTAGCCATAGCCCTTGTTGAATGAGCTTTGACAGAGGTGGTAAGCTCTTTGTTACAATAAGAATAAGCTTGAGTAATACATTCCCTGATCCATTTGGCAATAGCTACCTTTGTGACAGCTTTGCCCAATTTATTGTCTGCAAAGGGTACAAACAATTGATCTGTTTTCCTTGTTTGTTTGGTCCTATCTAAATAAAAACGCAACTGTCTGTGGACATCTAATGTGTGGAATATGAACTCCGCTTTGTTAGAATATTTCGGAAAGAAGACTGGAAGTTCTAATGATTGTTGTAGGCAGAAACTGGAACAAACTTTAGGGACAAAGGAAGGATTTGGCCTGAGTGATACTCTGTCTTTGTGAAAAACCAAGTATGGGGGTTTTATAGACAAGGCTTGAAGTTCTGAAACCCTTCTGGCAGAAGTAATTGCCACCAGAAAAGCAGTCTTCCATGATAGAAATTTTAGATCACATGTCGCTGCCGGTTCGAAGGGAAAGGAAGTTAAGGCGCGTAACACTACATCGAGATCCCATGGAGGAGCAGGATGAGAAATCGGAGGTCTTAAAAGCGTAGCACCTTTCAAGAAGGTCTTACACAATCTGTTGCTCATTAAAGGTGGGTTCATAGATTCGTGAAAATTGGAAATCGCTGCCAATTGAACCTTGATGGTAGAGACTGAAGAGCCTTGATTGAAAAGAGAAGTTAAAAATTTTAGTACTTCTGATACGGGAATAGTGATGGGATCCAGGCCCCGGAGTTGAGCCCAAATAGCAAATCTTTTCCATTTGCTAGAATACAATTTCTTTGTAGCAGACTTGTGGGTCAAGATAAGATGTGTACAACTTCTGGATCCAATGTATGACTCCTGACTATAGTTGGAAGAGGAGGAGCCAAGCCGTCAATTTTAAGGTGTGTAGGGACTGGTGTAATAGTCCCGACTGATGAACCAAAAGGTCTGGGATCTGATCCAGGAACCATGGACCTTCCAGAGCATATTTCCGAAGATAGGGAAACCATACTTGACGAGGCCAGTAAGGAGCAACTAGGATCATTTTGCTCCCAAGAGATGCCTTTTGGATCACTCTGGGAAGGAGAGGAACTGGGGAAGGCATAAAGTAAGCGGGGCCAAGAACGGGCTAGTGCGTCCATGGGGCTCTTTCCCGGAGCCGGGGTTAGGGAGAAGAATTTTTGCACTTCGCATTCAGAGGAGACGCGAAGAGGTCGCAACACGGAACTCCCCATTTGCTGAAAATCTGATTTGCAACTGTCATGTTCAGAGACCATTCGTGAGGAGAGAGGACGGTTCTGCTCAGTCTGTCGGCTATCACATTGGACTTGCCCGAGATATGAGTAGCTACTAGAAAGCGTTTGGTCGACACTGCCCATTCCCAGACTCTCATGGCCTCTCTGCAAAGAGGATAGGATCTGGTCCCTCCCTGTTTGTTCAGGTACCAGACAACCGACATGTTGTCTGAGTGAACGGCAATTACGCCCTGAGGGAGGTCATCGTGAAGGGCTTGAAAGGACAGAAGCACCGCCCTCATTTCCAGGATGTTGATATGAAGTAGGGTCTCTTCTGGGTGCCATTTGCCTTGGACTGACCTGCCCAGGGAATGCCCCCCCCCCCACCCCATCTGGGAGGCGTCCGAGGTCAAAGTGGCCGCAGGAGGTGGTGGAACAAAGGGTCGTCCCTGATCCAAATTGGAGGGCACTAGCCACCAGCGAAGGTCCCGTTTGCAGGTTTCTGTGATCCATATAAGGTGACTGAGAGGGAGTTCCTGAAAGGACCATTGAGCTGAAAGAAGCCACTGGAGAATTCTCATGTGCAACCTTGCCAGGGGGACTAGAAGAACCATGGCGGACATGGATCCCAACAGCTGCAGGACCATTCTGGCTGGGGCTTTGGATCTGGGAAGTAAGGCTCGAACTTGAGCCTGAATGGTTTGTATTCTGTCTGTAGGTAGATAGACCCGCATTTGGTTTGAGTCTATCTCTACCCCTATGAATCGTATGTGTTGAGATGGCAGCAACACAGACTTTGGCCAATTGAAGGTGATCCCAAGGGATTTGCCCAGTGATATAGTGGCTTGTAGGCTCTGCAATAGTAGATGCTTGGAGGTGGCAGTTAGGAGCCAGTCGTCTAGATACGGAAACACCTGGAATCCTAGACTTCTCAGGTGGGCAGTCACGACCGCCAAACATTTGGTGAACACCCTGGGGGCTGTGGTGAGACCAAAGGGCAGCGCGCGGAACTGAAAATGACTGCCTCCTAGGCTGAAGCGCAGATGTCTCCTGGATGCTTGATGTACCATGATATGGTAATCAGCGTCCTTGAGATCTATGGAGCACATCCAAACACCTTTCTCCAGCAATGGGAGAATGGTTTGTAGGGTGACCATTCGGAACTTGGACTTTTTGACTGAACGGTTTAGAATGCTGAGATCTAAAATGGGTCTCAAGTCCCCGGTCTTTTTTGGCACCAAAAAGAATCTTGAGTAAGTCCCTAATCCGATCTGGTCTGCGGGGACCGGTTGGATGACTCCTTTTTGCAGCAGCTTTGAAATTTCTAAGGCTGCAGTTTCCCGTTGACTGGGTGGCGGGTCCGGGATTTTTTTGGACTGAGGTGGAGAGTGAGAGAAAGGGATGGAGTAACCTCCGGCGATAATTCGAAGCACCCATCGGTCCTGAGTGATACCTTCCCAGGCTTTTAGGTGCCTCGAAAAACGACCCCCGACTGGCTCCGGAGCTGCACAGTCGGGCAATCCCTCAGGGACTGTGAAAGGCTGAAGAGCCACAAAAGG
Organism: Protopterus annectens; assembly: GCF_019279795.1. NCBI lineage: Eukaryota > Metazoa > Chordata > Ceratodontiformes > Protopteridae > Protopterus > Protopterus annectens. The sequence continues at coordinate 193,887,698 of NC_056733.1, forward strand.
ACTCACGGTCTCCAGTGTTGCGAGGGCCTCTGCCGCCTCTGGGACGGTGTCTTCCGGAAGAATTTCCCCCTCCCCTGCCTCTGGAAGGGGGATCATCCTGCTGAGAGGGGTAAGGCTTCTGCGATCTAAGGAACCACATTTTCCCTCCTCTTTTAGCCTTGGGATAAGGCCGAAAGGGAGTGGAAAATCGTGCCCCTACGGCAGTCAGAGTCTTACCCTCCTGTTCGCAGTGGGTCAGTGTGTCCTTTACCTTGAGTCCAAGCAGGGAGGACCCATCAAAGGGGGCGTCGGCAAAGGAAGACTTAAAGGCCTCCGCGAAATGACGCAGGCGGAGCCAGGCTCGTCTCCGTAGAGCAATGCCTGTACCCGCCGCTCTACTCGCCCCTTTGGCCGCATAAGAAATGAGCCTCATGGACGAGTTTGAAATGGACGACAATGTAGCCAGCTGAGAGCCAACCGTCTGGGCCAGCTCCTCAGGCAGGTTACCCAAGAGGGTATCGGAAAGTTCTTTAATCAGATCCCTCTGAAACCTAGTAAAGTGCGTAAGGTAGTTCAAGGACCTTAATGTAAAGGCCGCTGAACTTAGGGTGCGCTTGCCGATCCATGCTCCTAGACTCCTTATTAGGAGGATGGACGGACGTCGAAGCCTCTGCTACATCTTGCTGGGTAGCAGATGCCACCACCAAAGCATCTACAGCCACACCTTTAGTTAGAAACTCTTTTTCAGGGGGTGCCGAGAGAAACTTATTAGGATGAGCAGGCACCGGTTCCACAGAGTCTGGGTGTTCCCACGCCCTTCGACAGATCAACTCCAAGAGCTCGTCGAAGGGCGGAGACACCCAGGAGGCGGAGGGCTGAGCCCCGAAGGCCTTAAGGAACACCGACTCATCAGCAGAAGGGGGTTTGGTCTGCCAGCTGCCTCGTTGTTTAAGGGCTTCCAGGATGTCTGCAAAGGAGACATCATCCGAGGACGACTTAGGGGACCCCTCTGCATCATCGAGATCAGTGTCTGATGTAAGAGACTCATCAGGGGAGTCAACGTGCTTCCTCTTGCACGATCTTTTCCTAGGGGGGGTTCTTCCGAAGAAGCTTCAGAAGGACCTCCAGGAGGAGGGGAAACCCCAGTGGGGGTAACCTCAGGCCCCGGGGCTCTGCTGTCTAAGGACAGGGGGACTGCCAAAGACCCAGCCTCGGTATGCAGGGAAGGAGCTGGGGAAACCGTGGAGGTAGCCAAAGATGATTTGGCTAACGCACTCCTCATAGCCCTGAAGGCGGGACCACCAGAATCCTGGGAGGGTCCCGCCTCCGTGACCACGACGGTAGACGGCACTCCCGCAGCCGACGCACCGAGTGGAAGACTTGGGACCGAAAACATCAATCCCGAAGCATCCCCCCCGGGGCCGACGGAAGAAGTCCGTGTACCGAATTCCGACCCAAGAGCCGGAGTTGGAGTAAGGGTCAGGCCCGACCCTAAAACCTCCACCGGTTCCACCAGCACCGGCTCCAATGGTGCCGAGGCTGTTGGGGGAGGAACTATAGTGGCAAGGTGGACCATCGGCTCTGAAGCCGAATGGGCTGGAGCCGAAACTAACTTTTGGAACACCGGAGACTGGAAGAGTCTTAGGAGCACTCTGTCGATGTCCGAATCAGACATTTTGGATGATTTGGACGATACCGATCGGGTCCGAACCGATTTCTCCATCGGCTCCAACGGACTAGGGGACCGGCTCCGAATGGATTCTACAATTATCGGCTCTGAGGGAGATCTCAAGGCAATTTCCCTCGGTGCCGATGAGGACTTCGGCTCCGAAGGGGAAGAGTCTGAGCCGGCAACCGTCACCGGCTGCAATATCAGTGGAGCCGATGAAGGTGACCCGCCTCTCGATGCCCCAGTCCTCGGCTCCGAAACCAGAGGGGTCGAGACTGGAGGCATCGAGGCAGACCGTTCCACCCTCGGCTCCGAAGTCCGTGGAGCCGATGGAGAAGTCTGCCTAGGTTTTTTGGCAGTCGGTTCCGACTGACTGGTCGGAGCCGACGCTTTCTTCTTTTTTGAAGGAGAGGGAGAAGAAGATAAAGCCTCCTCAAAGGATGGCTTAATTAACCCCTTAAGGATTAATTTGTTTTTCCTCTCCTGGAGGACCCTTGATGAGAAGGCGTGACACACGCTACATGATTCTTGTAGGTGCTTGGCGCCTAAACAATAAACGCATGAGGAGTGGTCGTCCGTTATGGACATTTTATAACCACACCTCGTGCATTTTTTAAACCCGGAGGGTCTATGCTCTTTGGACATGTTTTGAAGAGATAAGACACACTTATTTAAAGATAACAGCAAACTAGCAGTTTAAGTTCAAAATAAAAATTTTTTTTTTTTTGACAAGAAAGCAGTTGTACAAAAAGACACAGAAGAGAGAGTCAAGGCCCTGTAACTTAAACGGGTACTTGACCCACAAATAAACGCTAGAACAGTAAACAAAAAACAAATAGCAAAGGGGAAGGCCCCTCTCACTAAAAACGGGAAACCTTCCCTTCACGAAAAGACAAATTTCTCAACCAATTAACCAAATTCACACACGTATCACAATAATAGCTGTTAAAACAGCTTTTGGATTCAAAACCAACAAATTCCTGAAGGAAAAAGCCTAAATAAATTAGTACTTAGCCCAGCCAAGTTGAGACCACGTCTTAGCTTGTAAGCGGCAAACGAGATCTGGGGGATTAGTGGTGGTGCATCCTGGGATAAGAAATAGCTCAGCCAATAAGAGGCCTCGCTCTATAGCATAGCGTGCCGAGTCGGAGCCGAGGGATCGGCTCCGAACCCATCAGTACAGAATGTAGGCGAGGTAGGATCACATAACATCTGTCCTTTCACTCAAGCACCTGGGTCACCATCACCAAGGACCACTGGGTTCTGAACATTGTGTCTCAGGGATACAAATTTTCCTTCCACACTCTTCCAACCCCAAAAGGTTTCCCAGATCTACCACCAAATCAGTGGGCAGAGGCTCAAAAGCAAATCCTTTCCCTGCTCTTTGAGGACAGTAGAGCACATTTCTGTATAACAAATAGGTCAAAGTTTCTACTCCAGACTTTTTCTGGTGCCCAGAAAAGAGGGCACATGGCGCCCCATCCTCAGTCTGTCCATTCTGAACACCTTTCTGGTGATCCCAAAATTCAAAATGCTCACCTTCCAGCAGCTGCTACTTATGCTTTCCAAGGAGGCTTGGCTAGCCACCCTAGATCTAAAAGAGGCCTACCTCCACATTCCTGTCAGGGAATCATGCAGTAAGTGTCTCCACTTCAGGGCAGGATCTCAACACTTTCAGTTCTCTGCGCTTCCCTTTGGCTTATCTACTGCTCCCAGAGTTTTCACAAAATGTCTGGCCCTGGCCATTGCCTTTTACTCATACTTAGACGACTGCCTTATTCAGGCAGACAGCCAGGAAAAGCTGCTCAAGCACCTTGTCTTTGTATGACCCTACTAGCCTCCCTAGGGTACACAATCAACAAAAAGAAATTCAAACAGGTGCTCACCCAAAGGATAATCTTCCTGGGAGAAAGTCTGGACACAGCATCCTAGATGGCTTACCTTACTCCAGAGAAACAAATTTTCCTGACAAACTACTTCTCTCAGCTAGCCACCAGGCCCCAACTATCTGCAAGGAAGATGCTGCAAGCTGTGGGGCTCATGGCATCTTGCATACTACTCATTCCATATGCCAGACTGCATATGAGGAAACTTCAGTGGTACCTATAGAGCCTTTGATGTCAACACTCTCAAGACCCGGAAACTCTTCTACCTATAATTCCTTGCCTCAGAAAAGATTTTCTTTGGTGGGCAACAGGATGCTCCCACAACAAGGGAATGCCTTTCTCCCCACCCCTTGCTGCCCAGGCCCTCACCACAGACTCGTCAGACTACGCTTGGGGTACACACCTGGATGGCAGATGCATACAGGGCCAATGGGGCCCACAGCAAATCCTTCTGCACATCAATCAAAAAGAGATGGCTGTGTAGCACACCTTGATAGCTTTCAAGCCTCTTCTCTCTTCGGGATCTCTCCTGATCAAAACAGACAACACCACTGTGATGTGGTACATCAACAAGCAGGGAGGGACTCGCTCCTACCTTCTATACAGGCTGGCCATGACCCTTTGGCACACAGCCTCTGCCATGCACTTACACCTGTTAGCACAATTCCTACCAGGCTCTCTCAACTCTCTGGCAGACCAGTTAAGCAGAAACTTTCTGGACCCACACGAGTGGCAACTCAACTAAAATACCTTCACCCTAATAATGCAGAAATGGGGAACCCCGAAGGTCGACATTTTTGCCTCCCACTCCAACCATCAGCTCAGTATATTCTGCACCAGGGAGCATCACTGCATGGCTTGGAAAGTGAATGCCGTATCCTTCCCCTGGGTCACTCTATTGATCTATGCTTTTCCTCCCCTACCTCTCATCCCCAGGGTACTTCTCAAAATAAGGGAGGAAAAAACAAGGACCATTCTTATAGCTCCAGACTGGCCCTGCCAGCACTGGTACCCCTTGCTGCATAGCCTGTCCTCGCTAGCCTCATGGCATCTTCCTCCGATTCCAAACCTCCTGACCCAGAGGGAAGGGGAATTCTTGCATCCCCAATTGCAGACACTCAGTTTGGCAGCTTGGCTTATTCCCTAACCCCGAACCAATCTGCCAACCTCAGTAAACAGGTTCCGGATGTTATCCATGAGGCCAGACATCCTAGCACTAGAAAGTCTTATGCTGACAAATGGAAAAGGTTCTGCACCTGGATCCAGGCTAAGGAAGCCAATACAGCACAGCCCTCCCTCCCTCTCATCCTGTATTACTTAGCTGACCCTACTACACAGTGGCCTCTCTTTCTCCTGTATAAAAATTCATGCCTCTGCTATTTCTGCTCATTTTCTCACTGAGCAGCCCCTTTTCTCACACCCTTTGATCATACAGTTCCTAAGAGGGGGCTAGCAACTTGAGGCCACCTAGAAGGGGATCAACACCAGCTTGGGACCTTAACGTTGTATTGGAAAAGCTCACCCTGCCCCCTTTCGAACCAGCTTTCTCTGCAGAGCTAAAATTTCTCTCCTGGAAGACCGCATTCCTTCTGGCCATCACTTCAGCCAGAAGAGTCTGAGCTTCAAGCACTCAGGGCTGTGGAACCCTTCATCTTTCATGCAGACAGGGTATCCCTAAGAACTAATCCATCCTTCATGCCCAAGGTGGTGTCCAGTGTGGCTCCCAACGAATCTATTCATTTGCCCACATTTTTTCCTAATCCCCAGAATAAGGGGGAAAGGATTCTTCACTCTCTGTAGATGTGCACAGACAGCTCAGATTCTATCTAGACAGGACTAAGTCCTTCAGAAAGTCTGATCAATCGCTGGTTAGCTTTCATACAAGGGCAGAAGGTAAAGCCACCTCCAAAGAAACTATTTCCAAATGGATAGCACACTGCATCCATTTCTGCTACAAACCACATGGAAAGGCTCCCCCTAGGGGGGTCAGGGCACACTCCACCAGAGCAGCCTCCACCTCTGCAGCTTTCCTCAGAGGAGTACCCACCAGGGACATCCCGGAGGCTGCCACCTCTGTTCACACTTTTACCAAGCAGTACCACCTGCCTCTCTTCTCCAAATCCAGGGCAGGGTTTGCCTCTGCAGTCTTGCAGGGCATCCTAGCCAGCCCCTAGTTTCATTGACTGCCTCCACCCTTTTCCTCAGCTTTGGGAATTAACCCAAATGTGATGACTGCAACAATGAAACACGAAGAACATAGTACAGTTGTGTACACATACCATAAATGTAGATGTTCGAGTGTATTTACTGTTGCAGTCCTGGTTTCCCTCACTCCATCCCCTTTTCTTCTCCTTCTCCTTTTATTACAATTCTAACTTGTTGTTCTCCTTTCCTTTAAAGGAACATATTGGTATTTATTTTCCACTGGTGGGGTTTCTTCCACCAGACCTTGGCCTCCTATTTGGTGGCCCCTGACAAGTTAGGGCAAGAAAAACTGATGTAATGTCGTCGGCTGACTTACTTTATGCTGCTGACGACCTGACGTCAATCCTCAAGTGACAGCAATCGAGGCAGAAATACCAAGTCTCTGGTATTTGGGCCGGCCAAGGGCTACCCTGGCAGGGATAGCCCAAATGTGATGACTGCAACAGTGAATACATTCGAACATCTACATTTATGGTAAGTGTACACAACTGTACTTTCTCAGCCTTCTACTCATCTGCTCCCTAAGCTGTGCGAGTCATACATCTGTTTGGAATACTGCAACTGTGATTTCAGCCTTTTTTTTTTTTTTTTTTAATTTAATTTATTTATTTTACATTTGTTAACTGGGAAAGTCCGACTGGACACAGATCCATTTTCAGCAGAGGCCCGGGGAGAAAAATTCCAAGAACATTACATACAAGAAATTTTACATTCATAAACCGCACTAGACATGTAATAAACATACACTTTACATACAGTAATGTACAGCTTTACAAGTTAAGTAGACAGTTATTAAAGAACATAGGTCAGTAATATTCGGCATCATGACAACTGTCCATCCGAAGAAAAGTTCACTAAAGTCTGCTTGGGGTGTAAAAATACATATAGAAACATTTACATGCAAAAATCCGAAACCTTCTGGACTTTGTTCACTGTTTAGACCCACACAGATGCCCTGCTGTTATGTTTCTGTAAATTATTTCCATTTCTCTTCCCCATCTTTTCTAACCTCCTGTAATTGATTCTTACAGTAATCATGCATTATTTTGTATGCCCTACCATTTATCACTTTTTTAACAGCAGCTTGTGTTCTTCCCTCAACTAAAAACTCTACTAGAGCTGGTTTTTCACTTGGAGGCATACCTGGTTCTTAATGGACCTTGGAGTCCTGTCAGTTTAATTTTATCTGCCGAGTAGTCTTTAATGCCTGTGACATCAGTTCTGCTGCTTACAATAAATGGATCATTTCACCCCCACCCCCCAACATGCAGTGGACTGATCTGCACTGCACTTAGTATGTATTCCTTAAATATTGTATCTAACCCCAAGTTTGCCAGAACTCAAGGAAAAAATAAAGACAAAAGCAAACAAATTTGTGTTAAGTCAATGTTCTTCATGTTTCACTGTTGCAGGCATTACATTTGGGTTATCTGCCTGCAGGTAGCCCTCAGCCAGCCTGAATATCAAAGTCTTGGGTTCTGTGTCAGATGCTGTCTCTTCATCCATGATGTCAGGTAGTCATGGGGTATAAAGCATGCAGCCGACGCCATTACATCAGTCTTTCTTGCTGCGCTGTGCCCGAAGCAGAAGCAGTTCGCAAGTGCCAGTCGGCAGACTCCTGAAATTTTCGTTTTTGAGTTTCAGAACCAAAGACTTCAAAAAAGCTAAGTACCCCATTGGGGATCCTTTTTCTTCCTCTAAACCAATGTCAGTAAAAGTTAACAGTTGTATTACCTGTGGAAAGCAAATACCTCATAAAGAATTTCATTCGTACTGCATTCCTTGCTTAGGCCCAGACCACGACGTCCCTTGCTGTCAGTTTTTTGCCTTATTCAATCCTCGAATTATTCATCGTCTGTCCATTTTTGCAGCAAACTATTTCAGTACTCTGTTTAATTATCCAGAAATGGCTTTGGTAAACCCTCCGACAACCGACAGTCTGAAAAAATGTAAACATAAAGACAGAGACAGACCACATGGATCCAAAGCTGCCGACGACGCTTCAATTAAGCTAGTCGCCAGTTCGCCAATACTCAGTGAGGCACTTTTGCAGCCCCTGATACCCGCTACTTTAGATTCGCAGGCCTCTACTGAGATCCATTCGGAGTCAGGTATGCCGCGTGATGCTTCTTCGACTATGGAACCTGCGGATGTCACTACCTTGGATGGGTCCAGAGCCGCTGTGCAGGCACTGGCTTCTGAGGGTGTATTCAGACCTATGGACTTGCATTTCAAACAGACGTCATCTTCTTCTTCAAGGCCTAAAACTTGACCCACGCCTAGAAAACGTATGTCCAAACCGCAACATCAGGCCCATATGCCTAAAAAACAAATAAGAATGGCTGAAGACCTTATTACTTTAATTAGGGGAAGCCACCCTTCTCCCTCTAAGAGACCTGTAATTGATTTTCCTTCTGATTCTTCTGATCAGGATTCTGAAATTAATGTTTCTTCTGATTACCAGGATTTACCCTTATCTACAAATGAGGATTCTGATGCAGAGGACTCCATTCCATCTGGGAAGTCCACTGGGCCAGAACGTGCCCATTTTCAGTGGAGGCCCGGGGAGAAAAGCTCCAAAAGCAATGCGAATACAGTCTAAGTTACATAGTGTTGAAGGTAAAAAATACATGTATAATTACATTCATACAGTTAGTAAAAAAGCAAATGCACACAGTATACCTCAAAAACATCATTAAGGAAGGTAGATAAAACAGATTTTCAGTAGTTTCCCTACAGAGCAGCAAGTTTCAACTGTCCGTAATATAGAGATCTGAGGTTACTTGATATTTACAATATTTACATACAAGGAGTAGAGAGAGAGAATTATTTAAACTGAGAAGTAGCTTAAGTTTGATTTAGTAGCAATAGAAAAATAATAGTTCTAGGGTAGTGTGAAGTGAAAGAATATAGAGGGTTCAAAGGGTAGTTATTTAAATTTAAGTGGGATGAAAGCAGGAATGCTTATGTTTAGAAGACAGGTAAGAGAAAAGTTGGGATTTGAAGGATTCAGAGTTAGATGTTGTTCTAAGTGAAGGAGGGAGAGAGTTCCATTTCCTGCCTAGAGAGTAGGAGAGAAGGAGTTGGCCAGCAGGGCGTTTGGATTTGTGGATAGCGATTACATTTTGGTGCTCAGATCTTAGAGATCTATTTGGGATGTACGGAGGAAGGATGTTTGTTAAGGCTGGGCATTTATCAGGGTAGAGCAGTGGTTAGTTGGAGATAGTCTAGGTAGTTAGAGAGTTCTAGCCAGTTTAGAGTTTGTAGGGAAAGGCAATGGTGAGTAGAGATTTTAGATTTGGTTGCAAATTTAGAGATTTTATTATAGCAAATTTCGAGTTTAGAGGAGTTGGAAGAAGACAGGTTAGTTAGGAGTGGGGCTCCATATAGTAAAGATGGTAGAAGATAGGTAGTTGCTAAGGTATGCCTAGAGGAGTTGGAGAGAAAGCGGTTGTTCTTATAGAGCATACCTAGCTTTTGGTGGGTTTTCTTTATGTTTTGTTGTATGTGGTTATCAAATTTAAGGTGCTCGTCTATGGTGACGCCAAGGAGTTTTGCAGATGGGACCACCTCTATGTTAGAGTTGGTTTGGCTTAGGATTTTGAAAGCATTTTTGTCAAAAGTTGAAAGCCCTGGAGGGAGGGAAAAGAAGAATTTTAGATTTATTAGAGTTGAGAGATAGCTTGGTCTTTGTGGCCAGTAGTTTGAAGTAGGCTGTCTGGCATTTCCGCTGGGAAAGCCAGGATTTCTCTGACTCCAAAAAGAGGCTTAGGGAATTCTTACTCCTGCCTCAGTACAGGCCTTTAGCTATCCCTCCTGTCCTGGACATTGTAGATGTCTTCTTGAAATCTAGCTTGGCCCCAGACACTTTATCTCCGGCTCCCAGGAAACCTGACTGGTAGTACCTGACTCTCACAAGTACCTTTTTAAGAATCCTACTGCAGACCCAGAGATCATTTCCCAGGGACCTAAAGGCATTAAAGCTACTACTGCCAAAACCCTAACCCCTTTGATAGAGATTCCAGGGCCTTGGACAGATGGGATAAGAAGGTATACACTTCTGCTACTTTGGCCATTAGGGCCTTAAACTGCCAGTTTCATATGTTAAGGTATCAGCAACATATTATGGGACTACTTAAACAGAAAATGATGTTGATTCCTGACTGTGCTGAAAATAAAGAAATACAGGATTTAATGCATTCTGCTGAACAAGTTTGGTAAACATACTTTGCAATGTGGTTTTGACTCTTTAGAAGCATCTTGCAGGGCTGCTGTCACTGGGTCTGTTCTTAGAAGGCATGCTTGGCTTAAGTAGCAAAATTTTCCTGATCATGTTAAAGCTAAATTACAGGATGCTCCCTTAAACTAAGATCGCCTTTTTGGCAACAAAGCAGAAGTCCTTAAAAGATGGAGGAAAAAGCTAAATCTATGCAAACTGTTAAAGATTTCTTGCAAGTACAGCCTCCCAGATTCAGTAGGCATTGGTCTTCTAAGAATTGGTACTTTCCTGTCGCTTCCAGGCCTTCTCAGTCCAAACCCAGGAACAGCAGAACACCTAGACTACAGTCTCAAGTTACTCATAGGCCTAAGCAGTGGGGGGGGCTTCCACTTCCAAAGCTGGAAGTAAGACACCCCCCCCCTATGGAAAACTGTCACAATGACTTAACCTTAAACCTTCCTAGCCCTGCTCAGCTGCATCTTCCCTTGGGGGAAAGATTGCACTGCATGCAAAAAACTGGGAACTCATTACCCAGGAGAAATGGGTTTTAAATATAGTTTCCCCAAGGATACCGATTCCACTTCGACACCTTACCAACCCCAAACGGTTGGCCAGACCTACCCCCAAATCAGTGGGCAGAGGCTCAACAGCAGGTTCTGTCTCTTCTAAGTATCAGGGCTATTCAACCTGTCCCAGCAGAACAAAGCGGACAAAGTTTTTACTCGAGACTTTTCCTGGTACCCAGAAAAGATAGCTCCTGGCATCCTATCCTGGACCTCTCTATTCTCAACACCTTTTTGGTAATCCCAAAATTCAAAATGCTAACACTTCATCAGCTGCTTCCTATTCTAGGCAAAGATGCCTGTTTGGCAACCTTAGACTTAAAGGAAGCTTACCTGCACATTCCAGAAAGGGAATCTTGCAGGAAATACCTACGCTTCAGAGCAGGTTACATGCACTATCAGTTCTCTGCACTTCATTTTGGCTTATCTACTGTGCCCAGGGTATTCACAAAGTGCCTAGCTCCAGTCATTTTGCAGGCAAAGAAATATTCAAATATATCCATACCTGGACGATTGTCTAAATCAGGCAGAAAGCCAGGACTTGCTACCAAATCATCTGGCATTTGTAAAGAAACTTCTAACCTCACTGGGTACACCATAAACGAAAATAAATCTCATCTAGTACCCTGCCAGCAAATTGTATTCCTGGGAGCAAGCTTAAATACAACTTCCCAAATGGCTTACCTCACACCAGAGAAACAAGTTTATGTGACAGCCTACTTCAAACTACTGGCCACAAAGACCAAGCTATCTGCAAGGAAAATCCTGCAAGCCCTGGGTTTCATGGCCTCTTACATTCTACTAATTCCATATGCAAGACAGCATATGAGGAAACTACAATGGTATCTAAAAAGCCTATGGTGTCAACATTCACAGGACCTGGAATCAATGATTCCTATCATTCCTTGCATAAAAACAGAGTTCCTTTGGTGCGCAGAGGCCTGCTACCACAACAAGGGACTACAATTCATTGTACCCCCTGCCGCCCAAACCCTAGCAACAGACGCATCAGACTATGTATGGGGGGCTCACTTGGCAGGGCAGTGCATTCAGGGCAAATGGAACCCGAGTCAGATGCACCTGCATATCAATCAAAAAGAAATGTTAGCTGTACAGAATTCACTGACCACCATCAAGGACCACATTCTCCCAGGACAATTATTGGTAAAGACAGACAACACCACTGTTATGTGGTACATAAACAAGCAGGGGGGAACCCACTTGTATCCTCTCTGCAGACTAGCCATTGCTCTGTGGAACGCAGCCTTGAGCTACCAAGTGCACCTACAAGCTCAATTCCTGCCAGGCAAGATAAATTCACTGGCAGACAACCTAAGCAGAAATCTCATGGACCCACACGAGTAGAAACTGGAACCAAAGATATTCCACATTTTGCGAAACAAATGGGGGAACCCAGAGATAGACCTGTTTGCCTCCCCTCAGAACTACCAATTGGACAAATTTTGCACAAAGACTTCCCACAGCCAAGCTTGGAAAGTGGTTGCCCTGTACTTCACCTGGGAAAGCCTGTCAGTTTATGCCTTTCCTCCTCTGCCTCTCCTCTCGAAAGTTCTGTTAAAGATCAAACAAGACAAACCAAGGACAATACTGATTGCACCAGACTGGCCACGCCAACACTGGTACCCCCTCTTGTGCAGTATGTCACAGCTGGATCCATGGCACCTGTCTCAGATCCCTTCCCTGCTGTCCCAGCAGGAGGGCCAGATTCTGCACCCCCAGCTTCAAACCTTGAACCTTGCAGCCTGGCTATAATTCCCTGAGCTCTCCAATAGCATCCTTCAGTAAGCAGGTGCTAGATGTCATTCTGAAGGCCCGGAGGCCTAGTACTAGAAAATCCTATGCTGAAAAGTGGAAAATATACTGTTCCTGGAGCCAGACTCAATGGATGGGCACAGCAGTGCCCAGCGTACCGCATATTCTTCAATACTTCAATACAGAGATGCTCCACAAGGGCCTTTCCTTCTCATCAATTAAAATTCATGCCTTAGCCATTTCAGCACATTATAATACTGAGCCACCCCTCTTCTCTCACCCCCTGCTGAAACAGTTTCTCAGAGGGGCCAAAAATTTAAGACCATCCAGGAGAGCCCCCTACTCCAGCCTGGGACCTTAACTTTGTATTGGAAAAGCTCATTCTACCTCCTTTTGAGCCAGCTGCAACTGCAGAGTTGAAATTTCCTTCTTGGGAAAGTGCTTTCCTTCTAGCCATCATTTCAGCAAGAAGAGTGTCTGAACTTCAGGTCCTCATGGCATTGGAGCCTCATCATCTTCCATGCTGACAGGGTGTCCCTCAGGAGTGATCCTTCCTTTATGCCTAAGGTTGTATCCATTGTGGCCCTTAACCAGTCCATTCATTTGCCTACCTTTTTTCCTAATCCACAGAACAAAGGAGAACGAATACGGCAATCTTTGGACGTGCACAGACAACTAAGATGTTATTTGGACAGAACTAAGCCTCTCCGAAAAACTGAACAGTTGCTAGTTGCCTTTGCTGCAGGGGCAGAGGGGGAAGGCCATTTCAGAGCAAACCATTTCTAAGTGGATAGGCCATTGGATTCTTTTCTGCTCTAAGCAACATGGAAAACCTGCCCCTCAGGGGACAAGATCACATTCCACCAGGGCTGCATCTACCGCTACAGCCTTTCTCAGAGGTGTCCCTACCAGGGACATCCTAGAAACTGCTACCTGGAGCTCTGTACATACCTTCACCAAGCACTGCCATTTGCCTATGTTTTCTAAATCCAGAGCTGGTTTTGCCAGTGCAGTCTTGCAGGACTTAATAGCTGGTCCTAATGCTCTCGAACGTCCTCCTCCCTGCCTTAGCTTTGGGAATCTAACCAAATATAATTACTGCAACAGTGAAACACGAAGAACATAGTACAGTTGTGTACACTTACCATAAATGTAGATGTTCGAGTGTATTCACTGTTGCAGTCCTGGATGTTCTTCGTGTTTTACTGTTGCAGTCATTACATTTGGGTAATCTGCTGGCAGGTTGCCCTCAGTTGGCCTGATTAAGAAAGTCTTGGGCCCTGCGTCAGTTGCTGTCCCTTCTTCCATGATGTCTGGTAGTCAGGGGTATAAAACATGCAGCCGATGCCATTACATAGCTTCATAGATTAGTACTAAGCTAACTGCTCTTGTGAGCCATTTTAAGCCTAGCCAATTATCCCTTGTGAGACTCGAACCCTGCACCTTGTGTTTGTAAGGCAAACACCTTAACCATTAAGCCACCCTCCCAACATCAGTCTTTCTTGCCACACGGTGCCCGAAGCAGAAGGAGTTTGCAAGTGTCGGTCAGCCCACTCCTGAAATTTTCGTTTTCGAGTTTCAGAACCAAAGTATTCAACTAAAAGCTAAGTACCCAGTTGGGGAAACTTCTTCTTGCTCCTTACCGAGGTCATTAAAAGTTAATAATTGCATTACTTGTGGGAAGCAAATACCTCATAAGGATTTTCATTTGTACTGTATTCCTTGCCTAGGCCCTGACCACAACGTGCCTTGCTGTTGGTTTTGTGCTAAATTTAATCAACGCACGATTAAACGTCTGTATATTTTTGCTGCTAAATGTTTTGGCTCAAGATTTAACTATCCAGAAATGTCGTCGGTTAGCAATCAGACTACCGGAATATCTAAAAAACGCAAAGAAAAAGACAGACTGAGGTCCAAAACCGACTACGCTTCTCCTATGCCAGTCGCTGGTACTCAGTGAGGTGCTTTCGCAGCCCCTGATACCCGCTACCTTTGATTCGCAGGCCTTTACTAAGAACCATTCGGAGTCTGTTATGCTGCGAAATGCTTTAAGTATTGAACCCGCGGATGTCTCTACCTTAGATGGGTCCGGAGCCGCTGTGCAGGCACCAGCTACTGAGGGTGTTTTCAGACCTAAAGATTTGTATATTAAACCGACGCCATCTTCAAAACTAAGGCCAAAATCTACTTCTATGTCTAAAAAAACGATGCTTGAGCCACGTGTACAGGCCCCAATGCCTAAAAACAAATTATCAAAATGGCTGAAGATTTAATTACCTTGATCAGGGGTAGCCATCCCCCTCCTGCTAAGAGGCCTAGGCAAGGCACTGACTATGAATCTTCAGATCAGGTTTCTATTTCTTCTTCTGAACAGGATTTATCTATACCTACTTATGAGGACTCTGATGCAGAAGATTCCATCTGTTCTGCTTCACCCCTGAGGATTTCTTTTGGAGAAACTTTACATACCTTAAGGGAACACTTCCACTGGGAAAGTCAGGATTTCTCTGAATCTAAAAATAGACTTATGGCTTTTCTTCTTCTTCCTCAGCATAGGCCTTTGGCTATACCTCCTGTTCTAGACATTGTTGATGATGTTTTTTCAGAGTCCAGTATGACTCCTGATTCTCTGCCTCTGGCTCCTAGTAAGGCAGACAGATACTCGAGGGTTCCTGACTCCCACAAATTCCTTTTCAAAAACCCTACTGCTGATCCTGAAACCATTTCTCAGGATCCCAAGGGCGTTAAGGCCTCTATTGCTAAAAATCCTACCCCTTCTGACAGAGATTCCAGGGCGCTCGATAGATGGGGTAAGAAGGCTTACATGTCTGCAACTTTGGCAATCAGGGCTTTAAACTATCAATTTCGTATGCTTAAATATCAACAGCATGTCATGGGTCTACTTAAACAGAAAGTGATGTTGATCTCTGACTGTGTGGAAAATAGAGTTGCAGGATTTATTACGGTCAGCTGAGCAAGTTGGAAAACATACTTTGCAATGTGGTTTTGATTCTTTGGAGGCCTCTTGCAGGGCTGCTGCATCTGGATCTGTGATAAGAAGGCATGTTTGGCTCAAAGAACAAAATCTGCCTGACCATGTTAAAGCAAAATTATTGGATGCTCCTTTACAACAGAACAGTCTCTGTCGTAATAAGGCTGACAAAGTTTTAAAAAAGATGGAAGATAAAGCTAAATCTAAGCAAACTTTGAAAGATTTCTTACAAGTGCAGCCACCCAGATTTAGTAGGCATTGGCCTACTAAGAACTGGTCCTTTCCAGTTCCCTCGAGAGCCGCTCAAGTCAAATCCAAACATTCCAAAGGCTCCAGGTTTCAGTCGCAAGGAACTTTTAGAACAAAAGAATGGGATGCCTCCGCCTCCAAACCTGGAAGCAACAAGGCATCTCCCTATGTTAAACAGTCTCAATGACTTTCCTCTGCAGTCACCAAGCACTTACTTTTGGCAGCCCCTTTGAGGGGAAAACTGGCACTTCATGCACGAAACTGGCAACTGATTACCCAGGACAAATAGGTTTTAAATAAAGTATCCCAGGGATACAGATTTCATTTCCACACGTTGCCAATCCCAAACGGATGGCCAGGTCTGCCTCCAAATCAGTGGGCAGAGGCCCAGAAACAAGGTGTTCATCGTGTTACACTGCTGCAGTCATCACACTTGGGTTATTTGCAATCAGACGGTCCCGCAGTTGGCCTGAGTTCCAAAGTCTTGGTCCAGCGTCGGCTGCGGTCGCTTCTTCCCTGACGTCCGAGTGACAGG
This sequence comes from Protopterus annectens, assembly GCF_019279795.1. Taxonomy (NCBI): domain Eukaryota; kingdom Metazoa; phylum Chordata; order Ceratodontiformes; family Protopteridae; genus Protopterus; species Protopterus annectens. Next base: position 193,903,768 of record NC_056733.1, read on the forward strand.
GCTATAAAAGAGGCAGCCAACGCCATTTTCTTCAGTCTTTCTTGCCGCTCAGTGCCCGAAGCAGAAGCAGTTCGCAAGTGCCGGTCGGCCTACTCCTGAGATTTTCAAGTCGAATTTCAGACCGAAGTCTTCTATAAAGCTAAGTACCCCGTTGGGGAAACTTTTCTTGCCTCAGACCGATGTCAGACAAAGTTAATAATTGCATTTCTTGTGGGAAGCAAATACCTCATAAGGATTTTCATTCTTATTGTATTTCATGCCTAGACCCAGACCACAATGTCACAGGTTGTCGGTTTTGTGCTAGGTTTAACAAACGTACTATTAAATGTCGATTTGATTTCGCCCGACATTATTTTGGTAGAAAATTTAATTACACCATGCCGTCGGAGCAACCGACATCCGGTATGCATAAAAAAACGCAAAGATAAGGACAGGCAGCCAAGATCCAAACCAGATACCAAGGCCTCTGCTAGGCCAGTCACCGGTTCTCCGGTTTTCAGTGAGGTGCCTACGCAGCCCCTGATGACCGCTGACTTAGAACCACAGGCTGCCTCCGACTCCCAAGCAGAGATTGCTGGGCCTGCAGAGCCTTTATCTTTAGGCCCTACTGACTCCATTGCTGAAGGGGAATCCAGTGTAGTTGAAAGGCCTTCAGTTGCTGAAGGTGTCTTCAGACCGACTGCACTTACTATTAAATTCTATGCTAAGTTGAAAACTCCAGTAAAAGTAAGAAAACCAGATGTCCTTCAAGAATGCAACTGCAGTCAAAACATATGGGTTGTCCTGCCTCAGGCAGCCCTCAGTCGGCTGGATTCCAAAGTCTGGGTCCGACGTCGGCTGATGTCGCATTTCTCTCCGACGTCAGAGCGGCTGGAGTACATAAGCATCAGCCGACGCCATCTTCCCCAGTCTTTCTTGCCGCGCGGTGCCCGAAGCAGAAGCAGTTCGCAAGTGCCGGTCGGTCAGCTCCTGTATTCTTCGATTCCGAAGTCATCAAAAAAGCTAAGTACCCCGTTGGGGACCTTTTCTTGCCTCAGCCGATGTCAGAATTTACTGAAAAAGTTAACAATTGTCTTTCTTGTGGTAAACAAACACCTCATAAGGATTTCCACTCTTACTGTCTTCCTTGCCTTGGCCCAGACCACGACGTCTCGGCCTGTGTAGCCTGTGCTCGCTTCAACAAGTGCACTCTCAGGTGCCGGGCGGAGTTCGCTGAAGATTTTTTCGGCAAAAAATTCGCTTACACAATGCCGTCGGAACTTCCGACATCGCAAACTCCCAAGAAACGAAAAGACCGGGACCGACATCCTCGGCCCGCGTCTACCACCGACTCCACGCCAAAACCTATCGCGAGTGCTCCGGTTCCCTCTGAGACGGTCTCTCCACTGCTCCGAACCGAAGACACCGCATTACCGACTACTCCGATTCCGGATATCACTCCGCCAGTTATTGATTTTCCTCCAGATACCGAAACCGAGGAAATGCCCGAGCCCATTGCTGTAGACAAGGTCACTCCTGCACGTGGAGCTGCCAGGCCTCCTATGGCCATGTCTATTAAGGCCTACACCAGGGCTAAGGCAGCCAGCAAAACAAAACATCTTACTACTAAAACCTTACCTCAGCCTACTCTAGAGACACAAATTATGTCTATGGCTGCTGACTTAATTTCTATGATTAGAGGTTCACAGGCCCATCCTGAGAGAGGATCCCAGCCTCCTTCTGATAAAAGGCCCCGGGTTGAACCCTCTGACCCTATTCCGTCAGATGAAGACTCTGAGGGCTCTGTCCACTCTGATAGCCAGGAAGAGCTCTTCCAGACCTATGAGGACTCGGATGCAGAGGATTCTATCCCCTCGGCCTCCCCTCCTGAGGATATTTCTTTTGGGGAAGTTCTGCATACCATGAGGGAACATTTCAAGTGGCAAGGCCAGGAATATTCTGATTCCAGAAAACGCCTTCGGACTTTCCTTAAGAAGCCCTAGCACAGGCCCTTAGCTATTCCTCCTGTACTTGATGTTTTGGATGATTTATATTCTGACTCTAGTGTTACCCCTGACTCTCTCCCTCCTGCTCCAGCCAAGCCAGACAGGTATTATAGGGTCCCAGAAACTCATTCCCATTTATTCAGGGCCCATACTGCTGATTTGGAAACTATTTCTCAGGGGCCTAAAGGAGTTTCAGCTTCCACCTCTAAAAATCCATTGCCCTCCAACAGGGAAGCTAGGTCATTAGAGAGATGGGGCAAAAAGGTTTACACATCCACTACATTATCTATGAGAGCTTTGAATTGCCTTTTTCATATGTTACAATATCAGGATTTCCTGTTAGAAGATTTACAAAAAACATTGGCCACTCCTGATCCTTTATACAGGAAGGCTTTGCAGGAAGCTGTACATAACACTCAGCAAGTAAGCAATCACTTCCTGCAGTGTGGATATGATGCACTGGAAGCTTCATGTAGGGCAGCTATGACAGGGGCAGTCATTCATAGACATGCATGGTTAAAAGATCAACCTCTACCACAGCATGTAAAGACAAAACTTCTGGATGCACCTTTGGAAAAGAACAAGCTTTTTGGTGCTAATGCTAAGGATGTGTTAAAGACCATCGAGGAAAAAGCAAAATCAGTTCAGACGGTGAAAGATTTTCTCCAGGTTCAACCCCCCAGATTCAGTAGGAATTGGCCTTCAAAAAACTGGTCCTTTCCTAATCCAGAAAAGTTTCAAAGGGGTAAAAACAGACGTGGCCGAGGAAGAGGCCAATACAGAGGTCCTTACAGGGGACGACAATGGCAGCCAGGAAACCAAAGAAGTGACGCAGGGATTTCACCTGCCCCACAGCCACAATCTCAATGACTTCCCTCTACTTCCGCCTACCAGGGAACAAATAGAAGCTCCCTTGGGTGGGAAATTATCTCTGTTTGCAGAAAATTGGCACAGACTGACAAAGGACAAATGGATTTTGGACATTATAGACCGAGGCTACAGGTTCCATTTTCATACCTTGCCAAGAAAACAAGGCATGCCAAACCTACCACAAAACCAGAGGGCAGAGGCTATCAAGCAAATCTCTCTGCTGACTCTGATGAAAGCAATAGAAAGAGTTCCACAACAAGAACAAGGCCAGGGGTTTTACTCGAGACTGTTCCTTGTTCCAAGAAAAGAATCTCAATGGAGACCAATACTGGATTGTCCGCATTAAACACCTTTCTCATAGTACCAAAGTTCAAAATGCTGACTCTACAGCAACTCCTTCCCATGCTGGGCAAGGGGTCTTGGCTGATTACTCTGGACCTCAAGGAGGCATACCTGCATGTCCCTATCAGACACAGCTGCAGAAGATACCTCAGATTTCTTGCAGGGCCAGAGCATTATCAATTCTCAGCATTGCCATTTGGCTTATCTACTGCGCCCAGAGTATTCACAAAATGCCTGGCTTCAGTAATTGCTCACTGCAGGCTCCAGGGGATACAAATTTACCCGTACCTGGACGACTGCCTCATACAAGCGGACGACAAATTGATGTTGACAAAAAACTTGGACTATGTCATACGATTACTTCAAGATCTGGGATACACAGTCAACTTCCAAAAGTCAAGACTGCAGCCATCCCAGCAAATAATCTTCTTAGGAGCCAAATTAGACACAGCCTCTCAGATGGCTTACCTGACAGAAGACAAGCAAGAGAAGTTAACTCATTACTTCAAAGGTTTAGGAAAACTCACCCAGATGACTGCAAGGAGATTCCTACAGGCCCTGGGTTACATGGCATCCTGCATTCTCCTGGTTCCATTAGCAAGACTACACATGAGAAAGCTTCAATGGTACCTAAAAAGCATTTGGTCTCAGCACAGCAACAACTTGGAGACAACCATACCGCTCATTCCATGCCTACAAAAGGAATTCCTATGGTGGGCCTCGGTGAGCCAGGAAAACACAGGTATGTCATTCAAAAAACCACAGATAACACAGATCATGACCACAGACGCCTCAGACCTTGGATGGGGGGCGCACATGGAAGGCAGGTGTATACAAGGACAATGGTCTCAAAAGGAAACACATCTGCATATAAATCAAAAGGAAATGCTGGCAGTAATGCATGCCATCGAGGCCTTTCAACACCAACTTCAGCAAGGCCATTTACTGATACGGACAGACAACACCACTGTGATGTGGTATATAAACAAGCAAGGGGGCACCCACTCTTACCCCCTTTGCAGACTGACAATGCATCTTTGGGAAAAATCACTGAGCCTAAACATCCAGTTACAATCCCAGTTTGTTCCAGGCAAAGACAATGTGTTGGCGGACAGCCTAAGCAGGAATTTCACAGATCCACACCGAGTGGAGGTTACATCCGAAGATCTTCACACAACTCACTTTGACATGGGGCAGGCCAGAAGTAGACCTATTTGCCTCTCACCTCAACCATCATCTACAAAAATTCTGCACAAGGACATACCATCCAAAAGCTTGGAAAATAGATGCTCTCTCTTTCAACTGGAACTTCCTAACAATCTATGCATTCCCACCTCTGCCACTGATGACCTCAGTATTACTAAAGATCAAAGCAGAGAGACCCAAGGGAATCATAATAGCTCCGAACTGGCCAAGACAACACTGGTACCCACTACTACGGAGCATATGTCACACCAGGAGGTGGGCCCTTCCCCAATGGCCTCTACTTTTGACTCAACACAATTTCAAAACAGTGCATCCAAACCTTCAGACACTGCAGCTAACAGCCTGGGAGATCCCATAAATAACCTCAACCTATCTCTCTCCAAGGAAGTTCAGTGGATACTAACAGAGGCTAGAAGACCATCCACCAGAAAGGTTTACTTAGCAAAATGGAAGAGATTCAGCAATTGGAATACCAGCAAGGGACATGATGCATCATTGTTGAACATCCCACTCATCTTGGAATATTTGGCGGATATGCTAAAGAACGGCCTCTCATATTCTTCCATAAAGATACATGCATCAGCTATTTCAGCTAGATATAACACTGATCCTCCTGTCTTTTCACACCCTTTGCTAAGGCAATTCCTCAGGGGATTCAAGAACATCAAGCCACCAAGAAAGGCCCCAGTGCCAGCCTGGGACCTCAATTTTGTCCTAGAAAACTGACTCTACCTCCATTTGAGCCAGCAGCTTCAGTTGACTTGCAATTTCTCTCATGGAAGACAGCTTTCCTGTTGGCAATTACCTCAGCAAGAAGGGTTTCGAACTACAGGCCCTAATGGCAATACCACCGTTCATAATTTTTCACAGAGACAGGGTTTCATTAAGGACCAACCCTACTTTTATGCCAAAGGTGGTATCTAGGGTTTCTTTAAATCCAGCTATTCATCTGCCTGCTTTCTTCCCCAATCCTGAGAATAAGGGGGAAAGACTGTTACATACCTTGGACATTCACAGACAACTTCGATACTACCTGGACAGAACCAAGGCCAGTAGGAAGTCTGAACAACTTTTTGTAGCTTACGCCCCTGCAGTCCAAAGAAAAGCAATTTCAAAACAGACTATTTCAAAATGGGTTGGACATTGCATCAGATTTTTTTATTCCTTTCATGGAAAGACTGTTCCAGCCAATGTCAGACCACATTCCACAAGAGCTACAGCCACCTCTACAGCATTCTTAAGAGGGGTGCCTACTAAGGACATTCTAGAAGCTGCTACATGGAGCTCCGTGCATACATTCTCCAAACACTACAATCTCCCTCTATACTCCAGATCCAGAGCAGGCTTTGCTTCGGCAGTCCTGCAGGGTTTGATTGCCACACCATCTTTTTCCTAGAGCATTCCTCCTCCCCCAGCTAAGCTATGGTATTCTACCTATATGTTATGACTGCAGTTGCATTCTTGAAGGACATATTACAGTTTTGTACTTACCATAAATGTTTCTCTTAGCTGGGGATATCTGTTATGGTGTATTTGTTTTATTGCTCATTTATTTCTCTGGAATCCTGTTTTTGTCTTCCAATTTGATTACAGCCTTCCTTGGAGGGCACCTGGCATCTGGGGCAAGAAACACTGAAGAAGATGGCGTCGGCTGATGCTTACGTACTCCAGCCGCTCTGATGTCGGAGAGAAATGCGACATCAGCCGACGTCGGACCCAGACTTTGGAATCCGGCCGACCGAGGGCTGCCTGAGGCAGGACAAACCCATATTTTATGACTGCAGTTGCATGTCTATCGGACATCTACATTTATGGTAGGTACAAAACTGTACTTTCAGCATTCTCCAGTACAAGGCCCCATGCCTAAGAAACAGATGCTTAAATGGCTGAAGACTTAATTACCCTGATCAAGGGTTCCCATCCCCCTCCTGATAAAAGGCCTAGACAGGAGGAAGACTACGCTTCATCTGACCAGGTTTCCATTTCCTCAGATTCTTCTGAGGAACAGGAATACTCCTTTCCCCCATATGAAGACTCTGACGCGGAAGAGTCAATCCCTTCAGCATCTCCCCCAGAGGACTTCTGTTTTGGGGAAACCTTGCACACCATGAGGGAACATTTCCACTGGGAAGGCCAGGATTACTCTGATTCTACGAAAAGGCTCCGAGAGTTCCTTTTACTGCCTCAGCACAGACCTCTTGCTATTCCCCAGTGCTAGACATTGTGGATGATGTTTATTCAGAATCTAGCCTGAATCCAGATTCTTTACCTCAGGCCCCAGCCAAACCAGACAGATACTACAGAGTCCCTGACTCACAAATTCCTATACAAAAGCCCTGTTGCTGACCCAGAAACCATTTCCCAGGGTCCCAAAGGGGTTAAGGCCTCTATTGCTAAAAATTCTGTACCCTCTGAAAGAGATTCTAGAGCACTAGACAGATGGGGAAAGAAAGTATATACCTCAGCTACTCTAGCCATGAGGGCCTTAAATTGCCAGTTTCACATGCTGAAATATCAGCAATATTTGATGTCCCAATTAAAACAAAAAATGCTCACTCATTCAGAGCAGCCTGATTTCAAGGAAATGCAGGATTTATTGCATGCAGCAGAACAAGTGGGAAAACATACTTTGCAATGTGGATTTGATTCATGGAAGCTTCTTGTAGAGCAGCTGTAACAGGGTCTGTCATTCGTAGGCATGCTTGGTTAAAAGAACAAAGTTTACCTGATCATGTTAAAGCAAAGTTATTGGATGCACCTTTACAGCAGGATGTTTTATTTGGTGTGAAAGCAGAAGAGGTTTTAAAGAAAATGGAGAATAAGACAAAAATCTTTGCAGACGGTCAAGGATTTTTTTTACAGGTACAACCCCCTCATTTTAGCAGAAATTGGCCAACCAAGAATTGGTCCTTTCCAACTTCTGACAGACCTCAGAGGGGCAAATGCAGACGCCCAAGGGGCAGAGGTCAGCCACAAGGCTCTTACAAGCCTCGACAATGGGGTACCACAACCCAGAAAGGAAGAGAAGACAGGCCTCAAACTTTCAGAAAACAATCACAATGATTTACCTCTGACTGCCAAGCAAATCTCTCTTGGCAGCTCCTTTAGGAGGAAAACTAGCACTTTTTGCAGGCAAATTGGCACATCATCACAAAAGACAAATGGGTTCTAAATATCATATCTCAAGGATACAGGTTCCACTTCCACACTCTACCAAGGATAAAGGGAATACCAAATCTGCCACCAAATCAATGGGCAGAGGCTCAAAGACAAATTTCAGCACTCATGGACATGAGAGCCATTCAAGAGGTTCCTATACAGGAGCAAGGACAAGGATTTTACTCAAGACTCTTTCTGATTCCCCGAAAGGACAAAGCCCGTAGACCCATTCTGGACCTTTCAATTCTAAATACTTAACTGGAAGTTCCCAAATTCAAAATGTTGACACTACAGGATCTTCTTCCCATGCTGGGCAAGAAGGCTTGGCTCGTAACGTTGGACCTCAGGGAGGCATACCTGCATGTCCCTGTCAGACAAAATTGCAGAAGATACCTCAGATTTTTAGCAGGTTCAACTCATTACCAATTCTCTGCATTGCCCTTTGGCTTATCTACTGCGTCCAGGGTCTTCACAAAATGCCTGGCACCAGTAATTGCATACTGCAGACAAAGAGGAATTCAAATATATCCATACCTGGACGACTGCCTTATTCAAGCAGAAAGCAAGGACATTCTTTTAAAACATCTGGCGTTTGTAAAACACCTACTAAGTTGCCTAGGGTACACAGTAAACGAAAAAGTCAAAACTAGTTCCCTCACAAGAGATAATATTCCTGGGTGCCAGCTTAAATACAATGGCCCAGATGGCTTATCTCACACCAGACAAGCAAGGTCAACTGACTCAGTATTTCAAAATAATGGCAACAAAAACCCAAGTCCCTGCAAGAAAAATTCTGCAGGCCTTGGGGTTCATGGCATCTTGCACACTAATTCCATATGCCAGACTGCATATAAGGAAACTACAATGGTACCTGAAAAGCGTATGGACTCAGCACAGCCACAGCTTGGAAGCAATAATTCCACTCATTCCCTGCCTTCAACAGGAGTTTCTATGGTGGGCTCAGGCATGTCACCTCAACAAGGGTCAGCCTTTCACCTTACCCACAGCCAGGCTGATAATAACAACAGATGCATCAGATTACGCCTGGGGAGCACACATGGCAGGGCAGTGTGTTCAGGGCAAATGGACTGCAAATCAAATGCATCTTCACATCAATCAAAAAGAGATGCTAGCTGTACAAAATGCCCTAACAGCTTTCAAGGACCTCCTACTACCAGGACAACTTCTAATAAAGACGGACAACACCACCGTGATGTGGTACATAAACAAACAAGGGGGCACGCATTCCTACCCCCTATGCAGGCAAGCAATGACCTTTTGGAATACAGCACTGACCTACCAAGTTCAACTGCAAGCACAATTCCTGCCAGGAAAGAAAAATACATTGGCAGATGATTTAAGCAGAAACATCATGGACCCTCACGAGTGGAAACTAAATCCACAAGTATTCACAATGATAACTCAAAAATGGGGGAGCCCAGACATAGATCTTTTTGCCTCCCCCCAGAACTACCAACTACGAAAATTTTGCACAAGGACATACCATTCACTGGCTTGGAAAGTGGACGCCCAATCATTCAGTTGGAAAACATTAAAAGTGTATGCCTTCCCTCCACTGCCTCTTCTGGCAAAGATGCTCCTGAAAGCCAGACTAGAGAGGCCACAAATGATACTCATTGCTCCAGACTGGCCACGCCAACACTGGTATCCAATATTAAGGACCATGACTCAAGGCCCACCATGGATTTTTACCTCAAATTCCTCATCTGCTGACTCAGCAAAACAATCAGATTCTACACAGTCAGCTCAAGACTTTAAATCTGGCTGCATGGCAGATTACTTAAACAACCAGTCACCACTCCTTTGTAAAGCTGTTATGGATGTCATTTTTGAGGCCAGGAGACCCAGCACCAGGAAAACATACTCGGATAAATGAAAAAAATTCTGCGCCTGGAACCAGGCTAAAGTCTTAAATCCTCTTGTCCCAAATATTCCTCAGATATTACAATATTTAACTGAGATGTTGGACAAAGACCTTTCCTTTTCATCAATTAAGATCCACGCTTCAGCTATTTCAGCCCATTATAACACGGATCCTCCTATATTTTCACACCCATTACTAAAACAGTACCTCAGAGGGGCTAAGAACATAAGACCGCCCCGCAGAGCACCAACACCAACTTGGGACCTCAATTTTGTTTCGGAAAAACTTACTCTACCACCCTTTGAACCAGCTTCTTCAGCCAAATTAAATTTTTTATCATGGAAAACAGCCCTGCTACTAGCAATATCTTCAGCACGGAGAGTTTCGGAGCTACAGGCCCTAACGGCAGTGGAACCTTTCATCATTTTTCATAGAGACAGAGTCTCTCTATGAACTAACCTTACCTTTATGCCAAAGGTGGTATCCAGTGTGGCTTTAAACCAAACCATTCATTTACCCACCTTTTATCCTAACCCCCAGAATGAAGGGGAAAGGCTTCTTCACTCTTTGGATATTCACAGGCAGTTACGTTTCTACTTGGATAAAACAAAGGCTTTCAGAAAATCTGACCAACTGTTTGTATCCTATGCTACAGGATCACAAGGAAAGGCTATTTCAAAACAGACCATTTCAAAATGGATAGGACATTGTATCCACTTCTGCTACACACAACATGGGAAACCGGTACCTGGTTACATTAGACCCCATTCCACCAGGGCTACAGCCACATCAGCAGCCTTCCTCAGAGGGGTACCAACCAAGGATATTCTGGAGGCTGCAACTTGGAGTTCAGTGCACACCTTCACCAAACACTACCACTTGCTTCTATACTCAAAAAACAGAGCTCGCTTTGCCACTGCAGTTCTGCAGGGCCTCCTAGCTACTCCAAACCCTGTTTAGTACCAGCCGCCCAGCCTTAGCTTTGGGATTCAACCCAAGTGTGATGACTGCAGCAGTGTAACACGATGAACATGGTACAGTTTTGTACCTACCATAAATGTAGATGTTCGAGTGTTCACACTGCTGCAGTCTAGGTTACCCTCCCACCATCCCCTCTTCTTAGCTGGGTATTATCTAGGATAATGTTTTTCCTACCTATTTGGGGGCACCTGACATCTGGGGCAAGAAAAACTGAAGAAAATGGCGTCAGCTGCCTCTTTTATACCCCTGTCGCACTGACGTCAGGGAAGAAGCGACCGCAACCAACGCCGGACCAAGACTTTGGAACTCAGGCCAACTGCGGGACCGCCTGGCGGCAGATAACCCAAGTGTGATGACTGCAGCAGTGTGAACACTCGAACATCTACATTTATGGTAGGTACAAAACTGTACTTTCTGTCCCTCATGAATATGGGGGCTATTCAACCAGTACCAGAAGAGGAAAAGGGACAAGGTTTCTATTCAAGACATTTCCTGGTACCCAGAAAAGACAAATCATGGAGTCCAATTCTGGACTTATCCATTCTAAATACATTTCTGGACATTCCAAAATTCAAGATGCTGACTCTTCATCAGTTACTGCCTATGCTAGGCCAAGATGCCTGGTTGGTAATTTTAGACTTAAGAGGCTTACTTGCATATCCCAATTCTGGGAATCTTGCAGAAGATACCTCCACTTTAAAGCAGGCTACTTGCATTACCAGATGTCCTTCAAGGATGCATCTGCAGTCCTTACAAATGGGTTGTCCTGTCGTCAGGCAGCCCTTCGGTCGGCCGGATTCCAAAGTCTGGGTCTGGCCTCGGCTGGTGTCGCATTTCACCTGACGTCATAGCTGCAGTTATTCGGGTATAAAGGCATCAGCCGACGCCATCTTCCTCAGTCTTTCTTGCCGCGTGGCGCCCGAAGCAGAAGCTGTTCGCAAGTGCCGGTCGGTCAGAACCAGAGATTACTACCGAATACTACTACCAAAGACTTCTAAAAAGCTAAGTACCCCGTTGGGGACTCTTTCTTGCCTCAGCCGATGTCAGAAAAAGTGAATAACTGTTTAACTTGTGGGAAACAAATACCTCATAAAGATTTCCACTCTTACTGCTTACCTTGTTTAGGCCCAGACCACGACGTAGCAGCTTGTCTAGCCTGTGCTTCTTTTAACCGGCGGACGCTTAGACGTCGGTCGGAATTTGCTGAGGAGTTTTTCGGCTCCGATTTTGCTTATATTATGCCGTCGGATCCTCCGACTATGCAAATATCGAAAAAGCGCAAGGAAAAGGACCGACACTTGCGGTCCGCGGTTTCGGCCGAAACCGCGGTTAAGCCAACCGCGAGTGTCTCGGTTTCGGCTGAAACCGAGCAAGCGGTTCTTCCTTCAGCCGGAAACTTACCTTCTACCGAGGCCTCTTCCAACCTGGTGGAATTGGCTTCTGAATTACCACCTGCTGTTGCAGTTTCTCAGGAATTATCTGACACTATTCCCTTGGATATTTCAACCCCTGCACATGGAGCTGCAAGGCCACCTGCAGCCATGTCCATTAAGGCCTTTGCCAGGGCTAAAGCAGCTAAAGCTACTAAAGCTACTAAATCTGTGCCTGCTAAGACTCCCTCTCACAGGCCTAGCTCTAGTTCACAAATGCTTAGTTTAGCAGAGGATCTCATTTCTTTAATCCGGGGATCCTCCACTTTAAAGCAGGCTACTTGCATTACCAGTTCTCTGCACTGCCCTTTGGCTTATCTACTGTGCCCTGGGTGTTCACAAAGTGCCTGGCACCAGTAATTGCATTTTGCAGGCAAAGAAATATTCAAATGTGTCCATACCTGGACGATTGTCTAATTCAGGCAGAAAACAAGGACACTCTTCTAAAACATCTGGCGTTAGTAAAAACTGTTCTAACTTGTCTAGGATACACCATAAATGAAAATAAATCACAATTGGTACCCTCTCAAAAAATTACATTCCTGGGTGCAAGCTTGAATACAACTCCCCAGATGACTTAGCTTACGCCAGAAAAGCTAATTCAGCTGATGACTTACTTCAAACAGGTGACCACAAAAATCCAACTATCTGCAAGACAAATTCTGCAGGCCGTGGGGTTCATGGCCTCCTTCCTTTTTCTAATTCCAGATGCAAGTCTGCATATGAGGAAACTTCAGTGGTACCTAAAAAGTTTATGGAGTCAACATTCTAACAGCCTGGAAACAATGATTCCTATTATACCTTGCCTGCAACTAGAGATGTTCGTGTTTCACTGTTGCAGTCATTACACTTGGGTTATCCTGCTGGCAGGCTACCCGCAGTCAGCCTAAATTCCAAAGTCCTGGTCCAGCGTCAGTTGCTGTCGCCTCTTCCTGACGTCAGTGCGCCAGGGCTATATAAGATGCAGACAATGCCATTTTCTTCAGTCTTTCTTGCCACGCGGTGCCCGAAGCAAAAGCAGATGTTCATTGTGTAACACTGCTGCAGTCATTACACTTGGGTTATCCTACCGTCAGGCGGTTCCCCAGTCGGCCTGAGTTCCAAAGTCTTGGTCTGGCGTCTGTTACTGTCGCCTCCTCCTTGACGTCAGTGCGACAGGGGTATATAAGATGCAGCCGAAGCTATTTTCTTCAGTCTTTCTTGCCGTGCGGTGCCCGAAGCAAAAGCAGTTCGCAAGTGCCAGTCGGCCGACTCCTGAGTTTTTCATTCCGAATCCAGAACCAAAGTCTTCTATAAAGCTAAGTACACCGTTTGGGAAACTTTTTCTTGCCTCAGACCGATGTCAGTAAAAGTTAATAACTGTATTTCTTGTGGGAAGCAAATACCTCATAAGAATTTCAGTTTCTGTTGTATCCCATGCCTAGGCCCTGACCACGATGTCACAGGTTGTCGGTTTTGTGCTAGGTTTTAACAAGCACGCTATTAAACGCTATTAAACACCGGTTTGATTTTGCCTGACATTATTTTGGCAGAAAATTTAATTAAGCTAGGGAGGCTAGTAGCCATGACATCTCTTTAGTTTGTGAATTGTTGGATTTAACTTTACCAAGGAATTATTTCATGTTTGGAAATAATTATTACCTTCAGAAAGTGGGAGTGGGTATGGGCTCGCCCTATGGGGCTAGTGTTGCGAACTTGGTAATGGCGCAGTGGGAACACCAATTTCTTTTCAACCATCCCTTGTACAGTAAACATTCCGCTTTTTACACACGTTACCTTGATGACATTTTTATCTTGTTCAAAGGTAACGAGGTACAAGCTGTAGAATTTGTTGACTATCTTAACGCCACAACGGAATTTTTGGAATTTACTTCCACCTTCAATGTCAAACAGATAGCGTATTTGGACATTTTGTTAGAGAAAGACAACATTTCCTTGTGTTATACTTCTAGAATTCATAGGAAGCCTACGTATTCCAACACCATGCTACATTTTTCTAGCTGTCACCCTTTTACACAGAAGCGTGCTGTTGTTAAGGGGCAGCTTGTTAGGGCAGCAAGGATCATTAGTAGGGACGACATGTTTGAAGTTGAATGTACCACTCTTCAAGAGATGTTCCTGAGTCGGGGTTACCCCTTCAAACTTGTCAAGGATCTAATTGAGGAAGTTACTTGTAAAAGGAGGTCCAAAGTTTATGTCCCACTTCTATCTTGCAAGGATAGTGTTTTTTCTACCTTACCATCAACCGTGGTTAATCCAGCTAGTCCAAGTACTGCTGACGGAACATTGGAGGTGGATTTACCTAGATTCATTACCACTTTTGCAATCGATAGTGACATCTTGTGGAATATTGTTAGGAAGAACTGGCAACTATTTAGGGCGGACCCTGGAGTGTTTTCCAAACTTGGATTGTGCCCTAGGGTTACTTATAGGAAGGATAGGAACCTTAAGTCATGGTTCGAGATGAAACCTCCTACCACTAGATCTCCAGGTATGTTCAAGTGTCATGCCTGTAAATTTTGTAATTTGATTATGGAATCTAGTAGATTTAATGTGAACAACTTTGAGTTTAAACTGAAATACAGAAACAACTGCAACTCTAAAATGGTAGTATATTTAGCTGCATGTCAGAATTGCCCAGCCTACTACGTGGGGAAGACTGAACGTAAATTGAGGGAGCGTATTTACGAGCACCAGTACGCCATTAAGAAACAGAAATTAACCAACGCCCTCGCTAAACACGTAGTCGAGTTTCCATCTCACCAATTTAAATTCATTGCCATTGACCAGTTAGCTGTGGACCGTAGAGGTGGCCCTGCTTCACTGAAGTTGTTGGCAATTGAACTACATTGGCAGATAAGGTTGGAAGCTTATCATTCCCCCGGTCTCAACGAAGCATGTTCTATTTCTTGCTTGTTGAGCCTTAACAGTCTTAATAGGTAGATGTGGGCAGCTGTCTCTCTTTTTTAGATATTACAACTGGAGTATGTTGAGAATGTTAATCTTTTAGGTTCCATAGCTACATTTGTTACAACTATTGCATTTTCCATTTTGTTTTGGGATGTTACAACTGTGGTATGCCTAGTGTGAACTGGCGTTATGCCCAGTGTGAACTGGCTGTATTTAACATACTAGTTGGGATCTGTGTATGCTTTCCCACAGGGTCTGTCTTTGTTTGCCATACGTTTTGTTTAGTTAATTTGTATTTTAGTACAGAACATAGTTTTGTATTTATATTAAATATTTTTTATTTCATTTTACCCTATTTCATGACCATATGTAATTTAAGTTAGTCAACTTGTGATTAACTATATGCTAATTTTCAATTTTTAGCTCAGTATATGTGCATTCAATATCTTAAGGCTGACTGATTTCTTTGAATTCAAAGTTCTTCGCCTTTAAGATTTTTTAATTTAACAATTAACCACACAGCTGTGGACTATTTTTCTGTTTTAAAAGAAGGAGGTTGGTCTACTAACTGTATTCTGAAGAAGTCTGCTTAAGAAGCAGACGAAAAGCGCTTCAAAGGAATATTTAATAAATCTGTGGTTCTATTTTAGTTACTTGTTTCAGCCTGGTGTTTTTTGAATGGTCATCGACCTGTCTGTCCAGTGACTTCAATCCTTGTTGGATTCTCACAACCGTTTCAGTGGTTTGTTTTAATAGAAAATTTAATTACACAGTGCCGTCGGATCTTCAGACGTCCGGAATACATGAAAAGCACAAAGACAAGGACAGGCATCCGAGGCCCAAAACTGACGACGAAGCCTCTTCTAGGCCGGTCGCCAGTTCTCCGGTTTTCAGCGAGGTGCCTTTGCAGACCCTGATGACCGCTTCTGCAGAACCACAGGCCACCTCTGACTCCCACATAGAGATGACTAGGCCTTCGGATGCACAAGTTATTCAGCCTACCGAAACTAATCCTTCAAAGGGATCCGGAGTAGCTGAGCTACCCGCAGCTACAGAGGGTGTTTTCAGACCTACTCGGTTAAGCATTAAACCCTCTGCTAAGTCTAAGCCTCCTTTAAAATCAAAGAAACAAATACAGGATTTTCCAGGACAGGTCTCCATGCCTAAGAAACAAATGCTCAAAATGGCCAAATACATAATCACTGATCAGGGGGTCCCATCCCCCTCTCAATAAAAGACCTGGACAGGATGCAGACTATGATTCATCCGACCAGGTCTCCATCTCTTCAGATTCATCCTCAGACGTAGGATATTCTTTACCCCCTTATGAGGATTCTGATGCTGAGGAGTCAATCCCATCAGCCTCTCCGCCTGAGGACTACTCCTTTGGGGAAACCTTACATACCATGAGGGAGCATTTCCATTGGTAAGGCCAGGATTACTCAGAATCCAAGAAAAGGCTCAAAGACTTCCTTTTATTACCTCAACACAGACCCCTTGTTATTCTGCCAGTGTTAGATATTGTGGATGATGTGTATACTGAAACCTGCTTAAATCCTGATTCCTTACCTCCAGCCCCAGTTAAACCTGTTAGATACTACAGAGTCCCTGATTCACATAAATTTCTGTATAAAAGCCCTGTTGCTGACCATGAAACCATTTCTCAGGGACCCAGAGGGGTTAAGGCCTCATCAGCCAAGAATCCAGTTCCCTCTGATAGAGATTCCAGAGCACTAGACAGATGGGGAAAGAAAGTATATACATCTGCAACTTTAGCAATGAGAGCCTTAAATTGTCAGTTTCACATGCTAAAATATCAGCAAGTTTTGATGTCTCAGTTGAAACAAAAAATGCTTCCAGATTCAGATCCTCCTAATTTTAAAGAAATGCAGGATTTATTGCATGCAGCTGAAGAAGTGGGAAAACATACTTTGCAATGTGGTTTTGATTCTTTAGAGGCCTCCTGTAGAGCAGCAGTTACAGGCTCTGTCATTAGAAGACATGCTTGGTTAAAAGAACATACGTTACCAGAACATGTTAAAGCAAAATTATTGGATGCACCTTTGCAGCAGGATGTGTTGTTTGGAGTTAAGGCAGAAGAGGTATTAAAGAAAATGGAGGATAAGCCAAAATCTATGCAAACGGTGAAGGATTTTTTACAGGTTCAGCCTCCTCGATTTAGCAGAAATTGGCCAACTAAGAATTGGTCCTTTCCAGTTACAGACAGACCTCAAAGGGGCAGATACGGACGTCCAAGAGGTAGAGGTCAACCACAAGGTCCTAACGGGCCTCGACAATGGGTTGCATCAGGCCAGAAAGAAGGGGAAGACAGGCCCCAGGCATATAAAAAGCAGCCCCAATGACTTCCCACTACAGCTGCCAAACCGCTCTCTCTTGGCAGCCCCCTTGGGAGGAAAACTGGCACTTTTCTATCACAATTGGCATATGATCACCAAAGACAAATGGGTTCTCAACATTGTATCTCAAGGTTACAGGTTCCACTTTCACACTCTGTCAAGGTTAAAAGGAATGCCAAATCTGCCACCAAATCAGTGGGCAGAGGCTCAAATACAAATAAAGCACTCATGGATATGAGAGCTATTCAAAAGGTACCACTAGAGGAGCAAGGACAAGGATTCTACTCAAGACTCTTTCTGGTCCCCAGAAAGGACAAAGCCTGGAGGCCCATCCTGGATCTTTCTTCTCTAAACACTTACCTGGATGTTCCGAAATTCAAAATGTTGACACTACAGCAGCTTCTTCCCATGCTGGGCAAGAAAGCTTGGCAAGTGACCTTGGACCTCAAGGAGGAATACCTGCATGTCCCTATCAGACATAACTGCAGAAGATACCTCAGATTCATAGCTGGTTCAATGCACTATCAATTCTCTGCAATGCACGTTGGCTTATCTACTGCGCCCAGGGTCTTCATAAAGTGCCTGGCACCAGTAATTGCATTTTGCAGACGGAAAGGAATTCAAATTTATCCATACCTGGACGACTGCCTGATTCAAGCAGAGAGCAAAGACATTCTTCTAAAGCATCTGGCATTTGTAAAAAAAAGTTAAGTCGCCTGGGGTACACAGTAAACAAAAAGAAATCAAAACTAGTGCCCTCACAAGAGATAATATTCTTGGGTGCCAGCTTGAACACAACGGCCCAGATGGCTTATCTCACGCCAGACAAGCAAGGACAACTGACTGAATACTTTCAATTGATGGCAACAAAGACCCAACTCCCTGCAAGAAAAATTCTGCAGGCCTTGGGTTACATGGCATCTTGCATACTGCTAATTCCATATGCCAGACTGCATATGAGGAAGCTACAATGGTACCTAAAGAATATATGGTCTCAACACTGTCAAAGTTTGGAAACAGTTATACCACTAATTCCTTGCCTTCAACAGGAGTTTCGATGGTGGGCTCAAGCTTGTCACCTCAACAAGGGACAGCCTTTTACTCAACCCACAGCCAGGCAAACACAACAGATGCATCGGATTATGCCTGGGGAACACACATGGCAGGCAAATGTATTCAGGGCAAATGGCCCGCAGAACAAATGTATCTTCACATCAATAAAAGAGATGTTAGCTGTACAAAATGCCCTTATAGCTTTCAAGGACCTGCTGCATCCTGGACAACAACTACTAAAGCCAGACAACACCACAGTTATATGGTACATAAACAAGCAAGGGGGCACTCACTCCTACCCCCTCTGCAGACAAGCCATGACCTTGTGGAACACCGCTCTAAACTATCAAGTTCATCTGCAAGCACAGTTCCTGCCAGGAGAGAAAAAACACACTGGCAGACGACTTAAGCAGAAACATCATAGATCCCCATGAATGGGAATTGAATCCACAAATATTCAGATTGATAACACAGAAATGGTGGAGCCCGGACATAGATCTGTTTGCATCCCCAATGAACTGCCAGCTACAGAAATTCTGCACAAGGAGTTACCATCCGCAAGCATGGAAAGTGCATGCCCTCTTATTTAGCTGGAAAAACCTACAAGTATACGCTTTCCCACCACTACCTCTCCTGCTAAAGGTAATCATAAAAGCCAGGCAAGAAGAGCCAAAGATGATCCTGATTGCACCAGAGTGGCCATGCCAGAACTGGTACCCAATCTTAAAGAACTTAGCACATGGACCACCCTGGATTTTGCCTCAAATCCCACATCTGCTGACTCAGCACTACAATCGGTTACAACACAGCCAGCTAAAGACCTTAAACCTAGCTGCATGGAATATTCCTTAGTCAAGCAAGCAATGCCTCTCTCCAAAGCTGTTAGAGATGTCATTCTGAAGGCCAGAAGGCCTAGTACCAGGAGAGCCTATTTGGATAAATGGAAGAGATTCTGTGCCTGGAACCAGGCTCACAGCCTTGACCCTCTTGTCCCAAACATTCCTCAGATACTACAATATTTAACTGAGATGCTGCACAAAGGCCTTTCCTCATCCATCAAGATCCACGCCTGTGCCATCTCTGCTCATTACAACACGGATCCACCAATTTTCTCTATTCCTTTGCTAAGACAGTACCTCAGAGGGGCTAAAAACATAAGACTGCCCCGTAGAGCACCTACTTCAACTTGGGACCTCAACTTTGTTTTGGAAAAATTAACTTTACCTCGTTTTGAGCCAGCTAACACAGCAGAATTAAAATACATCTCTTGGAAAACTGCTCTGCTCCTGGCAATAACATCAGCATGAAGAGTTTCAGAATTACAGGCACTAATGGCAGTGGAACCATTCCTCATTTTCCACCAGGACAGGGTGTCTTTAAGAACTAACCCTACGTTTATGCCAAAGGTGGTATCCAGTGTGGCTCTAAACCAAACTATTCACTTGCCAACTTTTTATCCAAAACCACAGAATAAAGGGGAGAAAATACTGCATTCTTTGGACATGCACAGGCAGTTACACTTCTACTTGGACAAAACCAAAGCTTTCAGGAAATCTGAGCAATTATTGGTAGCGTATGCTGCAGGAGCACAGGGAAAAGCCATTTAAAAACAGACTATTTCAAAATGAATAGGACATTGTATACATTTCTGCTATACACACCATGGGAAAACCTGTACTCAGTAGCATTAGATCTCACTCCACCAGGGCAACAGCCACTTCAACTGCCTACCTCAGAGGAGTACCTACCAGGGATATTTTGGAAGCAGCAACTTGGAGTTCTGTGCATACCTTCATCAAGCATTACCATCTACTGATAATACTCTAAATCCAGAGCTGGCTTCTCCTCTGCAGTGCTGCAGGGCCTTATAGCCACCCCTAGTACCTTATAGAACCAGCCACCCTACCTCAGCTTTGGGATTCTACCCAAGTGTAATGACTGCAGCAGTGTAACACGATTAACATAGTACAGTTTTGTACCTACCATAAATGTAGATGTTCGAGTGTATACACTGCTGCAGTCCAGGTTACCCTCCCTCCTTCCCCTCTTACTTGCTGGTACGTACCTATGTCTTCTACCCTTTACTACCTATGGGGAGTATTTGCTGGTAGCTGAAAGTTGTTGTTTGTTTTTCTTATGTATGTTTTATTAGCAATTTGAATTGCCTACCTATTTGGGGGTACCTGACATCTGGGGCAAGAAAAACTGAAGAAAATGGCGTTGGCTGCATCTTGTATACCCCTGTCGCACTGATGTCAGGGAGGAGACGACAGCAACCGATGCCGGACCAAGACTTTGGAACTCCGGCAGACTGGGGAACCGCCTGACGGCAGGATAACCCAAGTGTAATGACTGCAGCAGTGTATACACCCGAACATCTACATTTATGGTAGGTACAAAACTGTACTTTTGCAAGTGCTGATCTGCCGACTCCTGAGATTTTCGAAATTGAATTTCAGATCCGAAGTCTTCAATAAAGCTAAGTACCGCGTTGGGGAAACTTTTTCTTGCTCCAGACCGATGTCAGTAAAAGTTAACAATTGTATTTCTTGTGGGAAGCAAATACCTCATAATGATTTTCACTTTTACTGTATTCCTTGCGTAGGCCCTGACCACGACGTTGCTAGTTGTCGGTTTTGTGCTCTATTCAACCAATGCACTATTAAGTGTCGGTTTGATTTTGCTTTACAATACTTTGGCTGAAGGTTTAACTACATAATGCCGTCGGAACAACCAACCGGAATTCATAAAAAACGCAAAGACAAAGAAAAGTCCAGGCATTTGAGGTCCAAAACCGACGACAAAGCCTCTTCTAGGCCAGTCGCCGGTTCTCAGTGAGGCGCTTTCGCAGCCCCTAACACCTGCTACCTCAGAGCCACAGGCCTCCTCCGACTCCCACGTGGAGACAACTAGGCCTCTGGAAACTCAAGGTATTGGGCCTACGGAAACTATTCCCTCAGATGGGTTCGGAGCCGCTGAGCAGGCATCGGCTTTTGAGGATGTTTTCATATTTACACAGCTTACTATCAAGTCCACTTCAGCAGCCAAGACAAAGTCTAAAACACCACTAAAGACAAAGAAACAAGTACAGCATTCTCCTGGACAGTCATCCATGCCAAAGAAACAGATGCTTAAAATGGCCGAGGACCTAATTACTTTGATCAGAGTTACCCATCCCCCCCGATAAGAGGCCTAGGCAAGACACTAACTATGACTCTTCTGACCAGGTCTCTATTTCCTCTGATTCCTCTTCAGAACAGGGATATTCTCTTCCTCCCTATGAGGACTCTGATGCTGAAGAATCTATCCCTTCAGCCCCTCCTCCTGAGGATTACTCTTTTGGGGAAACCTTGCACACCATGAGGGGAGCATTTCCATTGGGAGAGCCAGGATTTTTCAGAATCCAAGAAAAGGCTCAGAGACTTTCTATTACTACCTCAGCTCAGGTCCCTCGCAATCCCCCCTGTACTAGATATTGTTGATGATGTTTCTTCAGAATCCAGTTTGTCGCCTGATTCTTTACCCCCTGCACCAGTCAAGCCAGATAGGTATTACGGGGTCCCAGACTCTCGTACATTTCTTTATAAAAACCCTGCTGCTGACCCAGAAACAATTTCTCAGGGTCCCAAAGGGGTCAAGGCTTTGACTGCAAAAACCCTGTTCGCTCTGATAGGGATTCTAGACCACTGGATAGATGGGGGAAAAAAGTTTACACTTCTGCTACTTTAGCTGCAAGGGCTTTAAATTGCCAGTTTCACATGCTTAAATATCAGCAATACCTAATGTCTTTGCTAAAACAGAAAATGCTTACAAGCTCAGAATGTCCTGACAATAAGGAAATGCAGGATTTATTGCATGCAGCTGAACAAGTGGGAAAGCATACTCTGCAATGTGGTTTTGATTCATTAGAGGCTTCTTGCAGAGCCGCAGTCACAGGTTCTGTCATCCAAAGGCATGCTTGGTTAAAAGAACAAAGTTTACCTGATTATGTTAAAGCAAAATTAATGGATGCTCCATTACAGCATGATACTTTGTTTGGTGTTAAGGCAGAAGAGGTGTTAAAGAAAATGGAGGATAAAGCAAAATCAATGTAGACAGTAAAGGATTTCTTACAGGTTCAGCCACCTAGATTTAGCATGAACTGGCCTTCTAACAACTGGTCCTTTCCAGTGTCAGACAGGCCACAAAGAGGCAGATACAGATGCCCAAGAGGCAGATCTCAGCCCCAAGGCTCATACAGACCTAAACAATGGGGTACTTCAGCCCCCAAAGGTGGAGAACAAATCACAACCTTTCAGGAAACAGCCTCAATGACTTCCCTCTCCAAATGCCAAGCACTTAACCTTTTGGCAGCTCCCTTAGGGGGAAACTAGCACTTTTTTCACAAAATTGGCACAAGATCACCCAGGGCAAATGAGTACTGAATATTGTTTCTCAGGGTTACAGGTTCCACTTTCACACCCTACCAAGGCCAAAAGGTATGCCAGACCTGCCACAAAATCAATGGGCAGAGGCACAAAAACAAATTTCTTCTCTCATGGACATGAGAGCTATTCAAAAAGTACCGCAGCAAAAACAGGGGCAAGGATTTTATTCATGGCTTTTCTTGGTACCCAGGAAGGACAAAGCCTGGAGACCAATACTGGACCTGTCAATTCTAAATACTTTCCTGGATGTTCCAAAATTCAAAATGTTGACGATGCAGCAGCTTCTACCCATGCTGGGCAAGAAGGCTTGGCTAGTTACTTTGGACCTCAGAGGCATACCTGCATGTCCCAATCAGACAATCTTGCAGAAGATACCTCAGATTCATAGCTGGCTCAATGTATTACCAATTCTCTGCACTGCCCTTTGATTATCTACTGCCCCCAGGGTCTTCACAAAATGCCTGGCACCAGTAATTGCATTTTGCAGACAAAAAGGAATACAAATATATCCCTACTTGGATGCCTGCCTTATTCAAGCAGAGAGCAAGGACATTCTACTAAAGCATCTGGCGTTTGAAAAAAAAGATTAATTTGCCTAGGGTACACAGTAAACGAAAAGGAATCAGAACTAGTGCTCTCTCAAACAATAATATTCCTGGGTGCAAGCTTAAATACAACTGCCCAGATGGCTTATCTCACGCCAGACAAGCAAAGGCAACTGACTCTTTACTTTCAAATGATGGCAACAAAGACCCAGCTATCCGCAAGAAAAATTCTGCAGGCTTTGGGCTTCATTGCATAGTGCATCCTGCTAATTCCATATGCAAGGCTGCATATGAGGAAGCTGCAATGGTATCTATAAAAAGTGTTTGGACTCAACATTGCCACAGCCTGGAAACAATAATAACTCTTATTCCGTGCCTACAACAGGAATTTCGATGGTGGTCCCAGGCCTGTCACCACAACAAGGGACAGCCTTTCATTTTACCCACAGCCAGGCAGACACTAACAACAGATGCATCGGATTATGCCTGGGGGGCACACATGGCAGGAAAGTGTATTCAGGGCACGTGGCCCGCGGACCTAATGCATCTTCACATCAATCAAAAAGAGATGCTAGCTGTACAGAATGCATTGACAGCCTTCAAGGATCTACTACATCCAGGATAACTATTACTAAAGACTGACACTACTACAGTTATGTGGTACATAAGCAAGGGGTTACATATTCCTACCCCCTCTGCAGACAAGCCGTGACTTTGTGGAACACAGCACTGACCTGCCAAGTACATCTACAGGCACAGTTCCTGCCAGGAAAGAAAAACACTCTGGCATACGAACTAAGCAGAAACCTCATGGACCCTCACGAGTGGAAGCTAAATCCACAGGTCTTCAGCATGATAACAAGGAAATGGGGATGCCCAGACATAGATCTTTTTGCCTCCCCTCACAACTGCCAACTACAGAGATTCTGCACAAGGACTTATCACTCACAAGCATGTAAAGTGGATGCTCTATCATTCAGCTGGAAAACCTCAACAGTTTATGCTTTTCCATCACTGCCTCTCCTTCTCAAGGTACTCCCAAAAGTCAGACAAAAGAAGCCAAAAATTAATGTGATTGCCCAAGACTGGCCACGCCAGCACTGGTACCCAATCCTAAAGAGCTTGTCTCAAGGCCCAGCCTGGACTTTACCTCAAATTCCTCATCTTCTGACTCGACAAAACAATCAGATCCTGCACAGCCAACTCAGAACCTTAAATCTGGGTGCATGGCAAATAATATAGCCACTCAGAACACACCCCTCTCTAAAGCTGTTATGGATGTCATTTTGGAAGCCAGGAGGCTCCACACCAGGAAATCTTATGCAGCAAAATGGAAGAGATTCTGTGCTTGGAACCAGGCACAAGGACTTGAACCACTTGTTCCAAATATTCCTCAGATTTTAAAATACCTAACTGAGATGCTTGGCAAAGGCCTATCCTTCTCATCAGTTAAGATCCATGTCTCTGCCATTTCAGCTCATTACAATACGGAACCTCCTATTTTCTCTCATCCACTGCTAAGACAGTACCTCAGAGGGGCAAAACACGCAAGACCCCCAAGCAGAGCACTGATACCTACATGGGACCTCAACTTTGTCTTAGAAAAGCTCACACTCCCTCCTTTTGAGCCAGCCAATACAGCTGATATAAAATTTCTATCATGGAAAACTGCTCTGCTCCTAGCAATAACTTCAGCAAGAAGAGTCTCAGAGTTGCAGGCATTAATGGCAGTGGAACCTTTTATCATTTTTCATCTGGACAGGGTTTCTCTAAGGACAAATCCAACTTTTATGCCAAAGGTAGTATCCAGTGTGGCTCTTAACCAAACCATTCATTTGTCAACATTTTATCCAAATCCCCAGAATAAAGAGGAGAGACTTCTGCACTCTTTGGACATACACAGGCAGCTGTGCTTCTGCTTGGACAAAACAAAAGCTTTCAGAAAAACTGAGCAACTGTTTGTAGCATATGCTGTAGGATCACAAGGAAAGGCTACCTCAAAACAGACTATTTCAAAATGGATAGGACACTGTATTCATTTCTGCTATGTACAGCATGGCAAGTCAGTGCCTAAAAATATTAGGCCACATTCTACCAGGGCAGCAGCCACTTCAGCAGCCTTTATTAGAGGAGTACCAACCAAGGAAATTTTGGAGGCTGCAACTTGGAGTTCAGTGCACACTTTTACCAAGCATTATCACTTACCTCTCTATTCTAAATCCAGAGCAGGCTTTGCCACTGCAGTTCTGCAGTGCCTCATAGCCACTCCTAATCGTATTTAGACCCAGCCGCCCAACCTCGGCTTTGGGATTCAACCCAAGTTAACTCATTCCCTCCAGTAGAGCTCTTTTGAGTGTGTACCTTTAACCCCTAGTGGGTGTGGCTTCAGCATTTAAAACTTTAAGTTATCACCTTACATTTTTAACAAATACCCATTGACAGAGGTCATATATCAATACAATTGTGTTTGCTATCATGTATGCTTCAAGATAAAATTTTCCAATACCTTGTATGTAACATGGTTTTGGAATTATTAATGCAAATATGAACAGGCAATATTTGACGCCTAGAGGAGCAGTAGGGTGTAACTGCAGAAACGCCTGGAGACGTCACTCGTGACTGCAACAGTGAAACACAAACCTAGTACAGTTGTGTACCTACCATAAATGTA